>NW_004444039.1:2340972-2485470 GCF_000243295.1 Trichechus manatus latirostris | reverse complement strand
GGACTAATCTTTTCCTTGTATCCTGTTCTCTTCATTCTCCCTTGCTCCGGAAGGGATGAGACCAGTGGAGTATCTTAGATGGCCGCTCACAGGCTTTTAAGATCCCAGACACTACTCATCAAGGTAGAACGTACAGCATTGTCTTTATAAGCTGTGTTATGCCAATTGAGCTAGATGTTCCCCGAGACCATGGACCCCACAGCCCTCCGCCCAGCAATTCAGTCCCTCAGGGAGTCTGGATGTGTCTATGTGGCTTCCATGACCTTTCCTTGTACAAGTTGTGCTAGTTTCCCCTGTATTGTGTACTGTGGAGCCAATTTTTTTTTTAACTACCACATACAAATATCACATTTTACTCCCAAATTAATCAGCTTCAGTTTGGCCATGGACATTTAAGAACCGTTAAGAATATTCTTATATTCAAGAACATTTAAGAACAGTTAATGATAGGAATGATTCAAGTAGCACCTTTTCCTATTGCATGTTTTAATACTTTCTCCCCAAAAGTTTTAAATGAAAAAAATTCTCAGATTTTTTTTGTGAATATGATTTTAATGATTCATGAATAATTTGATGCCACTGTACTCGAATCTATCAAAAGACAAGTTTTCTGAAGTCTTAAAAAAAAGTCAGCAGAATAGGTCAGGTGCCTTTTTTATGTGAGAAGCATTGGAGTTTTGCCTTACGGCTTTGCCAAATGGACTAAACCAAGCTCTCAATTCACCAGAGAGAAATGCATCTACCACGCCATCACTCACAAATTCATGCTACAAATGACGATCATTTAGAAGTGTGTTTTTATTATTACAAAACACCCTTTTTCACAGTGAAGGCAGGAAAATCATTGTAACCGTTCTTGTGGAATCTTTGTAATTAGTTTTCTCGGTGCTTACAGAACACTCCCATTTTCTTTCTTGTTCACATGTCATACATCTCACTTTGCCTAAACAATATATTTTATTTCTATTTCTCATTATCTCCGAAGCAATGATCTAAGTGTCTTTTCTGGTTAACTCAGTGGGATACAGATGGTCATCCACTTGGAGTTTTACTCATACGCAGCTGGGTGGCAACTAACAACGACAACAACAACAAATCACCCACTGATGCTCAGCACTGTGGGAATGACCTACCTTTCCAATTCCATCTTAAGGGATCCATCCAGTGACGGAGAGAAGGGGGAACTCAGAGTCAGGGTGAGGGAACTCCGAGCAGTGGCAATGCAGAGATTCATGGAATTCAGAGATTCATTATAAACTCAGGAATGGACAAGTTATAGTAACAGCACATTGGAGTTTCCATCTAAGAGTCAGAAACTATGAACCGGGAGTGGTTACCATGAGACCTTTTCAAGAATTCAAGACTCACTATAACTTTCCTATGTGTATTACTCTCTTCTATTCCCCAAAGAGACAGCCATTAAAATTCCTGGATCTGTGGACTGGTATTCAGGAACAAAAAGCAGGTCATCTATGTCAGTTAGTGAGGTGGTGAAGAGATGGGGGAAGATTACCACAATACTGAGGACGTGATACTTCTGAGGAGAAAGCAGGTTGAACTTTTGAGGGTCTGGGGGAAGAAGGCCATGAAAGCTCCGAGGCAGGCATGGGGGATGACTCTGGGCACATATCGCAAAAAATAAAGCAAACCAAAAGAAAGATCTGCAAAGTTCTTCCACCATCTCCTGTCAAACATTTATCAGTGTGAAATCACAAATCTTGGTGTTTCTTTTCCTATACACTTTCCTCTGCCTACCCTGACTTATTCAGAAAACATCTGCATGGAGTGCCAGCCTGTCTTCTAAACTCTTCACAATATAAATATTAACTCACGTAAGTTACTATTCTCACTCCTATTTTACAGATGAGGAAACTGAGGTAAAGAGATCAATAAACTGAGCAAAGTTATACAACTAGCAAGTAACAAAGCTGGGATTTGAAGCCAGGCAGTCTGATTCCAGGGTCTGCTATGCTGATTCCCCCTCATTCCTTTGCTGTTCTCCAGGCTACAAATGGTGTCGTTATTGTTGTAACTACAATGATGTCTCCTTTCCACTCGCCTGTGTTTTCCTGCTCTGCCCAAGAAATCATTTATTCCAGATTTTTCTGCCATGAAATAACCTGTTCTTATCTTGTCAACCACCATATATAACTTATTTTCTGCTTGTATCTTGACTTTTACAGGAACAGTAAAAACAAGGATGAATGATAAGGAATGGATCGTCGACGCCAGAATGAACGTACTCAGTTATAGGAAAGGTGGCATTCTAAGTTCACATTATTTATATATCAAATAAACATGGTAGTTTTAAAAAAAAGAAAACAACAGTAGCAACAACAAAAAAACCCTGAGACGTGAGAAACCACAGGATATAAAGTAATTCTCAATCATACGAAAGAATTATTAAGGACTGGAGCATTTCTAAGGCTTGATTTTAAACACTTTGGTTCAGACGGCCTACAGTAATTAAATTCTACTAATAAAGATACAGAGTTGTAGTCAGCAAACCACCAACGAGAAAAGAAGGAATAAAGTCGTACCTGCAGAGGTGTGTTTGAACTTTTCGCTTTTCTTCTTCCTCCATTTCCAAGGCTTGAAAATCCTTCCCAGGTTGGCGAACTTACTTCTCCTCCGGATGGGTGGGGTGTGGGTACCTGGGACTAGGGAGTCAGAGCGCATTGCCGCCAGCCGCTCCACTTTCTCAGCTTGTTTTTCCCGAGAAGGAGATGGAAATAGAAAGAAAAAAGTGTTAATATGGGCGCCTCACAGATGGACAACGTTTTCCATGGTTACAGATAACAGAAACCACATGACTAGTTCCGTTTCTCTTTTTGCCTTTTGGAATGGAAGCCACATCAGTGTGTTCTGAAGGCTGGGGACAGTCGGCCAAACCCTAGAGACTGATAACACCCAAACCAAATTTTCCCAACCTTAACTAAGACTTGAGGAGGAGTGTTTACTCTCCCACAGGGATAAGAGAGGGCACCCGAAGAGTCCTATGAGTCATTGTAACTACTGGTCCAGCAATTTCTCACATAAACCTTGGCAGATGCAATCCCTGCTTCACCGAGTGCTGATAAAAAAGGAGGGAGAAAACATTTATCAACTGTCTATTTCAATGCCAATTTCTCCACCACCCGCCCCTCTCTCCTTTCCACTACCCTGCTTTACCCAAACCCTCAAAAGGCACTGAAATCTGTTGAGAGGTTGGTCTATCTGAAGGTTACTGAGTTCAGAATAGCTCACAGTTCCGTGAGATTTTACAATTGCCTTAGTTTCTTCTACCTCTTTCATTTCCCCTGGCGTTTTGCTTTAAAAAAAGATTCTTAGATCTTTTGCATTTGCTAGCTGTTGTGAAAACGAAGAATAAACCAGTTCTGAGTGACAGACTGCATGCTCTCTAAAAAACATGGCTTCCCAAGGGCATGTTTCTTGAGAACCATTTCAAATAAATTAGAGTTTAACAAGGGAAGGAGGAGAACTCAATTCTTAGAAATTGAGAGCTGGAAGTGACCTTAGAAATATCTAGACTAAACCCAACAACTTTACATGTGAGGAAATTAAGACTTTCAAACTAATAATGCTTGGTGGACACTTCCTTAAAGATCACAATCACCCCTAACCTCTTCTTGCCTTTTAGAATACAACAAACTCTTTTCTAAGTTTTATGAGTATTTATATATCCCAGTGAGGTAAATATACCCCAGTGGAAATTTTTAAGATGGGAATACTCGGAGAAAATAATTAACCTCCTTGGCAAAGTCAAGGAGATGGGAGAAACTCACTTTTCCAAACAGAAGAATCACTTATAAAGCTGTGACATATCCAAACCTCTCTGGCCTCTAACACTGTCCTTCAGAAAAATCACCTAGACTTTGGCCATACATGGCCAAAGATTAGAAGCTCAATGTTGCAGCCTGATAATCTGCCCACTGTTGTCTGAAAATGGTGTTTCATTCAACAAGTGTATATGGAAGTTCAACCACGTACAGGCAGTGTGCTGTGGCTGCCATCTTGGTGAGAGAAGATGATGAATTGATAAAGGCTCCTGACAGGAGGACTGAAAGGAAGGCAATTACTATGGATTGAATTGTATCCTTCAGAAAGTTATGTTGATGGACTCCAACTTTCTGGAGCCAAGGAGGCTGGATGAACCCTTGAAACGATTGCCCTGAGATAATCTTCAAACCTTAAACCAAAAATATCCCCTGAAGTCTTCTTAAAACCAAACAATAGTATAGCTTAACTACTAAAAAAGGTCTGCTTTGAGCATTATGCTCTTTTAAGAATTATCTGTAAGGGATCAACTGACAACAGCAATTCGAAAGATTAGATAGGAACCCTAGGGGGCAGAGAGTTTATGTTAACTGGGGTGGAACAACTCAGAAAACGAGGGTGAGAATGGATGCACAACTTGAAGAATGTACTCAGTGTCACTGAATTACACATGTAGAAACAGTTCAGCTGGTGTATATTCTGCTGTGTATCTTCTCAACAACAAAATTAAAAAAAAAAAAAAGATGTTACACTGAAGTCCTAACCCCTGTACCTGTAACTATGGCCCTGTTTGGAAATGGGGGTTTTCTTTTGTTATATTAACAAGGTCATACTGCAGTAGGGTGGGTCTTAAACCTAATCCCTTCTGAGTGGTGTCTTAGGGCAGAATACACACAGAGACACACAAAGCGGGGACACAGGCATCATGTGAACACCAAGGATCGCTGGTAGACATCGGAAACTAGGAGAGAGGTCCACAGAAGGAATTGACTCAGCTGAGACCCTGATTTGGACTTTAGCCTCCAGAACTGTAAGAAAATAAATTTTTGATCTCTAAAGCCACCGATCTTGTGGTATTTTGTTACAGTCACCCTGGGAATCTAAGGCAGTAATAAATTTGAGAGCTAGGTGGGAAGTCAGGCCAAGAGGATTACGGATGGATTGGGCGGCCTGAGGGAGAAGAAGCAGATTGGCTCATTCCCAATTCCCAGATTCCTGTCGGGAGTGGCATCATTCATTCACTGCAATGGGGAGCACTGGGGGGAGCCACAGGTCTGGGGGCGAAGGCAGCAACGACGTGGCCACGCTGCAGTGGAGATGGCGCTCAGACATCTGACTACTTGGTTCCGTGACTGGCTGCTCCTCTTTCCAATCACTTTATTGTTAAGTGACCAATAAATTCTGGGCCAGACACTGGGATTAGTGTTTTCTGGGGCAGATGCACGGAAGAATCGGACATTGTTCTGAGCACACACGTAGAGGAGGAGACGGAGGAATAAGTACGTAAATGTGTTGCAACATGGGCAACTACTGAGAAAACGACATAAAATTCAATGGAGGCAAAAAGGAGAGTAACGAGTTCTGCTTCACAGAGTTGGAGAAGACCCTGGGGAAGGACTTTTTAGCCAGGTTTGGAAAGAGGAGTAACTGTTCTCCCCATGTGGTCCACATGGGGAAGACAGACGACACACAATGATCGCTCAAACACACACTGAAGCCAAAATGTAATATTCTCTGTAGCAGTGGTCTCATCCTGGGATCTGTGGATCCCAGTGGGTTCAGGGGGCTACGAAACCATTAAAATTATATGCAAAATTTCATGTGCATTTGGGTATTTGCATTTGGTTGTAAGAGTTTCCATCTTTCTTTTGATTTAGTCTGTGACATAAAAGTAAAATCAAAAAGAATCCAGTTTGAGGTTTCCCTGAGTACACCAAAAAAAAAAAGAACAGAAAACCCAACAAACTCATTGCTGTCGAGTCGATTCTGACTCATAGCGACCCTACAAGACAGAGTAGAACTGCTTCACAGGGTTTCCAAGGAGCGGCTGGTGGAAGCAGCTGTAGCTCTTAACCACTACACCACCAGGGCTCTGCATATAGTATTAAAAAAAAACAAACCAAACCCATTGCCGTTGAGTTGATTCCGACCCATAGTGACCCTACAGGACAGAGAACTACCGCCCCATAGGGTTTCCAAGGAGCTGCTAGTGGATTCAAACTGCGAACCTTTATGGTTAGCAGCCGAGCTCTTAACCACTGCGCCACCAGGACCCGTCTGAGAATAGCCAACCTCAAATATCTTTTGCTAAAGGTTAAAGAAAGAGACTATCTAAAGAATCCTTTTTAAAAAAAACTAAGATGCAAATTACCCAGGATTGATACTGAATTTCCTTCTTGAAGCTGGCACTCAATAAACATTTATTAAATCAATACATGAATGGCCGTATTTGCTTCAGCTCATTTCTACACATCTTGAGATGTGAAAATCAGTATCACAATTTGCTTTAAGAAAAATGCACCATCAGGGCCAAAAACCTGTTTCACGATCACGTCTTTAAGAAATGGATAAAAATTATTCTTAAATTACCATATTAAAATAATTATAAGAAATTAGGAGTGCCTTGGAAAAAACCTAGAGCTTCAAGGAGCCGACAGAGTACTATAAAGGTATAATTATAATTTGATAGCTAAATGCGTCCTTAATAAGTATATTATTAAATTCAGCTGGATTACATTCGGTTTAATTGATTTATATTTTAATCACCCAAATTACCTTTTTCCCCCCAATTCATTTGATGATACAGGCTGGCTCTCAACCCGACTGCACTGTCATCAGATAATGAAACTGTAAAGCTGAAGACTGAGGAGAGAGGCCAACAGTTTCACGAGGAAGAAGCACAAAAGAAAACAAGAGGGCTGGGAACAAAGTGGCCTCCTAGGCAGAAACGCAAGAGAGAAGAGGATGAGGGTAAGTGGGAGCGACGGGGCAGAGGCAGGAGTGTTCACGCCGCCTTCTCTGGAAATATAATAAAAATGCTGCTTGGCTCAGGCCGACTGTTCTCAAAAGTGGCGTCCTCACAGGAGGCAGCTGTTTGGAGAAAATGCTCACTCAGACATGAATCAGCTCAAATGCCAAGACTGAGAACGCGGAATCCAGAGGCAGGAGGCTGGGCCGCTGAGCTGATTCCGAGAGCTGAGGGAGAGCGGGAGGCCTGGCCCAGATGCTCCTCCCAGTGATGCTGTTTTTAGTTGCCACTGAGTGGACGCCAAATCATGGTGACCGTAGGTACAACAGAAAGAAACGTTGCCCTGTCTTGGGTCATCCTCAAGATCGTCAGCATGTTCAGGCCCGCCATTTTGGCTACTGTGCCAATCCATCTCGCTGAGGGTCTCCTGCTCCCTAGCTGGTTCTACGTCACCACACATGATGTCCTCCTCCAGTGATGGATCCCTCCTGATGATGTGTCCAAAGCAAGCGAGTCAGACAATGTTCTGTTGTGATCCCTAAGGTTTCCTTGGCTGATTTCTAGTCTCTCTTAGTCTGGAAGCTCTGCTGTAACCTGTTCACCATGGCTGACCGTGCTGGTATTTGAAATACCTATGGCACAGCTTCTAGTATCACAGCAATATGCAAACCACCACAGTTGGACCAACTGATGGATGAGTGGTGGCCTTCTAGTATCACCATCCAAGAAAACATTCCTCTAAGGAACTAGACAGTTGGGGCTCCCTTTTAGGACATGACTGGGATTGCTTTATCCATAGGAGGAAAAATGGTTAGGAGAAGATTTTCCTTTCTTTAGCAGAGCAGGAAAGAAAATACTTGATTTATGCGTGATTTTAATGACCAAGAACCAAAATACCTGTGAGTGCTTGTGCTCTGAATTCTACTAATGTGACAGCCTTGTAGGAGCCCTGATGGCAGAGTGGTTAAAGCACTTGGCTCCTAACCAAAAGGTTGGCAGTTCAAACCCACCAGCTGCCAGCCGCTCTGCGGGAGAAAGATGTGGCAGTCTGCTTCCATAATGATAGACAAACTTGGAAGCCCTATGGGGTGGTTCTACCCTGTCCTACAGGGTCGCTATGAGTCGGAATCGACTCAACGACAGTGGGTTTGGTTTTTTGGTTTTTGATAGCCTGTATTGCTCCCGGTGGGCTCTTGGAGCAGGCATTGAGAGGAGGTGGGCAAGGGACACTTGAGCTGGCACCTGTATCATTATATGTCTCATGGTGGCTGGGTTCTCAAAGGCTACTGTCTCAGTTTCCTAGGCCTGCTGTAACGAAGTACCACAAAGTGCAGAAACTGTCTAACAGTTTTAGAGGCTAGAAGTCCGAATTCAGGGTGTCGTCTGGGCTCTGCTCTCTGGGAAGGCTCTACAGGAGGATACTTTCTTGTCTCTAGTAGCTTCTGGTAGCCCCAGGCAGTCCTTGGCTTGGAGATGCATTTTCACACACCTATTGTCCCTCTCTGCTCAACACTGTCTCTTTAATAAAGACGCCAGACTGGATTAGAATCCACCCTACACCAATATGGCCTCCTGTTAACTTAACTGATAACATCTTCATAGATCCTATCTCCAAAGTCACATTCCCAGGTACTGGGGGTTAGGACTTCAATATATCTTGTTGGGGGGCACCATTCAACCCGTAACACTCAAGGAAAGCACCAATTCTGATTTCCTGCTGCCCTAGGAAGTGTTAGCCGTAAAGCATCCCACTGAGTAACTGGGAAAGAAGGAACCCATGATGCCTGTGCTATCCAATGTCTACCTGGACTCAGCCACAGAGGCAGAAGGAGCTACCCCCGGGCCCGATGGTAACTCCTGTCCCGTGGCAGGTGCTCCTAAAACTTTGCACAATTCTCGTTGGTTGGACAAACGCTTCTCAACCCAAAGTGAACTCACAAACAGAATGCTTACGTAGCAGGATCTGATAATATTCACTTCCCCTTCTTATTCCCTTAGAGTGGGTTGTGTTTTCCCTGCATTTCACCATCCTGGGAACAGGAACCAAAGATCAGGGTGGAGGTGAGGCTGTTGTTGATTTGGCCCAAGTCACGGCAACCCCACGCACAGTGGATCAGACTGTTGCGATCCATAGGGTTTCACTGGCTATCGATCACCAGGCTTTTCTTCCTGGTCTGTCTTCTGGAAGCTCTTCTGAAGTCTGCTTGGCATCACAGCAACACAACAGGTGGGTGGTGGCTGTGCATGAGGTGCACTGGCTGGGACCCAAACCCGGGTATCCTGCATGGAAGGCAAGAATTCTACCACCGCCCTGGCCAGTTAACTGCACGGAGCAGCCCAGGGCCTAAACCAGTCACCTTTCTGCCACAAGCAGCCTTATCTTTTCTTACAGCTGCGTAATATCACACAGGTACCACCACTGAGTAAGTTCTCAACAACTGTGGCTTTCCCCTTCTAAAAATGCACTCTCAGTTTTACAGGGATACTTTGGTGTGAGGAAGTAGGAGTTGATAAGAATTGTCAGGCATAAGAGGGCAGTGGGTTTCCCTTGTTAACTCCATAATAAGTCACATCACACTCTCTTACAGAGGCATATCTCTTTGAAGAGATTTTGTCTAATCTATGACTAATCTGTATTAACTAGGAGGTATGCTTTGTTTTTTTTTAAAAAAAAGAAGAACAGTGAAACATCTTTATTCTAAAAGTCAGGAGTTTCTATCTTGGCCGTGAGCTAAAAATGAGATAAGGATGAGGATGGGGCAGTGTGGGGACTGGAAACTAGAGGAGGAAGGCCATGGGGACAAACACAGGCTCTTCTGCTCCAGAGAAAATGCATGATTTGGAGAAGAAATAGAAACCTATAAAAACCCGTTACCATCAGGTCAATTCCGACTCATAGCAACCCTAAAGGACAGAGTAGACCTGCCTCGTAGGGTTTCCAAGGAGTGGCTGGTGGATTCAGACTGCCGACCTCTTGGTTAGCAGCCATAGCTCTTAACCCCTGTGCCACCGGGGCTCCAATAAACCTAAAAGGAGCTGGGAAATAAATTAACACTACCAGTGCTGAGATGCCAACGGTGGTTCAGTGTGAGAATTCTCACCTTCCATGCAGAAGACCGAGGTTCAATCCCTGGCCAATGTACCTCAAGTGCAGCTACCACTCATCGGTCAGCGGAGGCTTGCGTGCTGCTCTGATGCTGAACAGGTTTCAGCAGAGCTTCTAGACTAAGATGAATGAGGAAGAAAGGCCTGGTGGTCTACTTCCAAAAGTCAGTCGATGAAAATCTTATGGATCACAAAGGTCAGGTCCCGTTGGGCACAGGGTTGCCGTAAGTCAGAGGGGTGACTTGATGGCAGCTAATGACAACCACTGCCAATGGTGAGCTATGAATGGATTCCCACTGCCTAAGAGGCCAACACAAACAAAGACGTGTCACCTGAAAACACACTGGGATTACTGAGTACAAGGACCTGCGGTGGTCTTCCACCCCACCATCTCACTCTGTCCTTTCCTCGACCTCCACGCTCTTCCCAATCCTCTTGGGGCTGCTCCTGCCCTACCAAGAACCACCCTCCTCCTCCCCATCCTTTTTCCCATCCCCTCACACCGGGCCCAAGATGGAAGCGATCTACATATTAAAACTAAAGCATGAACACTGATACTGGCTTCGCATAATTTTACTGAGAGAACTGCTTTATTTCACAAGGTGTTTATCTATTGTAGGGAGTCCCTGGATGGCGCAGATGGTTAAACGCTCGGCTACCAATTCAAAGCTTGGCAGTTCGAGTCCACCTAGAGGTGCTTCAGAAGAAAGGCCTGGGGATCTACTTCCGGAAAATCAGCCACTGAAAACCTTATGGAGTATAGTTCTACTCTGACACACATGGGGTTGCCATGAGTCAGAATTGACTAAACAGCAACTGGTTTTTTTGGCTCTTATCTTTCATGACCCAAAGGCTGGATAACTTGAGGACTGCAGGCCCCCAAAAGGATCCACAGTGGCACACCGATACATTCCACACAGTAACACCCACACCCCTGACACCATCATCCAGCACCACCATGACACTTCACGGTCTTGTCCAGGGCACTTCTGAAGGGACAGGCAAATGTTTACACGGGGAGAGTTTCCAGTATTATTGCTGCAAGAAGGGTATTCTTCATGGGGGAAGACCAGTAACGTGTGTGTCTGTGTAATACAGTCCTGAGGGCTGGGGGAAGACGGGAGAAGGGAGAGAGGTCACATGTACATGTGCCCATACTTCTTAGTGTATTTGGTCAGGCACATATAATGTTAATTGCTTCTTTCTTTCTGGCTCTAGAGATTCCTGCCTGAGAGAAGGCAGCTCCACCGAACCCTGGGAGCAGGCCCCCAGGATGCTTTCTCAGGCTTACTGCTGCCTCCTGCACTATGAACAGGCTGAGCCACCCTTTATTAGCCCCTCCGTGGATGGGGACCAGGACACTGTGACTCTGTTACTAACTTCCCCCTGGTGCTATCATGCTACAGGGGACAAGGGGAGGAGAATTCATGGAGCCCACAGGCCCACAGTTGGCCCGAGTCACGTTTCTGTAAACCAGCTCTTGAAGCAGTGATTGAAATCCAAGAGGACTATGAGATTGCCCCTAAATTTTTACAGAGAGCGAAGAGGGTAGCCCTACTGGTTCTAGAATTACAGGCAACTGATCAGAAAGGGGAGCCCTGGTGGCGCGGTGGTTAAGAGCTTGGCTGTGAATCAAAAGGTGGACAGTTCAAATCCACCAGCCGCTCCCTGGAAACCCTGGTTCTACTCTGTCCTGTAGGGCTGCTATGAGTCAGAATCGAATCGATGGCAACGGGTTTTGGTTTCGGTATCAGAAAGGGACTGTACGGGTAATGAGGTCTACAGCACTGTGCATCCTATGAACGGGGTTTTCTGTTTTCCTCCTAACAGGAAGGGAGGTTGTAATCACGACAGTGCTTCCTCAGGCAATAATGGTGACAGTGACAAGGATGACAATGATAACACTATTATACCAACTCGTTAGTCACTTCAAGGGGCCCTGGTGAGGCAAACAGTTAACCACGTGACTGCTAACCACAAAAAAAAAAAAGGTTGGCGGTTCGAACCCACCCATCGGTTCTGTGGGAAAAAGACCTGGCAATCTGCTTCCGTAAAGATTACAGCCAGGGGCAGTTCTATTCTGTCACACGGGGTCACCATGAGTCACAATCAACTCCATGGCACCAAACAACAGCAATTCTGTGCCAGTCACTGGCCTAAGCACTTAAAATGTAATCCTCACATCAATCCTATTAGGTAGTGTCATTATTATGCCCATTGTACAGTTGGGAAAATTGAGGAGGAGCTGAAGAATAGGGAGAAGTGAGTCCAGAAGAAAAGAAACACATGCTTTTAATTGTCGCTGTTGTTCACTGCTGTGGGGTTGGTGCCAACTCCTGACGACGCCATGGACAACAGAAGAAAATGTGGTCCAGTCCTGTGCCATCCTCACGATTGCCAGCAGGCTTGAGTCCATTGCTGCCTTCCAACCTAGGCTGCTCATGCCTGTAATTAAGGTTGTCTATTTTCAAGACTACTTTGCAACACCGTGGAAGTCTAGCTTTCTGAATCCCCATAGAGCTGACTGAAGTAATGGGAGGGCTTCAGGGATGAGGCAGGAAAATCTACCAAGCAGATGCCAATATAAACTGATCCTTTCACAAGAGAAAAGGGCTGTAATCTGTCTTAATCTAAAATGCCTATGGTACAGTCAATTACTTTTGTGTGTGGTCTTTCTAGCCATGGTCTTGTAACTCCCACCCAGGTGACTGGGCAGGACTGTGAGATAAATGTAATTGTGGCCCACCAAGGGGATTGGTCAGTTTTGCCTTAAAAGAGAGCCAATTCCAAAGACGGAGGAGGAGCCCACCATCACCAAGGAAGGAGAGACCAGCAGGAGACACCTGGCCAGCAGAGACCCAGCAGCAGGAGGTAGGCTTCCCAGCCCACGGAAAGAGAAAGCTGAGTGCCTTTGGGCAGAGACCGAAGGCCAGGGAGAGGCGTGCCTGTGAACACAGCTGGGGAGAGGCTATCCTGGTGGAAGAAATGTATCCTGAGTGTTCCTGAGCCTGAACTGTAACTTTTACCTCCCTAATAAATCCCATAATTGTGAGTATGGTCTGTGAGCTCTGTGTGGCCATTGCAATGAATTATCAAACCCAGCAGAAAGTGCTGTGGGAGGAACAGCTGGTGTCACGATTGGTAGAGACGGCGGAAAGAGGAGGCATATCTGACCTCCACCTCTCAGGAATCAGCCTTGGGCTATTGATCTTGGGTCTCCTTCCCCCTTGCGGGGATGGAGGAGGTCAGACACCTCCCCCATGCAGTTTTTACAAAGTCATACTACATACGCATGCCTGTCTGTGGGTATCCTGCAGGAACCCACCCTAGGTCACTGTAGGAACACCCCAAGCACATGGAGGAACCAGTAAGACATTCTCTACTAAGCACCCACGGCACAGGGTACAATGAAGATCTCAGAAGTGCCAGTCTGGAATGGAATAAGATCAGATTGGCTTCGTTCAGAAAATGCTGTATGTTGGGTAGCATTGTACTGCAAATGGTTAAGCGTTCGACTACTAACCGAAAGATTGGTGGTTGGAACCCACCCAGAGGAACCTAAGAAGGTGGCCTGGTGATCTGCTCCCGAAAGGTCACAGCCTTGGAAATCCTGTGGAGTTCTATTCTGCACAAATGGGGCCACCATGAGTCACAATCAACTGAATGGCAACTATCAACAACAACACACATTGTGTGTAGTGGAAAGAATGTTAGTTTTGAAGCCGGGAGGATGTGGGTTCAGATCCAGGATCTGCCACCTAATAGCTGTTGGCGGATATTAGTTCTTTTTGGTTGCCCAACAGGTGGCAAGGGCTTGGTGACCTTCGCCCTGGAGAACCACCCCACCCCGACTCCCAGTCAATGGAATTAGCAGTTTAGAAGTAGGCATGTGACCCAGTACTGGTCAATCAGAGCACTGCATTCTTCACCTGCCCCGGCCAATCATTCATTCAGTCATTCATTCATTCAGGGATGAGCAACTGAGCCATGCCAATCAATGAGATTCAATTCTGGAAGGTGTTCGGCCTAGTGATATACAGGCTCTTTCAACTGGGATGGCGGAGAAGACAGGCTCTGAATCTGCTCATACTAGGCACTGCCCAGTCCTGTGCCATCCTCACAACTGTTGTTACGCTTGAGCCCATTGTTGCAGCCACTGTGTCAATCCGTCTCATCAAGGGACTTCCTCTTTTTTGCTGACCCTCTACTTTACCAAGCGTGATGTCCTTCTCCAGGGACTGATCCCTCCTGATAACATGTCCAAAGTACGTGAGACAAAGTCTTGCCATCCCCCCTTCTAAGGAGCGTTCTGGCTGTACTTCTTCTAAGACAGATTTGTTCGTTCTTCTGGCAGTCCATGCTATAGTCAATATATTCAGCCTTAGTTAATAGTAAAAGAATCTGTAGGTCACAATCATAATTCATAAGCACTGAGAGGAAACAATCCTATTATATGAAATATTTCAAATCTTCCAAGTCTTGTGCTGGAAGAATGAGGCTATTGATATACCAGGACCACAGGCAGTGAATGAACAGAGAGCACTGCTAACAGACCAGACAGGTGGGGAAAAGGTCTCATTTAAATTTAAATTTATGCAGCTTCTGTCTCGTTATATTTATGGAGATATTAGATGTTATTAACAAAGTGCTTCCCGAGACAGTACAAAATTCCTGCTTCATCTTCCAGGAATCTAACCTACGACCCCTAAAGCATCTGACGATGACAAAAACTTGTAGAACATTCTTTTGCTCATTTAACCTACATATTTGAGCAGGGAACTGAATTAGCGTATTTAAATTGGAAATGAACTCCCAAGTCTTGTGTTAATCCAAAGCAACACTCTTTAAAGAATGTAGGTTCTTTGTTCATCTTAAAACCTCAGACCCCTGGGCCTGCTATTCCTCTTGCAGTAAATAAATACTGCCTCTTGCAGATTCAAATCAAACCTCAATGAAGTCTAGTTTCTCCTTCAGGGGTCTCTTTCTATAAAGGGCCAGAGTAAATATTTGAGGCTTTGAGGGCATAAGGTCTCTGTCACAACTACTCAACTCTGCTGTTGCATCGCAAAAGCAGCCAAAGACTGTATGTCAACAAATAGGTGTGCCTGTGTGCCAATTACACTTTATTTACTAAAACAGGCAGCTGGCCCTGGGACCCTAGTCCACTACCGACTCTTGTCCTAGAGCACGGAGCTCCTGGTAATCTTTCTGCCACCCTGAGGGGAGAGCCTGCCTGAGAAGTGAGCCAATACAGAGTGGGGGAAAAGCTGAGGAATGGCTCCGGTACATCTGAGACCTCAGTACATCATTTAGACTCCTGCATCCAGCCCTGCCTGAAGCCATTCTAACACTGGGCATTTTCCTTACACGAAATAACAAATACTCCTTTTTACTTCGGCCAGGTTGAGTTGGGTTGTCTGTCATTTCCAGCTAAGAGGGATCTAATAAATTCACCATGCGACCTTAGGAAAGTCCCATCTGTTTCCTCCTCTGTAAAATAGGGATAATGCTAATTGGCGAGAGTTAACAGTTATGTACTAAAAGTACCCTTTGGGGACATATAACACGGGCTCACCAAGCTATCTAAAAATAAAGTGTCCTCTGGTACCAGGCAGACCACTTGGTCAGTAAGGGTTTTTCTATGGGTGGGGTTCCTTACCACTTCTGTAGGATGTC
The DNA here is from genome assembly GCF_000243295.1 of Trichechus manatus latirostris. Classification (NCBI taxonomy): domain Eukaryota; kingdom Metazoa; phylum Chordata; class Mammalia; order Sirenia; family Trichechidae; genus Trichechus; species Trichechus manatus. The sequence continues at coordinate 2,469,944 of NW_004444039.1, read as the reverse complement.
CCTTAAGGAACTACAGTAGTCCCCCCACCATTACCCATGGGGGATACATTACAAGAAGCTCCCCCCTGCCCGTTGGACGTCTGAACCCGCGGATAGTACCATACCCTATATATACTATGTTTTGTCCTATACGTACATAGCTATGAGAAAGTTTCATTTATAAATTAGGTGCAGTAAGGGATTAACAACAATAACTAACACTAAACTAGAACAATTATAACAATATACTGTAATAAAAGTTACGTGAATGTGGTCCCCGGAGGGGACTGAGCGGGATGTGGCGAGACTTCATCGCTACTAATCATTTCACATTTTCAGACGGTTGTCACCTGCGGGTAACTGAAACCATCGAGAGCAGAAACCGCAGATAAGGGGGGTACTAAGTGTGGGACGGAGCCCTGGTGGCGCAATGGTTAAGAGTCTGGTTGCTCAACCAAAAGGTCAGCAGTTCGAATCCACCAGCCACTCCTTGGAAACCCTGTGGGTTAGTTCTACTCTGTTCTACAGGGTCGCTATGAGTCCGAACTGACTTGATGGCAACAGGTTTAACTATAGGGCAGTTCTACTCTGTCCTATAGGATCACTAGGAGTCAGAACAGACTCGCTGGCACCGAACAACAACAATTGTACCTGAGCTTTTAAAGTTTTTGAGGCTCTGGGCTGTGCTGGGATCCTTGTAGCCAGCAGATCACAAACCTTAATGTACGTAAGAATTAACTGAAGTACCCGTTAACAATTTTGATCCCTGGTCTCCATTTTAGACTCCTGAACCAGAAACCTGAACGCAAAGTAAGCAGCCCAGGTAATTCTGACATGAACGATTCTGAGAATCACTCTTTCAGATGCGTGCCTGCAGTGATCCCACAGAAGCCTAGAATCCTACAGCCTTCTCCACGACTGTATCTGTAGCCCTTAAGTAGCTGGGTAAGGATGAAGATGCCTAATATAGAACACTGAGTCACACGTCACTGGTGTCTGCCAGTCAGAAAACCCTGGGTCATCAGGAATTCCTCATAAGGCCTCCTGAGTGCTTTCACGTCTGTTACCTCATGAGGTCATCACAACATCCCTATTACGGAGGTAGGGCATCAAATTTTCCTTTGCTTCCCTACAATTATGAGTTATATACTATTTCCTCTTACAGAAGAATCATACTGCAATTTAGCCTTTTTAAGGCTCTGAAAAAGTCCAGAACAAACCTTGTAAACTTTAACTCTTTGGTTCCCAAGCTTAATTTAATCACCAACATGGCTGGTTGGTTTTTCCCTGTGGGACACCATTAAGAACTTATTGTAGACTAGCTATTCCACTTTGGGAAATGCTGAGGCCATGCTTTTTTTTTTGTCCCATTCTACATTTGCAGGAAATGAGACAGAGGAGTTGAGTAACTTGTCCAGAAGGCGCCAACTCCCCCAGGTAGTTCATGTGACCCAGGGCTCCTGAGTCCAGAGACCTTTCAACTCGCCAGTCTAGACCGCATACGTTGTGGATGACTTCCTGGGAATGCTCACGAGCAGGAAGGCAGGCTTTTCAATTCAACTCTTTTAAAACAGTCTTTCCCTCCACTGTCAAGATTAATACACTCCTAGACATTTTTCCACCCTTGAGCTCATTCCAAGATACAATAGCTGCTCAGTTACTTACTGAACATAGGATAGAGAACCTTATGGAACCTTACGTTCCACTTAAGAATCTTTTCTTGAGTCTACTTCCTTTTACATTCAGAGTTCTCATTTTCTTTCTCTCATGACATTACAAAGTCTCCTTATTTACCTCCCATTAGCACTCAGACAAGCAGCCCGGGTGGCACAGTGGTTGGTTAAGCGCTCAGCTGCCAACCAAAAGGTTGGTGGTTTAAACTCACCAGCTGCTCCAAGGGAGAAAGATGTGGCAGTCTGCTTCCACAAAGATTAGAGCCTTGGAAACGCTATGGGACAGCTCTACTCTGTCCTGTAGGGTCGCTACGAGTCCGAATTGACTTGATGACATCAGGTGTTGGTTTCCGCACCCAGACCAATTTTTCAGTGCCATTTGTCAATTGTATAGTGACAGTGTGAAGTCCAAATAGTGCTCCTGGGAAGACTATTTCAGCCTGGATGTTGATCTTTGCTAAAACATCCTTGTTTTCTTTCCCTTTTGCTTTTCAATTAGTCCCATTGATGCTTTGCAGCACAAGTCCTATATGATAGTCATTAACTGTACTCCCGATCCCCTCCAGCTAAGACCAAACAGCCCTCTGTATTAATATACTTTAATTACCATCAACAGATCTAAGGTAGGCCTGCCTTGACTATTACTTACAAAGTAAGGAGCCCTGCTTACTGAGATTTTACAGGGAATTCTTCATTTCCCGTGCTTCAGAAAGCAGGCATTAAGTTCCATTGGTCCTGTTTCAGAAGTAACTGTCCTATTCTTTTTTGATTTGTCAATAACTCCCTTGGGGACTTTAGACCCTTTGATTGTTCTTGTACATAAAAGATGCTCAGTTTTTTAACAGATCTTAACAGTGAGCATCATTGGTAAATTCTGCCTCTTAAGAAGTTCTGAATTCACATTCTATTTAGAGTTCTTTTTTAAACTATTATTTCTTTTTATCCAATGACTGGTTATGTTGACCTCAGAGCCTAGAGCTTGGACCCTGAATGCTAAGGCGTAAGCGCCATTTACCAAGGAGCTCTGTGACCGTCGTTGGGTTAATGAGCCTCTCAGAGTTGTATTTCCTCAACTGCAAAATGAGGATAACAATATCTACCTCTCCCTTTGTGCGATCATTACATTAACACAGGAAAACTCTCATATAGTAACTGGCATTGAGCGTGTGAGCTCATTAAATAGTCCCTGACCCTGAGTCTAGGGTGTTGCTTTTGCTCATTGTTCTCTGTTGTCTGCAGGTGGGGAAGAGGAGAGGGCTGCTTGGTCTTAGCTGGAGGACGTCGGGAGTACAGTTAATGACTATCGTCTAGACTCGTGCTGCAGAGCATCAATGGGACTAATTGAAAAGAACCAGGTCCCAGTGGGAAACCACCCCAAGTTGCTAAAGTCCAATTGTTAGAATTTTGGCTTACAATCTGTCAACCATTTTTCCTGCTTTACTGTCAATAAGGTATTTTCATTTACATAGCGTCTTTTCAGTTTTTCCTTGAGGTTACATACTACAGGCTGTCACAAGTAAGCTAGCTCTAATTGTGCCAATCCCCTTTTCCCTTTCCAAAGTTCCCAGACATTAAACAGTAAGGCATCAGGTCAAGGAAAGGAGAAAATGGGGGTCACAAGGATGATGTCAGGGCCTCTGTCCCCATCTCCATCCCTTCAGGCGCTTTGGAGAAGAACCAAGGTGCTCAAGGATATGTTAACACTGGTTAACATTTACTGCACAACTGGGGTCGTGAGATAGGGGATTTGAGGAAAAAGACAAAGTTCCCATCCTTTAAAAGGAAAATCCTAACTTGGAAAGTACCATGTAAAAACAAAAGTTCATTTTCAAAGGAATTTGAAATTAATACAGACATATAAAGCAGTTGCTGTCCAGTCTCTTCCAACTCATGGTGATCCCATGCGAGTCAGAGTAGAACTGTGCTCCATAAGGTTTTCAATGGCTGATTTTTCAGAAGTAGATCGCCAGGCCTTTCTTCCAAGGTGGACTGCAACCTCTAACCCTTTGGTTAGCAGCTGAGCGCATTAACCATTTGCACCACCCAGGGACTCCATGGACCTATAAAGCTCGTATATAATGCAAGATAATAGATACGCTTTGCTCTGTGTATCACAATAACCATAAAGGTCATTATTTTATGCAAAAGCATCGTCTATTTCTGGAGCTAAACTCAAAATTTAGAAAGAATATCAACAAGTCGATAATTCCTGACTACTTTAGATGTATCTCAACCGGGCAAGGAATTTCATTTGCCTTTACCCATTCCTGGGAGTCTCTAGGTGCAACGCTCCAGCTACAGTCTCTAAAATGCCCTGATACCTCTGCATTCCATTTCTCAATAATCCCTGCAACTCATTTCTGCATGATCGGGTTATTCCCTGAAATGCAGTCACCACGAGGCACCTGGGTCTGCAGTCCTCCTTACGCTAACAGTTAAGTCACAAGCGTGAAGACCAGGCAGGTTAATGACATGAGCTGCTGTCCCCACAGATCATTCCTCCGTCTTATCTCTCGGACAGTGCTTGGGTACAGCAGACAGTAGGCAATACTGATGGGAAGTTTCACTGCAGAGCTAGTTAAATACCAATCTTGGCTACTCTGAAATTGATTCTGAAAGCAAAGGAGGGCTTTGCCACTGAAATGCCACATGAAAACGTTCTCTCTCCCCAATTCATACTTCCTGCTTTGGAACCCACAAACTAATGAAATATTTTAACTAAGTTTTTTTTCAAGGTTGATTCATTCCAAACATCTATTAAGGAGTCCCTGGATGGTGCAGACAGCTAAGCACTTGACTACTAGCCAAAAAGGTGGCGGTTAGAACCCACCCAGAGGTGCCTCGGAAGACAGGCCTGGCAATCTGCTTCCAAAACGTCACAGCCTTGAAAACCCTCCGGAGCAGTTCTACTCTGCACACATGGGTTCGCCATGGGTCAGAATCGACTGGACAGCAGCTAACAACAATAATAGGCATTTGATATTTAACTGGAATAGTTTCTATTCATTCAGCAAAACATCTATTAACTCCTTACTGTGTACAAGAGGAGTCAACGGCCATCCGAACATCAAGCATTTGAAGCGTTTTGTCATTTACCAAGCCCTTGCCTAGTTAGGATATCATTTATCCCTACACCCAATCAACAAGAGGGCGGACGTGAATACTTGAACCCCTATTTTACAAAGGATAAACTGCCAGTGGCAGAGATGGCTGGTTGCACCCCAATATCCATTCTTCTTTTCATCTTTTGTAGAAGCATCTTGGTTTTGTTGTTGTTTTCTGCCCAGCTAGAACACTGTTCCCCAGCATTCTCCGAGGGTAAGTGTGGCCACATTATCAAGTTTTGACCAATGAGACACAAGCTGAAGTGGTAGGAGCAACTTCTGGGAAGTCTGCTAAAGGGGAGGAATGTGCCATTTCTTTGGTCCTCTATTCCCTCCATCCAGTTTTCTGACCAGAGGTGTGATGGCAGGAACTTAGCAGCCACTTTGAGGACAAGAGCCACCTCATAGTAATTATGGAGCAGTAAGTGAGGTGGCATCTTGATCCTTAAAAACTTTGTGGAGTCATCATACATACCAGTTTTGAACTGGCTGCTTCTGGGCTTCTTTCATATGAGAAAGAAAGAAACCACTATTTTCTTGAAGTTATTACTGCTTGTTTTATGCAGCTGAACCTAAGTGTAATGCAAAGAAGTGACCTGCTTATGTTTACGCAAACTAGTTAGCATGCAGGTGGCAGAACATCAGGTCCTCTGTTGCTAACACACATGTTCATATTACACATCCTCTCTGGCAGAATGTCAGAACTTTTTGTTAACCTATTTCTTAGTTTGTAAAGGAGCCAAATCTTCTCATGTTTTTTGTTTTGATACTTTACAATTCACTTAAAAGAAGCCGACCTATAAGAAGGCTTCCTTTCTCCCCTCTTCCCTCTCTGCAGTACTTCTGTGCCCCTCAGGCCTTCATTTGAATCATAGAATTTTCCAGGGCTCACTTCTCCCTAAGGAAATTGCATTTAATCCCATGGATTTAGTTAGCACTGATAATCTGAATATTTCTAAATTTATACTTCTAGCCTAGAACGCGTTTCTAACTGACACAGCACTGGCCAAGTTACTTAACTTCTCTGGGTCTCAGTTGCCTCATCTGTAAAATGGGGATAATAACAGCATCTACCTCATCGGGTTATTGTGAATATTATTTCATACACATAAAAGGCTTGGAACAGTGCCTGGCTCACAATAAATACTATAATAGTGTTAGTTATTATTATTACTATTGCCACCCCTACTGCTACTATTATTATTGTCCATGTCCAAATAGTATTTCGCAGACACCTAAAATTCACTTTACCTGAATTTTTGTTTATCTTTCATCTGACTGTCCCTCAGTAATGACAATGCCAATTATCTGATTGTTCCGAGAGGTACCCGCCGGTCATCCTTGACACTGATCTTTCCCTTACCTTCCCCAGATCCAGCTCATCACCAAGACTGGTCAAAACTAACTTTCAAATGTTTCTCAAATCTCTCCACGTCTCTCCTCAGATAAACCAGTTATCCTGCATCACCAGTTTCTGTGCTGTGACTCTGGGAACTTCCTGCACCCCCCAAGTCTCTCACACAGCAGCCAAGAAGCGCCTTCATAAACGTGACCCAAAGCATAAGCACCCCAGTAGGGCCTCCCTGCTCCTAGGATAAGGTGCTAGAATCGTCACATCAGCTTGGAGGGATGCACCTGCCCCATCTCCAACCACTCACTAGCTTTAACCTTCTCATCTTCTTTCTTCTTTTCAAATACACCAAGCTCACTGCTGCCTCCAGGCGTTTCGCCTGCTCTTTCTTCTGCCTGCCGATTTAATTATTTGTATGACCGCTGAATGCCCTCTGAGCAGAGAACGCGGCACCCTTCTGCCCATCTTCCTTCCTGACAGAGTCCTGATCATGCCCAGATACCTAACCCTTCTCCTCCCGATCAGGAGCTTCCGGGAGACTGGTCCCACCCCAATGATAGTGAGTGGATCTCTGATTGGTTAAAGGGAGGAGAGGCCACCCAGATCTGGCCAATGAGATCTGTAAGTGGATGCCCACGGGGGCGAGGCTTCTAAGACCAGCTTCCTCGCTCTTAAAAGAGAGGCACCAAGAGCCAGTCCTATTTCTGCCTTTGGTCACTGTGGCGGCTGGATGTGAGGCTGAACTGTTACACGCATCTTGCAGTCTTACGCAAGGGATGTCAGAGCCAAGAGAATCACAGAATCACAGCCGGCGCCACCTAGGAATGTATTACGTTAGACAATAAACTACCTAGCGTTTAGGCCAAGATGCTGGGGATCTTGTTCCCGCAACCAAAAGTCTCCTATTGGACATGGCCCTCTGTGATTGTTGGCTACTGAGGTGGCCCGAACAGTTAAGTGCTCCGCTATTGACCTAAGGGTTGGCAAAACGTTGGCCATTCAAGTCTACCCAGAGGTACCTCAGAAGAAAGGCATGGTAATCTACTTCCAAAAGGTCACATCCACCGAAAACCCTCCGAAGCACAGTTCTACTGCGACACACTGGGGTCACCATGAGTCGGAATCAACTCCACAGCGACTGGTTTGGTTTTTCGTTTACCAGACTCTTTGCTCTGGGATGCAGAGACCATTTATGACACATAGAAAATGATCAGTGAATATTTCTTGAATGAATGAATGATTTCTTAGAAAAAGACGAGATAGGTTCTGACTTGGGTATATATATTTTCCAGCTCCTGTGATGTTTGTGGTTAGGACAATGACAGTTCAGTTTCATTGTTTATTTACTTCTAAGCTGAGCAATGGCTGGACGTGGGCCCACAGAATGGGAGACAGTGTCTACCTCCAAGCTATCAGTAAAAAACGACCCGTGGAGTATTTTCTCGCATGCAAGGGAAAGATCAGAAAATGCTATAAAACCAAAACCTGTTGCCGTCGAGTCAATTCTGACTCATAGCAACCCTATAGCACACAGTGGAACTACCCCATAGGGTTTCCAAGGAGCAGCTGGTGGATTCAAACTGCCGACCTTTCGGTTAACAGCCTGAGCTCTTAACTACTGTGCCGTTGGGGTTCCAGAGAATGCTATGTCTCCCAAAAAATTTGTCTTAATTTTAAGTTAATTGTGTTATCACAAGTCTGACTGAATGGAGGCTTTTACTTCGACTTGATCCCTGGATTTTCACAAAAGTTTGGTCCATAGTTCACAAAAGACTTGCTGATTTTGATCAAATTTGATAAATCGTTGAAGGGTGACATCACAAACTAAACTCCATTTGTATTTTAATAGCATGAAAAAACAATAACCCAAATGCCCAACCATGAGGCATTAATTAACTAACAAAATTATGGGTCAACCATATAACAGACAAGCATGCAGCCTTTCAAAATGATGATGGACATCTCTAATTCTCAACATGATGAAGTGTCACGGTGTTGTTGTCCGGTGGAAAATAAGTCACCAAATAGTAGGTATAGTATAATTCCATTTTTCTAAAAAAGAAGTTTACTTACTTATGTATATATCTATCTATTTGTATTACATACGATAATGTACTTCAATGCCTAACACAGTTCCTGGCCATAGTTAAGAGCCCTATAAACATTATTACCATACATTCATCATAAAAATTATATTTTAAATATAGTAAGTATTATCATGGCACTCCACTAGTTATAATCCTTTCCTAGACAATTTCTTATATTATAAAATGGAGTAGTATGAATTATTTAAACAGAAACTAGAACAGTGCACTACAATGGTTTGCTGGATTAAAAAAAAAAAAAATCATCCACATACAACTCTTCTGGAACAGTCATATTTTGAAAGTGAAATAAATTCCTATCTAAAAAGTGGGGAAAAGATCAGGGTAAGAGGGGGGATTCTTTCTGAAAAAGGAGGATACATAGTAAAATAAGTTCATGCTTTGTTAGATACCAAATTCATCTTTATCCTTTACTTGGGGTTTAATTACATGAAAATTGTACTGAAAAATGGAAGTGTAGTTATTCATAGAATAATAAAAATAATGGAGCCTACTAGGTGGCCTAATAAGACATACTTACAGTTAATTCTTGTCTTGGGGAAAATAAAATAATTTGGATTTTAATAATCTTAGCCAAATTGACTAGAAAAACAAACAGCAATTCAAATATACTCACAATGTTATCATGCAATGCACAAAGCAAACACTGAATACTTTGAAGGCTTTGGGGGCATTTATTTAAACGGCAATTGTCTGAGATCTGGTGTAGATCCCCTAAGCAGAAAGAAATTAGACACTGTGAAGTCAATATTTTCATACGTTTCTCACAGCATTTGATGTTTGTTGAACAATCCTTCACAAAACATTAAAGAGAATTTCTTGGTCTATTTCCTGGCTTTTCCCTACCCAGAAAAGGAAATTTTCCACCATTTATACCGGCTGAAATGCAAATATAATTGTTCCTTTGGGTATTTATAAAAAATTAGATGCAGTTACAATATTTGAGCTCGTTAGAGAAACACTCAGCTCAGGAGGACATATCAGGTTAAGGGAATCCTTATTTGCAAATGGAGAAGACATGGAAAATTTAAGTTGGACACACAAGGAAGTCTTCTTTATAACATATATCCATAACCACAACCCCGAAGTCTCTGATACCAGTATTTTTTCCCCTCTTAATTATGTGGAGTCATATATCCACTGGGGGAGAAATAGGAGCTGTACATTTTGAACTCTTTCTCAGCTCACCTAGAGTGAACTAACTGAATTTCCAAGATAAAATATATGGGGAAGTGGTCTGGAGGAGAAAAAAAAATCTATATGAAGTACTTTAACAAAAACTGGTTTCCCCAGCAAAGTGTCTTTGACAAATTCAGCTCAACAAACATTTTCTAGCACCTACTATGTGTGTGGCTTTATGGATTAGACGAAGATGAACAAAACACCACAGTCTCTTCAGAAGTACTTACGATACTACAGAGGACACACACACACACACACACACACACACACACACACACACACGATCACCTAACGGCGATCACCCAAATGGCTTAGACAGGATATGGAGAAAACAATCTTCAGATTTTCTTGAAGATAAGATTGTGCACAGAGTTCAGAAATAAATATTTCTTGGGAGCATTTTGCTCTATTATATTCTGTATAAAGTACGGACGATTTTATTAGAAAACAGTAAACTAACGCTTTGTTTATGGTACTCTGTGGGATAAGCAGAAAGCAAGTAGGCTCTATCTTTATAGTTCCAAGAAAGTTTATTTCTAGAACAATTCATTCTGTAAAAGTTGAAGCAACTTTTAAGCCAGTAGCCAGGTTTGCACGAATTAAGCTTCAAAATTCTGACAGACAGTGAATCGATACTGTAGACAGCATTTCCCTTCTGTTTCTCAGGCAGAAAAACTAGGATACACAGCTGGCAACAATCAGCCTAATGTAATTGTCTTAGAATATTTTTCTTTATCTAATTGCCAGTAAGGCCTAGATATGGTTGTTTGTCCCAGGAATCAATGGTATGATGGTATATTTTGACACAGTGTGTCCGGACGAGACAACTTGTCCATAAAACTGGCAATAATGCTTTTTTCGGTATACAGATGCAGTATAACATAAATAAGTTGAGTTTAACATAATTATGTTTTAGGAAAGTCAATATTAAAAAATATGTATAAGACTATAGGTACTGATTCTTTGCAAGGTACTGATGGATCAGTGTAAAATGCATCTCTTTAATAAACGGTACTGTTGCGAGGACAGTCTTCTGTGGCTCCTGTGGCTCCCGTGGCTCCCATCCAGGCCACCTAATGAGAGGCCTTGGGCCCTGCACAGTCTCTGATAGCGGAGGCTGGAAAGTGAATTTCTCTCTATTTCCCACTTTCTTCTCCTTTTCTGGGAAGTTCCCTCCCTCTTCTAGGCACACAGTAACTTTCTCTGTCCTGTTCATGCACAAGTACCATATGGCACCTGGTCAATCCCACTTCTCTATCCGTTCTAGCTGGGAGGGACTGGGGTCCTTCTCCTGTGGCACAACAGGGGTGCATGCATAACACCTGCCCCGTCAGCCGCAAGAAGCTACTTGCTGGCTATGGTTGGGGGACCAGTGTTGGCGAGTGAAGCTGACTGTCTTCTATCTCTTCTGTATGTGAATAAAGTGTTACTCCATCAATGCCTGCGTGTGATTTGTGTCTTTTGTTGTGACCTCAAACCCTGGCTCAACAGGTACATACAGAATAGCCTCAGGAATAGTTTGGCAAATTATTCTCAGGGTATATAATATCAGAAAAATATCGCCATGGGTAATAATTCTTTTTCATCGGATAAAATGTTATATTCCAGAACCCCTCAACCTGACATTGAAAATTTGGCATTTCATTAGAAGAGCAAATTCTTTAAGTCTCAGAATGCCGATGTGGCAAACTATATATGTGTTCTACCATAAATATTTTCAAGACACAGTTTAAAGACTAACAGATAGTGTTCTCAATAGTCCCTATAATTTAGCATTTTATTACAGATTAAACAGCCACATTTTCATGTAGCGCTTGACATAAGCTCTAGTAAGAAGTGCAAATTTTGATGTCGGTATTCTTACTACCTTTGTACTCCTGGGGCAAAGCTGAATTAAAAGGAAAAATATGTGGTAATCTTTGATATTTATTAAAGACATGAGTAATATCAAGCTTATTCGACCAATGAAATGTACCCTAAAGATAAACGAGCCTGTCTCAGGTAATAAAGACCAATGTGCCAGGATTTAGCTAGAAAGGTATCCTGGTAGACAGGTAGAGCGTTACTCTTCTTACGCATTCCAAAAGGCCATTCCAGAATATCACAGCCATGCATACTGTGATGGATTACTAAAACAATCAGTGGTCAAGCTACGTGTGAAAACTACCAGTAAGTTTTACCTCAGCATTAATCTGAGAAAAGGAAACAAAAAAACAAAAAATTCCACTGCTTTGTGCATTAAAAATTTTTAAGGAAATTTGCTTTCATGAAACTAATAGTGGGCTTATAACACCTTTAGGATAGAACTACATTTAATGCATTAACCAGTATGAATTACATGAACAATCTGCCTAAACAAAATTCATAGAAACTAAACATGAACAGCGGTGCAATAAATATATTCAAACATTAAGGCCTCAATGAGATAAATACTGCCCAAGATGGTCACCATATTTTCAAATTGAAAAATATCAGGATACGTGGGCTTCCAGGTGTAGGCATACCTGTTGGGTGAGAGGCAGAGTATCTGAAATTAAAACTATCCTGAGAAATCTGGCATGTACGTTTCCATAGGAACAAATTATGATGGCTTGGATGTGTTGGAACATGATGTCTCCAAGCACTGTTTAATCATCAGGCTACACCAGTGCTTCTCAACTGGGTGCAAGGTGGTAATGTCTACAAGCATCTTTGGTTGTCACATCCGGGGAGAGGGATGCTACTGACATCTGGCAGGTAGATACAACGGATGCTGCTAAACATCCTACAGTGCACGAGACAGCCTCCACCACAAAGAATCATCTGGCCCAAAATGTCCATAGCGCCAAGGTTCAGAAAGTACTTTATGCCTTAGAACACGGGACACAAAAGAAGCCAGACCTAGTTGAGTCAGTTCTGCTTTCACCTCTCCTCTATATTATGGATCATTGGTCCAGCACATATGTGACTGCTCACAACGACAGTCCCTGATATGAAGAACAGAGATTAGTCTCCACCACCTACAGGCAGCTGTTCTGCATGTGTGATTTATCTTGCTTCAGCTATAATATAAAGAAATCATTTTGAAAAGCAAATGTCACGACTGGTTTTTAAGCTCCTACTTTAGCAGCAATGGGTTGGAAGCAAGGAATCACTGATGAACAGAGACATGCAATTAATCAATTCAAAATCTATGCCACCAGTAAAAAGCCATATGTGTACATTGAATGCTAAAATCTCCTGCATCAGAAAACTTATTTAAAGTCCACACTATTTCTAAGTTATTAGTGATTTTTCTTTACATTCTTCATTTTAAAACCAGAGATTTTTTCCAACTTTTGTTGTAGTTAGATGCTGTGGAGTCGGTTCCGACTCATAGTGACCCTATGTACAACAGAATGCAACACTAAGGAGCATTCTGGCTGCACTTCTTCCAAGACAGATTTGTTCGTTCTTTTGGCAGTCCGTGGTATATTCAATATTCTTCACCAACACCACAATTCAAAGGCGTCAATCCTTCTTCGGTCTTCCTTATTCATTGTCCAGCTTTCGCATGCATATGAGGCAACTGAAAACATCATGGCTTGGGTCAGGCGCACCTTAGTCTTCAAGGTGACATCTTTCCTTTTCAACACTTTAAAGAGATCTCTTGCAGAAGATTTGCCCAATGCAAAGTGTCTTTTGATTTCTTGACTATTTCAACTATTAGCTACAATATATCGAGTGTTACTTGCCAGGCACTGTGTGATTTAATGCATATAAACCTTATACTCACAACAGCCCTAGCTGGTAGGAACTACAAATATTACTTTCCTTATTGTTCTTCAAAATCAGAAAGTCTGAAGACAGAAAAAGAAGACTGTAAATCAGTCAAAACATTTGACTTAGCTTTCACAAGCAAAAAGTAGGCAGTTCATCTTTTTTATGTGAATTCATTTAAAACAATGAAAAGTGAGAAGGAAAAGAGGAAAACAATATTTATAATTTATGGTAATAACAAAGGGGCCCTGCTGGCACAATGTTAAGCACTTGGCTGCGAACTGAAAGGTCGGCAGTTCAAACCCACCAGCTGCTCTGCAGGAGAAAAGACCTGGCTATCTGCTCTCATAAAAATTACAGCCTAAACTCAAAGACATTGAAGATCTAAATGCCATAGTCAACCAATTCGACCTCACAGACATATACAGAACATTCTACCCAACAGCAAAGTATATGTTCTTTTCCAATGCATATGGAACCTTCTTCAGAATAGACCACATTTTAGGCCACAAACAAGCCCCAGGAAAATCCAAACCATCGAAACTAATACAAAGCATTTTCTCTGATCTCAATGCCATAAAAGCGGAAATCAATAACAGGAATAGCAAGAAAAAAAAATCAAATACATAGAAACTAAGCAACACTTTGTTTAAAAACCACTGGGTAATAGAAGAACTCAAGGATGGAATAAAAAAATTGATAGAATCAAGTGAGAATGAAAACAAATCTTACCAAAATCTTTGGGACACAGCAAAAGCAGTGCTTAGAGGTCAATTTATAGCAATAAATGCACACATCAAAAAAGAAGGGCCAAAATCAAAACATTAACCATACAACTCAAACAAATAGAAAAACAGCAGCAAAAGAGGCCCATAGTCACCAGAAGAAAGGAAATAATAAAGATTAGGGCAGAAATAAATGAAAAAGAGAACAGAAAAACAATATAAAGAATCAACAAAACCAGAAGTTGGTTCTTTGAAAGGATCAACAAAATTGACAAACCACTGGCCAAACTGACAAAAGAAAGGCAAGCAAATAACCCAAATAAGAAATGATATGGGTGATATCACAACAGAATCAACTGAAATAAAAAGTATCATAACAGAATACTATGAACAGTTATACTCCAACAAATGTGAAAACCTAGAGGAAATGAACAAATTTCTAGAAACACACTACCTACCTAAACTAGAACAAACTGAGGTCAAAAAAACTAAATGGATCCATAAGAAAAGAAGAGATTGAAGACGTAATAATAATAAAAAAAAGCCCTGGCCCAGACAGCTTGAGTGGAGAATTTTACCAAACATTCAGAGAAGAGCTCATACTAATACTATTCAAACTATTTCAGAGCACAGAAAAGGAAGGGATACTCCCAAATCCATTCTTACGAAGCCAGCATAACCCTGATACCAAAGCCAGGCAAAGACATCACAAAAAAGAAAAATATAGACCAATATCCTCCATGAATATAGACACAAAACTTCTCAACAAAATTCTAGCCAACAGAATTCAACAGCATATCAAAAAATAATACATCATGACCAAGTGGGATTCATACTGGGTATGCAAGGATGGTTCAACATGAGAAAATCAATCAATGTAATCCACCACATAAATAAAAAAGAAAAGAATCACATTATCATCTCAACTGATGCAGAAAAGCCATTTGACAAATTCCAACAATCTTTGTAGATAAAAACTCTCAGAAAAACAGGAATACAAGGGAAATTCCTCGACGTAATAAAGGGCAGTTACACAAAATCGACAGCCAACATTATTCCTAACAGAGAGGGAATGAAAGCATACCCCTTGAGAATGGGAACCAGACAAGGATGCCCTTTATCACTACTCTTTTTCAACATTGTGCTGGAAGTTCTAGCTAGAGCAGTAAGTCAAGAAACAGAAATAAAGGGCATCCAAATTGGCAAAGAAGACGTAAAAATATTCCTATTTGTATATGATATGATTCTATACATAGAAAACCCCAAAGAATCTACAAGAAAGGTACTGGAACTAACAGCTTTGAGCAAAGTAGCAGGATACCAGATCAACATACGAAAATCAGTTCGTTCCTCTACATCAGCAAAGAATACTTTGAAAAGGGAATCAGGAAATCAATACCATTTACAATAGTCCCCCCAAAAATAAAATACTTAGGAATAAATCTAACCAGGGATGTAAAAGACCTATGCAAAGAAAACTACCCAACACTGCTGCAAGAAACCCAAAGAGACCTACATAAATGGGAAAACATATCATGCCATGGATAGCAAAACTCAACATGGCGAAAATGTCAATACTACCCAAAGTGATCTACAGAGATAATGCAATCCCAATCCAAATTCCAACAGCATTCTTTAAAGTGATGGAGAAACTAATCACCAACTTTATATGGAAAGAGAAGAGGCCCTGGACAAGTAAAGCATCAGTGAAGAAGAACGAAGTAGGAAGCCTCACACTACCTGGTCTCAGGACCTACTGTACAGCCATGACAGTCAAAACAGCCTGGTACTGTAACAACAACAGCTACATAGACCAGTGGAACAGAATTGAGAACTCAGACAAAAATATACCCACCTACAGGGAGCTGATATTTGACAAAGGCCCAAAGTCCATTCAACCATGAAAAGACAGTCTCTTTAACAAATGGTACTGGCATAACAGAAAGTCCATCTGTAAAAAGATGAAACAGGACCTATACCTCACACCATACACAAAAACTAATTAAAAATGGATCAAAGAGACCTAAATGTAAAACCTAAAATGATAATGATCATGGAAGGAAAAAAAAGGACAATGCTAGTACACGGCATAAGTACAATACTAACCATAACTAACAATGCATGTACACCAGAAGAGAAACGAGATACCTGGAGCTCTTGAACACTTTATGCTCATCAATACGCTGCACCCAATGAGTGAAAAAAGAACCTACAGACTGTGAAAAAAAATTTGGCTACGACATATCCAACAAGAGTCTAATCTCTAAAATCTTCAAAATATTTCAACACCTCAGCAACAAAAAGACAAATAATCCAATTTAAAAATAGGCATAGGATATGACAGAATTTTCCCCAAAGAAGACATTCAGGCAGCTAACAGACACATCAGGAAGTGCCAGTGATCATCAGCCATTAAATCAAAAAAACCAAACCGGATGCCACTGAGTCAATTCCAACTCCTAGTAACATTATAGGACAGAGTAGAAACTGCCGCATACGGTTTCCAAGGAGGGGCTGGTGGATTCGAACAGCCGACCCTTTGGTTAGCAGCTGAGCTCTTAACCACTGCACCACCAGGACTCCAACTAGAGAAATGTAAATCAAAACTATGAGATATCATCTCACCCCAACAATACAGGCATTAATCAAAAAAAGAGAAAATATAAATGTTGGAGAGGTTGCAGGGAGATTGGAACTCTTACGCACGGCTGGTGGGAATGTACAATGGTACAACCACCATGGAAAATGATATGGCACCTCCTTAAAAAGCTAGAAATAGAAATAGTATACAATCCGCCAATCCCACTCCTAGGAATATAGCCTAGAGAAATAAGAGCCGTCACTCAAATAGACACACGCACACTCATGTTCATTGCAGCCTTGTTCACAATAGCAAAAAGATGGAAACAACCTAGGTGCCCGTCAACAGAAGGATGGATAAACAAATGATGGTACAGACACACAAGGGAATACTACGCAATGATAAAGGACAATGATGAATCCTCGGAATATATCACAACATGAATGAATCTGGAGGGCATTAAGCCGAGTGAAATAAGTCAATCACAAAAGGACAAATATTGTATGAGACCATATTATAAAAGTTCAAGAAAAGGTTCACACGCAGGAAAAAACAAACTTCTGATGGTTACAAGGGAGGGGAGGATGCGGAGTGAAAACTGCTAACTAGATAGTTGGCAAATGTCAACTGTGGTGAAGTGAAAGACAGAGGAAGTCAGCACAATTTAACCAAGGCAAAATCACAGAAGCTTCATAGACACATCCAAACACGTTGAGGGACCGAGTTGCGGGGACTGAGGGCCGGGGAATACGGTCTCGGAAAACATCTAGGTCAACTGGCATGACATAGTTCATAAAGAAAATGTTCTGCATCCTAGTCCGGTGAGTAGTGTCTGGGGTCTTAAAAGCTTGAGAGCAACCACCTAAGATACATCTATTGGGCCCATCCCATGCAGAGCAAAAGAGAATGAAGAAAACCAAAGACACAAGGAAAATATTAGTCCAAAGGACTAAAGGACCACACGAGCCACAGCCTCCACCAGCCTGAGCCCAGAACTAGACGGTACCCAGCTAGCACCACCAACTGCTCTGACAGGGATCACAATAGAGGGTCCCAGATAGCAAGGGAGAAAAATGTAGAACAAAATTCAAATTCACAAAAAAAGACCAGACTAGGTGGTGTGTCGGAGACTGGAAGAACCCCTGAGACTATGGCCTCCAGGCACCCTGCTAACTCAGAACTGAAGGCACTCCCGAGGCCCACTTCTCAGCCTAAGATCAGACGGGCCTACGGAAGATGTAGTGGCACACGTGAGGAATGTGCTTCTTGGTTCTGTCAGGTATGCGGGACCAGGTGGGCAACTCCAGCCCAGGGGCAGGACAAGAGGGCAGGAAGGGACAGGAAAACGGGGTGGATGGACATAGGGAACCCGGGGCAGAAAGAGAGCGCTGACACATTGGGGGGATAATGGCCAGTATCACAAAACAACTTGTAAATGTTTGAATGAGAGGCTAGTTTGCACTGTAAGCTTTCACCTGAAGCACAACAGAATTAAAAAAAAAAAAAAGATTACAGCCTAGGAAACCCTATGGGGCAGTCCTATTCTGTCCTATAGGGTTGCTCTGAGTCAGAATTGCCTGGATGTCACACTACAACAACATAATAATAACAATAGCCACATTTATTGAGTGTTTATTATATGCTAGGACCAAGTACTTTAGATGATCTCATTTAACTCTACCACCAATCCTATGTAGGGATATTGTTAAGAGTCACCACGTTATAGATGCAGGTCACGTGTTTGCTGTTGTTAGGTGCCGTCCAGCGGTTCCAACTCATAGCAACCCTATATACAACAGAACGAAACACTGCCTGGTTCTGCGCCATCCTCACAATTGTTGATATGTTTGATCTTATTGTTGCAACCATTGTGTCAATCCATCTCGTTAAGGGTCTTCCTCTTTTTTGCTGACCCTCTACTTCACCAAGCATTATGTCCTTCTCCAGGGACTGGTCCTTCCTGTTAACATGTCCAAAGTCCTTGAGACGAAGTCTCACCATCCTCGCTTCTAAGAAGCATTCTGGCTATACTTCTTCCAAAACAGATTTTGTCTGTTCTTCTGGCAGTCCGTGGTATATCCAATATTCTTCACCAATACCAAATTCAAATGCATCAATTCTTCTTCAATCTTCTTTATTCATTGTCCAGCTTTCGCATGCATATGAGGTGACTGACAATACCATGACTTGGGTCAGGCACACCTTAGTTCTCAAGCAAGTATCTTTACTTTTCAACATTTTAAAGAGGTTTTTTGCAGCAGATATGCCCAATGCAATATGTCATTTGATTTCTTGACTACTGCTTCCACAGGCATTGATTGTGAATCCAATTAAATGAAACCCCTGACAATTTTATATTTTATCCATTTATCATGATGTTGCTTATTGTCTGAGTTGTGACGATTTTTGTTTTCTTTATACTGAAGTGTAATCCATACTGAAGGCTGTAGTCTTTGATCTTCATCAGTAAGTGCTTAAAGTCCTCTTCACTTTCAGCAAGCAAGGTGGTGGCATCTTCATATCGCAAGTTGTTAACGAGTCTTCCTCCAATCCTGATGCCCTGTTCTTCCTCATATAGTCCAGTTTCTCAGATTATTCGCTCAGCATACAGATTGAATAGGTATGGTGAAAGGATACAACCCTGACACACACCTTTCCTGACTTTAAACCACACAATATCCCTTTGTTCTGTTTGAACAACTGCCTCTTAGTCTATGTACAGGTTCCTCATGAGCACAATTAAGTGCTCAGGAATTCCCTTTCTTTGCAATGTTATCCATAATTTGTTATGATCCACACAATCAAATGCCTTTGTATAGTCAATAAAACACATGTAAATGTCTTTCTGGTATTCTCTGCTTTCAGCCAGGATCCATCTGACATCAGCAATGATATCCCTGGTTCCACATCCTCTTCTGAATCTGGCTTGAATTTCTGGCAGTTCCCTGTCAATGTACTGCTGCAACCATTTTTTAATTATCTTCAGCAACATTTTATTTGTGTGTGATATTAATGATATTGTTCAGTAATTTCCACATTCTGTTGGATCACCTTTCTTTGGAATGGGCAGAAATATAGGATCTTTTCCAGTTGGTTGGCCAGGTAGCTGTCTTCCAAATTTCTTGGTATAGACCAGTGATCATTTCCAGCACTGTATCCATTTGCTGAAACATCTCAACTGGTATTTCGTCAATTCCTGGAGCCTTGATTTTCACCAATGCCTTCAGTACAGTTTGGATTTCTTCCTTCAATATCATGGGTTCTTGATAATATACTACCCCCTGAAACAGCTGAATGTTGACCAATTCTTTTTGGTACAGTGACTCTGTGTATTTCTTCCATCTTCTTTTGATGCTTCCTGCGTCGTTCAGTATTTTGCCCATAGAATCCTTCAAAACTGCAACTAAAGGCTGAATTTTTTCTTTAGCTCTTTCACCTTGAGAAATGCCAAGCGTGTTCTTCCCTTTTGGTTTTCTAACTCCAGTTCTTTGCACTTTTCATTATAATACCTAACTTGTCTTCTGGCACCACCTTTTGAAATCTTCTGTTCAGCTCTTTTACTTCATCATTTCTTCCTTTTGCTTTAGCTACTCAATGTTCAAGAGCAAGTTTCAGAGTCTCTTCTGACATTCATTTTGGTCTTTTCTTTCTTTCCTGCCTTTTTAATGACCTTTTCTTTTCTTCATCTATGATGTCCTTGATGTCATCTCCAATCTTGTCTGGTCTTCGGTCATTAGTGTTCAACATGTCAAATCTATTCTTGAGATGGTCTCTAAATTCAGATGGGATATACTGAAGACTGTACTTTGGCTCTCGTGGACTTGTTTTAATTTTTTTCAGCTTCAACTTGAACTTGTATATGAGAAACTGATGGTCTGTTCCACAGTCAGCCCCCGACCTTGTTCTCACTGATGATACTGAGCTTCTCCATTGTCTCTCTCCACACATGTATGACGGGATTCCTGTGTATTCCATCCAGCAAGGTCCATGTGTAGAGTAGCCATTTATGTTGGTGATAAAGGTATTTGCAATGAAGAAGTCGTTGGTCTTGCAAAATTCTATCAAATGATCTCCCACATCGTTTCTATCACCAAAGCCATATTTTCCAACTACTGATAATTCTTCATTTCAAATTTTGCATTCCAATCACCAGTAATTATCAATGCATCTTGACTGCATGTTTGGTCAACTTCAGATGGCAGACGCTGGTAAAAATCTTTAATTTCTTCATCTTTGCCCTTAGTGGTTGGTGCATAAATTTGAATAATAGTCGTATTAACTAGTCTTCCTTGTAGGCATATGGACATTATCCCATCCCTCATAGCACTGTACTTTAGAATAGATCTTGAAATGTTCCTTTTGACGATGAATGTTACACCAGGTCACACAGCTAGCTGTTATACATCCTACCCACCACTCATCTGTCAATTTGTTGTATTGTGGTGCTTGAGTGTTGCTATGATGCTGGAAGCTATGCCACCAGTATTTCAAATACCAGCAGGGTCACCCATAGTGACAGGTTTTAGTGGAGCTTCTACAGTAAAACAGACTAGGAAGAAAGGCCTGGCAATCTACTCAAGAAAAATTTGCCGGTGATAACCCTATGGATTACAAAAGAATATTGTCCAATATAGTCCTGAAAGATAAGCCCCCTAGCTTGGGAGGCACTCAAACACACCAGTGATCATTCATGAAGATGGTGCAGGACCAGGCAACATTTTGTTCTGTTATACATAAGTCTGCCATGTGTCAGAGCTGACTCAGTGGTAACTAACAACAACAAACCTCCTCAAATGCGCAGGATAGCCCCCCCCAACAAGGAATTATCCAACACAAAATGTCAACAGTCCTGAGGTTGACAAACCGTGACCTAAAGTGCCCCACAGATTGAGATCACAAGGTCTGCAATAGCTCAGATCCCGACATACGGTTCTATCACATCACCTGAGTAGGGGAACAGAGGAAATACCTAATTCCTGGATTGACGGAAACTAATGTACAATTGAAAACCCTGGTAGCGTAGTGGTTAAGAACTACAGCTCCTAACCAAAAGGCTGGCAGTTCAAAGCCACCAGGTGCTCCTTGGAAACCATATGCGGCAGTTCTACTCTGTCCTATAGGGTCATTATGAGTCAGAATTGACTCAACGGCAGTGGGTTTGGGTTTTGTTTTTTTTTTTAATGTACAATTGATACAATATTTTAATTTCCACTCATAGCTCTTGTAACAAAAAATCACTGAATAAACCTGTTCAGCAAAAGTGACAGCAGTTTCTCTCAGTTACTTTGTATAGTTTAGTGCTAATACCTTCTGGAGGGAAAGACAAATTCACAAAGGAGCCTCATTGTTCTGTGTGATCCGGTCTCGCTCCCAAGTAGGAAACATATTCAACCAACATAGTACTGTCTGTGGCGGAATTCTGAATCAGCACACTAATTTTCCCACAGGGTGCAGGCTGCCCCCGATACAGTGACAAAAAAACAAAGTGCGTGTGATAAGATAAATTGGGGTACAGAAACATATACATCCTGTTCTTGGAGACCCACAATGCATATGGGCATAACCAGGACTCTGGGATTAAACAAATCTGTTTAACTTTGTTTAGTCTAGTGCTTCCCAAACTAGTTTGACCTTGAAAATGTTCACATGCCATCTATTACCATCCTATGGAGCAAGTGTTACGTAGAACACACTTAGGAAAACATCTCATTAAAGCTGACAAATATCTCAACATTGAATTTCAGAGCTTCCCACACTGTAATCAGAGCCGCTTTGGGACACTGAATAGCAAAGAAGCATAACACAGCCCCTTAACTTCAGAAGTCTTTGGCTAGAAGAGCAGCGCCTCTACTGGTCTCTGTTGCAATGGACCCAGATATGAGAATCTGGGTAGAGTTCTCGCCTTCCATGAGGGAGACCAGGGTTTGATTCCCGGCCAGTGCATCTCATGCACAGCCACCACCTGTCCATCAGCGGAGGCTTATGTATTGCTGTGATGCTGACCAGGTTTCAGCGGAGCTTCCAGACTAAGACAGACTAGGAAGAAAGGCCTGGCAATCTACTTTTGAAAACAAGCCAATGAAAACCCTATGGATTGCAATGGACCTATCTGTAATCAGTCATGGGGATGGCACAGGATCGGGCAGCATTTCTTTCTGTTGTGCATGGGGGTTGCCATGAGTTGGGGGCCAACACAGTGGTAGCTAACAATAAAAACAATAAATTTTCAAACAGCGTGGAAGCACTTATCTTTTCTGCCTTATTACCTTGGACTGTATAGAGCAGGAAACCCTGGTGGTGTAGTGGTTAAGAGCTACAGCTGCTAACCAAAAGGTTGGCAGTTCGAATCCACCACGCGCTCCTTGGAAACGCTATGGGGGCAGTTCTACTCTGTCCTCTAGGGTCGCTATGAGTCGGCATCAACTCGACAGCAACAGGTTTGATTTTTTGTTTTTTTTGTATAGAGTAGTAGTGACCTTACATATTTACACACCGAGGCGTAAAATTATTGTTTTCCTGCAAGCAATAAGCCTAATTTTAACTTTTGTGAAGAGGAGAAAAACAACGACCAATAATGAGCCTGAATGTTCACACGGAAGGAAAGCGAGAGAGCATTTGTAAAGACCAAAGGTGAAGCGGCAAAGGACACCCCCTCCCCCACCACTTCCTGCCAGAGTCCCTACTCCTCTCAAACATCTTTTATTCCTAAATTACGGACATAGTTGTTCATTCCAAAAATTCTGTGACGTCTATGGATTTAGTCGGGCAGCAAAGGACTGTGGATTCTGGAGAAGCTCTGTGTTTCCTGGGAGACCTCACCCCATCCACCCGTACTTAAGAGCGTGAAGCCTTCATCTTTTTGCAGAAGGAACAGCCGTCAGCAAAGTACTTGGTCTCTGAAAAGGCCTTCAGGGGGTTTCTCCTCAGAGTTCAGCGCAGCTCTGCGGACCTGCACAACCGCCAAGGGGCTGGGGCAGTGGGAGGGCGAGGACACGCACGGACAGAAGCAGCATAGCAGCAATGATTCTGCCATCTGTGCTGCCAGCTCAGGGGACCCGCCCCCCCAAATCTTTCACAAAATGACCTTTGTTTTCCCAGTCCTAAGAGTCACACGGAGTATCTGGGTGGTGCCAGCAGTTGGCATGCTCGGCTGCTTTGCAGGAAGGTTGGAGGTTTGAGTCTACCCAGAGGTGCCTCAGAAGAAAGTTCTGGTGATCTCCTTCCAAAAAAATCAGCTGTTGAAAACCCTATGGAGCACAGTTCTAGTCTGGCACACATGGGGTCGCTACAAGTTGGGATCAATCAACGGCAACTGGTTTTTGTTTTTCAAAGTCAGCAGCCTGTTCGGCCCTCCACTTTCCCGCTAACCATCACCAGAAACAGAGACGAGACTATCAGAAGAGAAGAGAACCCCACCTCCTTCCTCCCTCTGGAATATGCAAACGAGCACCAAGGACAGAAAAGTACAAAACCAACTGTGCTCTTTATTTCTGCAAGTTTTCCAGCTGCCTCCTGAGTGCCCTCAAGACCCTCTAGAAACAAGCAGGATCCTTCTATCCTTCACCTCCTTTAGCAAGAAGGAAAACAGGCAGCGGGACTGAACGACCCGTCCAAGGGCAGTCTGTGCTGAGGAAATCTGGAGCTGAAACTTAGGAGCTTGAGTCCCAGAGGGGCTCTGTTTTCCTAACCCTTCCCTGGAGGCTGCTGATTTCTCCTCTCGGGTAAATGTTGCCAGGAACTGCACTTCTTAGGATTTTGCAACAAAAATAAGTCATGTTTGCTTTCCAAAATCATGGTGGTGATTCTTCCAGTAAAATCCTACTGTGATTTAGGCTATTATATTTTGGAAACAAATGCGTGCCATTTCATTCATGGCTAATTATGTATTTTGAGATGGTAACACACGCTGACCCATCTGTCATATTTTTGGCTTAAATGCCAAATGTCATTCCTGTTTGGTCCTCGACACTTGCTTATAAATCCAACAGTGACTTTCGGAGCCATCCACAATTTTAAGGGAGCAGAAAGGACTGCACGCTTGAGCCAACTTCATTTGAAGCAGCTGCCTTTTTAAGAAGGTGATGATTACTGTTGGATTAGGATGAAACATTTCTCTTGAAACAATCTGAATCTAAAAATATTATATTCCTACCCATTTATATATGATGCAATGTAATTCTTCAGCCAATATATACATTTCTTCCAAACAAACTAAGCTAGGGCGTACTACGCACACATACACACACACACACACACACAAATAACAACTTATTTGGTTATAGCTGATTTGTGTCGTAAGCTGCTCTATTTGATGTTTCATCGTCTTCAGAGTATTAACATTTGGGGTATAATGCATGTTCCCCTGTTATGAAGTGATGTTGATATCCTGGAAATACAACAATCACCCTACATTAAATCTGATCTAAACAGGGTAGCGAGTCCCTAGGTGGTGCGAACAGTTAACATGCTCAGCTATTTCCAGTTCACCCAGAGGCACCTCGGAAGAAAGGCCTGACGATCTACATCTGAAAACTCAGCCACTGAAAACACTACAGAGCACGGTTCTACTCGGACACACATGGGGTCACCATGCGTCGGAGTCAACTTGATGGGAACTGGGTAGTTGTTAAATGAGCAGAGGACAGCAGATCTAGGACTTGGCGACACCTTGTCAGGGTAGGCCCCCACCCCGGCCTCCAACACTGCAATTCCCCCTTTATCTGATTTGTATGTGGGAGTCTTCTAAGGTGCTGGCGAGTTTTGGTCTTCCAAAGAATAAGTCTTTTGCTTTGCGTTTCTTAGCTTTACTTCTACTTCGTGAATATAGATCCTTTTTGTATACGTTCCCCTCTCTTGCCTTCTAGAAAAACTTGAAAAAGTAACCTAGACCTGCAGTCCAATAACTACTACACTTCCCAGCTATTCTATGCTATTTCTATTGTCTTGCCACAAGAAATATGCATTTACGTTCAAGGACTCAACCTCAAGAACCCAGGGTGAGGATGGGAGGGGTCCAGCAGCCCGTCTTTCATCCCCTCAGAGGGCTCTTTCAGCTGCAAATCCTAAAATAGCTTCTTTCGTATTATTCGGGTTGACTTTGGGCAGTGTTTTGATCTGACCACAGGTTGCTTCACAGCGCGTGAATAATTCACATCAAGGCTAGCCTAAAACTGCAGGATACGAGTCATCCTGGATGTGAAACCATGAGCGCCTTGGGCAGGCAAAAAGCTTTACTGTGTGTTCATCCTGGGATGAGGCGCTCCAGTCTTGTGACCTGTTTGACTTCTTACTGGGCTGGTGAACAGCCTCGTAAATCAGTGAGCGACTGAAATTTGGAGACGCTGATTCTCTTCTCTGTAGCAGATCTGTGATGGTTCCTGCCACCAAGTTCTGCTTCTCAAGACACCCTTCTCTTGCAAGCGGCAGCTCAGCTATCAGAGCTGACGATCTCCTACCACAGAAATGCACGTTATCTACAGTATCTGCTGGGTACGTCAGACACGCACTTGTCAATACACAGACTTTAAGTCTCTTAAGAGGTAACCTGACTCGGTACCTGCACAGCCTGTCAGAGAGGGATGATGGCTCACTGTGCCGTAGGGTTCGCTCCTCACTTCCTGCCAGGAGACACCAGTGCCAACTCTGGCTAGGGACGCAGAGCCCACAGTTGGAAGCGTCTCTCAATAAAGCAAACCAGCCATTAATGTAGTCCAGGTTGGCTGTTATTCTTTTCTTTTATTTCCTATTACCAGAAGAATTAAATTAGGCTTTGCCGTCCCCCTTGCCTGCTTGCCCCTCTGTCTTTCAGCTCATACGCTTGGAGCAGTGCCACTGTTTTGAGTAGGCTACATCAAAAGCGGCTGGTGCGCTTATATGAAATACCCAGAATAGACAAATGCATGGCGGGTAAGAAAATAACCCAAACCCATTGCCTTCAAGTCAATTCTCAGTCATGGCGACTCCGCGGGTTACAGAGCAGAACTGCCCCATAGGGTTCTCTTGGCTGCAATCTTTAAAGAAGCAGATCAGCAGCTCTCTCTTCCGTGCTGCTGCTGGGTGGGTTCAAACTGCCAACGTTTTGAATAGTGGTGTTGTATGCCGTGGCGTCGATTCTGACTCATAGTGACCCTATATGACAGAAGAGAACTGCTCTATAGGGTTTCCTAGGCTGTAATCTTTACGGGAGCAGATTGCCAGGTCTTTTCTCCCATGGAGCAGTTCGTAGGTTTGAACCACCAACCTTTCAGTTAGCATCTGAGCACTTAACCACTGTGCCACCAGGGCTCCTTTTTAGGCTAGGGGTTGCCTGCAAACCTTATGTGTGCCAAGCAGGGACTGTTTTGAGTAGAATGTACCAAAAGTAGCAGGTGCACTTATACGAAACATCTAAAATAGGCAAATGCACAGACCTCAGTTAATTAGGGCTACCAAGGATAGAAAGGAGGGGGCGATGGGGAGGGATTGCTTAAGGGGTACTGAGATTCTGTTAAGGATGATGAGAAATTTGGAAGTGGACAGTGGTGACAGTCGTACATTACAGTGAACATAATCAATGTCACTGAAGTGTACACGCAAAAATGGTCAAAACGGCAACGTTTTGCTATGTATCTTTTAGCCCAATTCGAAAAAAAAAAAAAAAAAGGATTCCTATTGTACTTGAAATAACATCAGAACTGAGGTAAGGGGGTGACAGGAGCAGGACGTGACAGCCCTCAAAATAAGAATTAAAGAGCGGAACCTGCTTTTTTTTTGTTTTCCTTAAATTTTCCCAAGAGCCACTGCTGAGGTTACAGCTTGTTTAGAAGATAATTATTTAATTTTATAATTACTTTTGTGGGTTGCAGAATAATTACTGTGGAGACAAGTCTCCATGTGCCAAAAGAGCAGAGGTGATTGTTCTAACGTTCACGCTGAAACAGTAACAGATTCGAGAGGGTTAGATCTGAGGTGGGCATTAGAAAATGCACCCCCTTTGTACAATGTGCCAGCCTGGAGCCCACATAAAGGTCAGGGTGGTAGTGAGGATACTAAAGATACTCCGCCAACCTAATTTAGACCAGTCACTTCTTTTTAGGTTGATTTTCATTTTAAACCTGTCCCACTGAGCACACGAGGACATTAAGTAGCCTGATACAGATGTTATTGGATACTAGATGATCTCTAGGGTCCCTGTCATCTCTGAGATCACATAGGCTTCCAAGATGGATAAGAAGCAGGAAGCAGTGGTGGTTCAATGGTAGAATTCTCGCCTTCCATGTGGGAGACCTAGGTTTGATTCCCAGCCAATGCACCTCTTGGCAGTCACCATCCATCTGTCAGTGGAGGTTTCCGTGTTGTTATGATGCTAACCAGGTTTCAGTGGAGCTTCCAGACTAAGATGGGCTAGGAAGAAAGGTCTGGCAATCTGCTTCCACAAATCAGCCAATGCAAATCCTATGGTCCAAACCCCCAGTGATCATGGGGACGGCACAGGACTGGGCAGCGATTCGCTCTGTTGTGCGCTGGATTGCGATGCGTTTGAGGACAACTCAACCGCAGCTAACAAGAATAACATCTTCTAGGCATGGGAACTTTGATCTAACTCGTGGTCAATAAACTTTTTCTGTAAAGGATCAGCAGTAAATATTTTAGGCTTCCTGGGTCTGTGCGGCAACTACCTGACTCTGTTGTAGCATGAAAACAGCCATAGAGAATACTGGAACGACCGCACACAGCTGTGTTCCAATAAAACTTTATTTATGCACACTGAAATCTGAATATCATGTAATTGTTACATGTTCCAAAATATTATTCTTCTTTTGATTTTTTTCAACCATTTTAAATTGTAAAAAACATTCTCAGCCTATAACAGTATGCCGAGAGCCCACAGGTTATAGTTTACGAACCTCTGACCTAGAGATCGGAGTTCGGCATCTCAGCAACGTCTTCAAGGAACAAAAGGAAAGTCATTTTACAGGTCAGAGAAACTCAGGACACAGAGATGTTTCAAGAGCAAGTAGAGGGAATCCATTGTCCTCTAGGCCCCCTAACTGTAACCAAACACAAACTTTTTCTAGTTGCCATGGAGTCGATTCCAACTCACGGTGACTACATGTGTCAGAGTAGAGCTGTGCTCCACAAAGTTTTTCAATGGCTGAGTTTTCAGACATAGATCATCAGGCCTTTCTTCCGACGTGCTTCTGGGTAGACTCCAATCTCTAACCTTTGAGTCAGCAGCCAAACACATTAACCGTTTGCACCAACCAGGGACTCCTAAGTTTAATTAATCCTTTTAAAAAGCTAAGCTTCACTGGCCAAAATAACTACTCCCTTTTTGGAGGTTCAGTGAAGCACGACTCTCAGAAACAGCCAAACTCGGCCACAAGGACAGCAGATGGAGACGGAGACGGAGGTACAGTGGCCCAGAGGACCAGTGCCAGCTACAGCAGCCTCAGCAGGGGCTATGGGGACAGCTACGAAAACTCTGATTCTCTCTTCCTTCTTCTCTAAACTGGTTACAATAGTAACTCCAACCTTAACAGGTTGTTCTGGTGCAACAATGAAACAACATACGTGAACTATAAAGTGTAATATAAACCTATATATGTAAGGTGTCTAGGTTGTCTAAACTTAACGGTGTTCTTTGATGGAATGAATTGATTTTCCTTTTGACTACCACTAAAGGCTTCTCACTTTCTTACAAATCCTCCAGGGTGGCTATAGTCAAAGAGACAGATAATAACGAGTGTTGTCAAGGATGTGGAGAAAGTGGAACCCCCATACATTCACTGCTGGTAGGAATGTAAAATGGTGCAGCCACTATGGAAAGCAGTCTGGAGTTCCTCAAACAGTTACGCACAGAGTTACCATGTGGGCCAGCAATTCCGCTCCGTGATATATACTCCAGAGAAATAAGAACACACACCCATACAAAAACTTGTACATGAATGTTCATAACAGCACTATTCATAGTAGCAAAAAAAGTGGAAATGACCCAAATGTCCATCGACTGGTGAATGGGTAAATAAAATGTGGTATTTCTATTCAATGGAATATTGTTCAAAAATATAAAAAGGAATGAAGTACTGATATATGCCATGACATAGATGAACCTTGAAAACATTATGCTAAATGAAAGAAGCCAGTCACAAAGGACCACCTATTGTATGATTCCATTGAATTGAAATGTCCAGAGTAGGCAAATCTATAGAGAGAGAAAGTAGATTAGTGGTTGCCTAGGGCTGGAGGGGCTGAGGTGGGGAGGTTGGGGTGTGAGGGCTAAGAGGAACGGGGATTCTTACTGGGGTGATGAAAAAGCTCTAAACTGTACTATAGTGATGATTACACAACTCTGTGAATATACTGAAAACCACCCAATTGCACATTTTAAGTGGATGCACTGCATGGTATATGAATCATCCCAATAAAGCTATTTGAAACATCTTCCAGGGAATCTTGCATTCCGTCATGGCGCAAGTCCCAACTCCTCAGCATGGCGTCCAAGGCCCTGCACGATCAGCCTCAGCCCATTTTTCCTGGTTCCCTTCTCGCTACTGCCAAGTCCACATCCTCTTCCCTGGCCATATCAAACCACGGTCCTCGCAGTCACTTTACTAAACGGAAACATTTATTGAGCAAACCCAAAATTAATGAATTCATACGTGTATTCAGCACATTTTATTAAGCGTCCAATAGGTGTGTGGTGCTGTTCGAGACAAGAGTTCTGCCACTAGGAGTTAACATTTGAACCTTTCTCTGCACATGCCCTCCGTCCTGCCCTGAGTGATTCTTTCCCTCAGGTGTCTCTGCCAGGCCAATCCTACTCATCCTTCATAATTTAGGACAAGTGTCATTTCCTCCCAAATGACCTTGCTAGCCTTCTCTCCCCAGGAAGGAGACAGGTCCCCCATCTGTGTGATCACAGCACCCTAACCCTACCTCCATCACACTGATGTCCCTTGCTAGACTGTGAGTTATTCTAAGGGCAGGACCTTAGCCTTTCTGCCCGCACAGCAAGTTCACTGTGGGCATAAGTGCTTGTTGCATGAGTAAATGAATGACCATCTTCTATCCTTCCCCTGGAAGATGGTTGAGCTTGGCCTTGGATATAGCAACAGTACAACTGAAAAGGAACTGCCGTGTTATTTCTCACACGTGGTCTACGGCTAACATTCTGGCTGATTCGCTCCCCAGCAGAAAATCTCTACAATTCATTTCTTCTTTTCTAACGTAACAACTGAATTCTTGTCGAGCTCCTGGTTCTCTCACCTCCCTGACATTTTCTTTTCTCCTTGATCAACCTGTAGGCTGAAGGGAAGACATCCTTTCCCCGTCCCCTGGCTATTTGTCTTCAACAGGCTCCCCTTCAGCTCATTGCCTTCAACACGATTACTTACAGTGGATCCTCATTATTCATGAATTCCATTATTTGGAAGTTCCCAACTCGATAAAATTTATTTGTAACCCCAAAATTAATACCTGTGGGGCTTCTGCCATCATTCCTGGACATGTGGAGCGCTGCGAAAAATTTGAGTCACCCAGTGCACACGTTCACAGCTGATGGGAACAAGTCGATGCTCTCCCTTCTTGCTTCGGCTCTCAGGCTGCAGACAAGTGTCCTTTTCATGATCTATTTCGTGCCACATTTTTTTGCATTTTTGCGTTCTCTGTTGGTGATTTTTCTGTTTAAAATGGCCCCCACATGCAGTGCTGAAGTGCTGTCAAACGTTTCTGAGCGCAAGAAGGCTGTGATGTGGAAATTGATCTGGCACTTCCTCAAAAAGCCAGAAATGGAAGTTCCATATGATCCAGTAATCCCATTTCTTGGAATATATCCCAGAGAAATAAGAGCCATCACATGAATAGATATATGCACACCCATGTTCACTGCAGCACTGTTCACGATAGCAAAACGACAGAAACAACCCAGGTGACCATCAACATATGAATGGATAAATAAATTATGGTGCACACACAAAACAGAATACTACACAACGATAAAGAACAATGACAAATCCGCGAAACAGCTCACAACATGGATGAATCTGGAGGGCATTATGCTGAGTGAAATTAGTCAGCTGCAAAAGGTCAAATATTGTATGAGACAACTATTATAAGAACTCAAGAAAAGGTTTA
This sequence comes from Trichechus manatus latirostris, assembly GCF_000243295.1. Lineage (NCBI taxonomy): Eukaryota > Metazoa > Chordata > Mammalia > Sirenia > Trichechidae > Trichechus > Trichechus manatus. The sequence goes on along the minus strand of NW_004444039.1, from coordinate 2,438,392 downwards.
AACGAGAAGAAAACATTCTTTGATGGTTACGAGGGTGGGGAGGGAGGGAGAGGGAAATTCACTAACCAGATAATAGTAGACAAGAATCATCTTAGGTGAAGGGAAGGACAACACACAATACAGGGGAGTCAGCACAACTGGACTAAAGCAAAATCTAAGAAATTTCCTGAACACAACCAAACACTTTGAGGGACAGAGTAGCTGGGGCTGGGGTCTGGGGACCATGGTTTCAGGCAACATCTAGGCCAATTGGCATAACAAAGTTTATTAAGAAAATGTTCCGTATCCCACTTTGGTGAGTGGTGTCTGGGGTCTTAAAAGCTAGCGAGGGGCCATCTAAGATGCATCAACTGGTCCCAACCCACTTGGAGCAAAAGAGAATGAAGAACACAAAAGACACAAGGAGAATATCAGCCCAAGAGACAAAAGGGCCACACAAATCAGAGACTCCATCAGCCTGAGACCAGAAGAACTAGATGGTGCCCAGCTACCACCAGTGACCGCCCTGACAGGGAACACAACAGAGAGTCCCTGACAGAGTGGAAGAAAAGTGTGGAGCAGAACTCAATTTCATGTAAAAAGACCAGATTTAACGGTCTGACTGAGACTGGAGGAACCCCAGAAGACATGGTTCCCGGACACTCTGTTAACCCAGAACTAAAACCACGTCCAAAGTCCACTCTTCAGACAAAGATCAGACTGCACTATAAAACATAAAATAATACTCCTGAAGAGTGTGCTTCTTAGTTCAAGCAGATACACGAGACCAAATGGGCAGCTCCCGTCCGGAGGCAGGATGAGAAGACAGGAAGGGACAGGAGCTGGTTGAACAGACGCAAGAAACCCAGGGTAGAAAGCGGAGCGTGCTGTCACTTTACAGGGATTACAACTAATGTCACAGAACAATATGTGTATAAATCTTTGCAGGAGAAATTAACTAGAGCTGTAAACTTTCACCTAAAGCACAACAAATAAAGAGGAGAAGAAAAAAAAAAAAAGAATGCTGTGATGGGCCTTACAGAGAAAACAGCTGTATCAGGTAAGTTTCATTCAGGCATGAGTTACACTGCTGTTGGCCATGAGCTCCATGTTAACCAATCAACAATGTATATTAAATAAGGTTTCTTTAAACAGAAACACACATAAAACAAGGTTATGTATAGACTGGTTGATGAAAATGTTGTGACCAGAGGCTCGCAGACCTAACCCTGTATTCCCTCTAGGAGCAATGGGTCAGTATTCCCTAATTCCGTGTTCATGGCAACTTTATCGAACATAACTACCATGAATAATGAGATCTGACTGTACTTGGCACAGATCTTGGAGCTGGCCCACAGCAGAGCCACATCTACAAATCATCAACAGCAGCCCCTAACTGGCTTACCATGCCCCCTCTCTTCAGCCTTTCAGACAGCTCTTCAACCTCCAAAAGTCCAGTCAAATCCAAATGGTTCTTACCATTCCTAGGAGTCAGCAAACTACAGAAATGACTGTTTGGAGCCAGCAAACAAGTACTGATCCCTCCCCTTCATGTAAAAGTTTTAGGTATGCATTTTATCTATTAATCCTTTCAGTGTCATTCGATTTCTTTCACTGAGGTATATGGGCATAGTTTAAGCTATAGATTTCACTCTTTTTTAAAAAAATATATTTCTTCTTTTAAACCAAGTTAATATGTATAGATGTTGTCTATAAAGTGTCAGAAAGATATTAGAGTGGAGGGGGAATTTTTAGTAATTACCTAGGAGTTCAAAGTCATGCTAAAAATTAGGCAAAATGATTTTGAATTTCAGGTGTTTGAAGATGCCACTGGGTGTTTTTGTGAGTCTGTAACAAAACAGCAGACTCTTGGTCTTTTGACACTGAACTGCTCGAGGTGTTGGAATACTCTTTCTTAGAAGCTGTAACAGGTCTTGGGAACCTTTCTCTTATCTGGTCCCTGCCTCGGCACTGGGTGATGAGGATGATGGGGTTCACTGTCCAATTCTGTCTACTCTTGCTTATGTTTACAATTTTCCAGAATAAAAGTTCAAAAAATAAAAATGTAACCTGAGCATGCCAGCTCTGCTTAAAATCCCTGTGGTCTCTGCCGTGCTTACTGGGCAAAATCCGAACCCTTCTGTCAATTGCGCAAGGCTTCTCCTGACCTCCTTCCTGCCCAAGGTGGAGCCTACCACTCTCTCTTTTCTACCTCCCAAACAACACCTTTCTCTCGCAGACACTTTTAAGACCTCTGTGAACATATGTATCTACCTGTCTGTCTCCTTCTACTAAACTAGAAGATCTTTGAGGGCTAGGAGCATACTAGCTTTTGATTTTTATATTCCCAATGCTTAACATGGCACAGAAAATGCTTCACAAATACACTGGTTGGAAAAAAAAAAAAAGACGCATTGCCCAACATGTTTCCAGACTAACTCGTGGTTTCTCTTCCACGTCCACGCATTCTACCTTCTGAACTATCCCTCCTTCCAGAAAACACCAAGCATGCCCTTTCACAGATTAGATCATCTGCATAAGCTTTGTTCCTTATCAGAAACGCCCTTCCCTCCTTTTCTTAGAAAACTCCTTTAGGTCCTAGTCCAAATGTCACCTCCTCTAAGAAGCCCTCCCGCCTTCATACAGTTAACAGCTTCCTCCAATAATTCAGCAGTTTGCTCTCCTTCCACTTCAAACTGGTTGTTGCGCCTCTTTGTTACCTACCCCTAAGCAGAGGGCCTTACACACAGAACCAAAACCCACTGCCACTGAGTCGATTCCGACTCATGGTGACCTTATAGGACAGAGTAGTATTGTCCCATAGGGTTTCCAAGGAGCAGCTGGTAGATTTGAACTGCCGACCTTTTGGTTAGCAGCCAAGCTCTTAACCACTGGGTCACCAGGGCACTGATTTTACAAACACAAAGGTGAGAGAATGAGTCAGCAGCTCAATTGCCTGAGTGCACAAGACCTTCAGAGGATGATAAGAATCCCTCTTAATTAGAATCCCCCAGCCTGTAGTTTCTAACATCCTACTGGGCCCTTCACCATCTCTCTTCCTGCTGTCTCAGCAACTACCCTTCTTTTCATGGTTCTACACAACCTTTAAGGAGCCATAGTGGGGCAATGGTTAAGCGCTCGGCTGTTGACCAAAAGGTCGGAAGTTCAAACCCACCATTGGCTCCGCAGGAGAAAAGATCTGGTGATCTGCTCCCGTAAAGATTACAGCCTAGGAAACCCTATGGAGCAGTTCTACTCTGTCCTATAGGGTCACTAAGAGGGGGAATTGACTTGATGGCACCCAACAACAACGCATAACCTCTACACGGTGCTTTAGAGCGTTTTCTAGGTTCTCCTGCCTTTTGGAAGCAGGTCTCTCTCAGTTTCCCAGCATCTACCCCTTGGTTCAGGGCCAGTACTCTGTAGGTGTCTGTCATGGTTTGAACTATGTCCCCCCCAAAATGTGTGTATCTATTTGGCTGGGCCATGATTCCCAGAATTGTGTGGTTGGCCTCCATTCTGTGATTGTAATTTTATGTTACTTAGGATTAGGGTGGGATTGTAACACCACCTTTACCCAGGTCACATCCCTGATCCAGTGTAAAGGGAGTTTCCCTGGGGTGTGGCCTGCACCACCTTTTATCTCTCAAGAGATAAAAGGAAAGGGAAGCAAGCAGAGAGTTGGGGACCTCATACCATCAAGAAACCAGTGATAGGAGCAGAGCGTGTCCTTTGGACCGGGGTCCCTGCACAGAGAAGCTCTTAGTCCGGGGGAACACCAAAGGGAAGGTCGACAGAGAGAAAAAGCCTTCCCCTGGAGCTGATGTCCTGAATTTGGACTTGTAGCCTACTAGACTGTGAGAGAATAAACTTCTCTTCGTTAAAACCATCCACTTGCGGTATTTCTGTTACAGCAGCACTAGGTGACTAAGACAGTGTCCTTTTCCCTATGAGCATCCACTGAGCTCACGTCTGCAGAATTCTCCTGTAACTCCGTATTCCTCTCTGCTATTCACCGTTTCGCTTCCTCCCTGAGGGACAACTGGATTTCACCTTGCCTCTTGTTGATAACTCAACTGACCAAAAAATGCTTGGTCATTATAAATTAAGATATGTAAACAATCCTTCTACCTAGAATATACCTGTAATGCTTGTTTCAACTTTAAAACAAAAAAATATTTTTGACAACACGTGCAGTGTTAAAGGGGTTTTTCTCAGTCTCTAACTTCACTTGCCTTATTAGAAATATATATTTTAACTGCTAAATACTGTGTAGAATTTTGTGTTTTCGTCTTGGAGCCAATCCAAGGAATTTTAATTACAAAAGAGGCAAAGCAGTGAGGTATGGTGGGAGAAACCAACGCAGGACAAAATCAGACTTTGCAGTCATAATACAAATGGTAGGAATCACAGCTGATATTTCTCGAGCACTTTCTTGCCAGGCACCATGCTATGTGCTTTCTACCAATTATCTCATTTAATTCTCACAACTCCATATGTTAATAATACTGTAATCTTCTAACGTCACCCAGAGCCCTCGTGGCGCAGTGGTTAAGAGCTCGGTTTCTAACTAAAAGGTTGGCAGTTCGAATCCACCAGCTGCTCCTTGGAAACCCTATGGGGCAGTTCTACTCTGTCCTATAAGGGTGCTATGAGTCAGAATCGACTCGACGGCAAAGGGTAAGGGTGAAGTCACCCAGCTAGCAAGTGGAGGCGCCACTGTTTGAAAAGAGGCAGTGAGATTCCAGGATCCAGCTCTGAACCACTCCTCAAAACTGCTTCCCTCGTCAAGGGACAGGTTCTGTTGGTCGCTCTGACACCAAATGGTGGTTTGACTTTGGCTAACCTTTCTGCACCTCCATTTTCTCACCTGCAAAATGAGGAATCTGACCCGAGGAAACTCACAAGGCATTTTCTTCTAACAGGCTGTCTTGCTGAATGAACCCTAGAGTCAGCATCACTGAAAAGTTTTATGACAAATTGTCATCATTCTGAAAGTTCATACTGAAATCAATCAGAAAACACACTGTTGTTGTTAGGTGCCCCTGGAGTCAGTTTTTAACTCACAGCGGCCACATGTGACAGACAAGAACTGTACCACAGGTTTTCTAGGCTGCAATTTTTATGGACGCACATTGCCAGGTCTTTCTCTCGTGAAGCCACTGGAGTGGGTTCAAATTGCCAATCTTTCAGCCACCAGGGCTCCTTAGAAAACACAATAAATACTTCTAAGCCCTAAAACAAATCTTGGAAATCCATCTAGCAGGACAAACAGATTAGAAAATTTGTACAAGAAGTGCTTAAAGAACAGGAATCATATTTGGTGAAATGCAGACAACCTTGAAATATTGATTAATCACAGGTAAAAGGAATGGAGTACAGTTGCAATTGATACATCCTCCTTCTAAATCTATTGATCACTGTATTACTTTTTAAATGTGGCACTTCAAAAGAAGACTGGCAGGCGTCAACGTATTTCTAAAAATCTGTTAGAAATCTGAAGTTTTATTTCAATTAAAATTACTTTAAACTGCATCTTAATACCTAATTATTGAGTTATAATTCCTAAAATAATTTCTCATAATTAATAGACTCAAAAGAATTCAAAATGGAAAATGTGTGTGAAGTTATATACAGAAACATCATTCTTTCTAGAATGGATTTCTCCCTAAAAGCTGATTTTTAACTATTTGTAAATTAAATCACATTCTCCCATTGACATCCAATATAAATTAGTGATAATTTAGCTATATTTCCTGTTGCTATGCACTGTACGTAACTTCTAATCTCTTTAGGTGTAAATTTTTCTCTCCATTCCTACTAAAATCAGCCTCTACATCAAATGGGTAAGGTGACTAAAAAAAAATTAAACATACCAGGAAATTCTTAATTCCTTCTAATTCCTTGTTTTAACAAACCTGGTTTATTAGACTCTACGTATATACCCACCCACCCCAATCCCATCAAGTAGATTCTGACTCACAGCAGCCCTACAGGACAGAATGCAACTGCCCCGTAGGGTTTCCAAGGCTAGAATCTTTAGGGAAGCTGACTGCCACATATTTCTCCTGAGGAGCGGCTGGTGGGTACGAACAGCTGACTTTTTGGTTAGCAGCCGAGCACTTTAACCACTGCGCCACCAGGGCTCCCCCCATGTATACAGCACACACTAAAAACGAGGCTTAACTTTCGACATTCAATGTAGGTGGCAGATAAAATGGCATTTAAAAAAAACAACTCAATGGCACTGTAGAAAGCTCGCTGGTTTTAGCGTGAAACCGACAAGAGCTTGAATCTTGGTTCTTCCCTATACTGGCTCTGCGGCCTTTGGCACAAGGTGCTATACGAGCTTGTTTCCTTGCCTGAAAAATGAGAATAACCCCACTCACTTAGCAGAAACGTTGCTGTGAGGATTGAAATATTCTATGCATCGAGCTTAGGTGTCTGCTACAGTACGCCTTCAATACATGGAAACGCTTATTTTTATTAGGAAGTCAATCAATCAAGTACAGAAAGGGAAATAACTTGCTTGGTTTTTTTTGTTTTTACTGTATTTCTAAAGTACAAGTTTTTCTGTATCTATATTGAGTAAACCATAGCAGCTTTGGAAAGAGAGCGGGGTCGTAGAAAATTAAGACAAAAACTAGTATTCGTGTTCCCTCTATGGATAAACGACACCAGGGTTGAGTCACATCTACTGTTGTGAGCACAGTTAAGTTACTGCTCCCCTGCTTTTGGCCCCTTTACCTCCTAACCAAAAGGTCGGCAGTTTGAATCCACCAGCCGCTCCTTGGAAACTCTATGGGGCAGTTCTACTCTGCCCTATACGGTCGCTATGAGTCTTTACCTGATTCTGTGACTGCCTTCCTGTTGAGTATCTCCAATCTGCCATTCACTTAAAAGCCGGCAGAAGAACAGGCATCAGCAAAGATGAGGGAAATACAAACTAGTCGTTAGCCACCGATGGTGAACTGCATTCTACAGGTTTCGTTTTTAAAATATAGAATTTCTTGAAATAAGGTCAGCAAAGCATCTTTAACAGGAATCTGTTACTGTTGTTTTTTTCTCTTAAGCACAAGAGACAATTGCAAAAATGTAATTTCACCTTTTATACGCTGCTCAACTAGCCAGCAATATTTTTTCTTTTAAAATTTATCTACATCAGCCAAATACTTTCAGTTAGACGCTGTCTTTAAACATAAAGTGATTAAAATATACTTTAAATATGTTGAAAACTGCCAATTTACAGATGAAGAAATTAAGAATAAGAAAAACTCAGTGGTAAATGCCTTTGTAAAATTTTAAGTGAGAGCCTTCTAGATGGATCAGACTTTTCCTTGGTTGCCACCAAATGGTCTCCTCCATACTGAATGAGGGACCAGGCACACTTAGGAGTGCCGGACACAATACAGGGGCACCCCACCATAAGAAACACCTTCCTCTACAGAGTGTCTCACCAAATAGAGGCACTGGGGAAATGTGTTGGCATTACTACAATCCTTACCACGCGCTTCCAGCTGGCTCTCTGGCATATAGAAAACATGACTCCAATTATAAACAGCATCTGGAGAACTAATCTAACAGAACAGCCACATGTTAAAAACTATGATGCAAGGTCAATCCTCACAAACAGTGGAAATTATTTTGTCTGTTCCTTCCATGTACAGTGGGCACTGCTGCTTCGGGCTCTGGGCATAAACACAGAAGGGTTAAAGTCCTGGCCTCGTTCTATTCCAGTGATTCAATGTGGGCACCACACGTTGGGTAGACAGGAGTAGCAGTGTAGAATGAGGTGAAAATGAGGCACTTCAATCTAGTCTTCCCTATACTCGAATCCTTTGAAATTAAGAACTTCTATCATTTCAGCTGATATGTGAACATCCATACAGAGCCCCTTAGAACGTGCTGAAGTACTTGAGGTCGGAGACACGATGCACATTACAAGAAGTATGTGCTGCCGGTTAAAACACATGCCTGCGTCCAATGACAGTGTATACCAACACGTTCGCAGTATAAACGTGTGTTTGCATATGTAAACACGCGTCCTCGAGTGTACTCGTATACCTTTTCTTGCGGTAGCAGCATGTAAAGATATTAACTGAAATAAACTCCCAAGGCTGCAGAAGCAGCCCGTTGGTGTTCAATTCAGTCAGAAGAGAGATTTACATTTCAGTAATCTCCATCACGTGCATCCCGGCTACGTTACATTCCATGGGAAGGTCTGGCTTTGCCTCATCCCAGTAATCCACTCACATTCCAAAGGTCTCAGTGTCCTCAACGCATACAGCGCGGGTAAGAACCAAACACATGTAAGTAAGTGTGTGCTCCCCCTAAAGGGACACCCTCCCAGCAATCAAACGGGAGCAGCCCTAGTGCCTTCTGGGAGCCCACCTTCCCCCAGCCCAGCCCCAGTTTTCCTCTTGGACGCCCACAGCCGCCCTGCACAGCCTCTCTTGCAGTTGAATCAAAGAAAAACTATGATTATGCTAGTAGGACTCTAATTTTGAAAAGACATTAGCCAAGCCACAGTCACTTCATTACTCCGCACTTCAGAGGCCGGCGAAGAACCGACGGACCCTAAATAATATTTGTTCTTCCAAAGGGAACCAGCCAAGCCCGCCTGGCCGATAGGAAAATCTGCCTGCCCAAGGAGGTAGCAGTGTCCAGCGAAGAGACGAGCTGCTGGCTGGCCAGCAGCTAATGCTTTCCCTGTGAAATCTGCTGCCGAAAACTTTTGCCCTACCTTCAGTGACCCTCCCGAGTGGGCTCTGAGAGCTGCTTCTGAGCCGTCCGGGGGCTCCTGCGAAACGCACCGCCAGCCAGGCGCTTGCACCTCGGCAGAGGCTGCTGCCCAGTCCGTGCCGAGCCGTCCCTCCTCCGGTTCTTCTGCCCTGAGTCGCCGGCATCCCGGCATCCCTTCTCGGCCCTACTCCAGATCTGATGTGCGGGAGCTCTTCGGCTCACCTGGAGATGCCGTTGCGCGTCCCCTCCCCCACCTCCCCACATTTGGTCGCCAGGCATCATTCCAAGAGGGGCCAGCAGCGGCACACCAAAATTCACGGCCATATTTTACTCTAAAGAGGCATCATTCAACAACTCCACAAGTCCCCAGGGCGCTTAGCGCCGCCGAGGCCAAACCACCTCTCCAAAGTGAACCCCCGCCCCAAGCCCCACATCTGTAACGCAGCCCCGCAAAGCCAACGCGATGCTATCCCGGGTGGAAGAACAGTTAAGAAGCCCATGAGGGAAAAGCAGGTGTAATAATTTTTTAAAGCTTAATAGTGCTGCTCCAAACAAATCCTCTAAGACCGCATCCGAGTTGCCCCTGTAACTGTTTCCACATCCTCTTCTGGGGAAGCATATACATGAATGGTATATGCACGGAAGCGATCTGCGTTTGGCTCTGGGCTGCGCTCGGCAAAGGGCGGCGTGTGTCGCGGTTGGGTAAAGGGCAGATGTCCCCGGAGTCCTCCAGGCGGCAGACGGCGGCGTTGCCCCCAGCCCCGGACCGGCCGAGTCCCCTCTGCCGCCCGCGACTGCCACCCCGACGCGCCCCGGCACTCACCGTCCCGGGCGTCCTCCCCCCGACTGCAGGGGCTGCAAATGTGTTTGATCTCCTTGCCTAGTTGACAGTGGATCACAAAGGACACGTTGGTGGTGGTGGTGGGGGCGGGCTCCTTCAGGGGCTTCATCCTCAGAAAATAAAAAGCTTTCTTGGGGGCTTTCTGGGCGTTCGCGCCTGGCAGCGCGCCCTCGCTGCAGCCGGGCGAGCGGAGCGAAAGCCTCTCCAGCTTCACCGCGCGCGTGGGCTCCGCCATCCGGCCCCCGGGCGCCCTGGGCCGGGCGCTGCTCTGGCCCCCGCGCGCTAGCCCTCGCGCCCCTCCGCCGCGCCACCATGCCCCCGCCCCGCCCCGCACGGCGTCTCTGCTCTGCAGCAGCCAAGGCGGGGCGGGTTAGGGAAGGCGCCGAAAGGGTCTCGACCTCGCCAACCTCGCCGCCCGAGCCGATCCAAGTCCCCAGGCCGCAGGAGGGCTTCCGGGATGCGCGGCTCGGTGCTACCTGAGACGTTCCACTCCCACCTCTCGGGGACTCCCTGGTGCCGCCTCCCCTCGCAGCCCCACCCCTCCGCAAATCTCAGCCCCAGCCATTTCCAGCCGCCTGGCTTTGCAGCTCCCTTCCCTCTCTCTTGAGCTCCAGGGCAGCGCGCCAGCTACCTCTCCCCGTCTTCAAGCCCTCCGCTGCCCAAGGAAAGCAAGACGGACCTTGCCAGGCAGCTGCCCTGGGAGCCCTCGGGGCGAAAGCGAGGGCCTCTCTTGGGCCAGAACAAATGACCGTTCTCTGGTGGGTGCAACCCCACGTCGATGGACTTCCATCCTGTTACAATGTAATTGATGTTTTCATCCCCACTAGAAAACTTAAAAAAAAAAAAATTTAAAAAAAAAACAAAACACAGGAAAAGAAAAGGCTACTTTTATCAATACTTAGACACAGCTTGCAACTTTGGGATCCCAGCTGATTTGGATGAAAACCCCTTAGTTAGTTGTCTAAAAAAAACAGAAAATCAAACCCATTGCCGTCGAGTTCATTTTGACTCATAGCGACCCTAAAGGGCAGAGTAGAACTGCCCCACAGGGTCTTCAAGCAACTGCTCGTGGATTCGAACTGCCAACCTTTGGTTAGCAGCCGAGATCTTAACCACTGATCCCAGGGCATCTTAGTGGTCTTAGCCCCTGCAAAAGGCTTAGCGAGGCAAAGGACATCAAGATTTTCCAAGAAAGAGCCCAACCCATATACCCATTGCTGTGGAGTCGATTGCGACTCATAGCAACTCTACACGACAGGGTACAACTGCCCCATGGAGTTTCCAAGGAGCACCTGGTGGATTTGAACTGCCGATATTTTGCTTAGCAGCCTTAGTACTTAACCACTATGCCACCCGGGTTTCCAAAAGAGAGAGCAGTGTCTTAAATAAGGTAAATCTACGGCTCAATAATCAGTTGCCACGGAGCGGCCTCCTCTTGACTCATGGTGATGTCATGTGTGTCAGAGTAGAACTGTGCTCCACAGGGTTTTCAATGTTTGATTTTTTGGAAGTCGATCACTAGGCCTTTCTTCCAAGGTGCCTTCAAGTTACTGAGCCCTGATTTGTTGAGTGTATTGTGTTTTTTCTTTTTTTAAAATCACATCATGTCTAATAAACCACCAATTCACACAATAATGCTAAAACTCAAGTATTGTGAGTGTTACATCACCAATTGCTGAGCAAATAATCCAAGACGCTGGACTATATGAAGAAGAACGTGGCATCAGGATTGGAGGAAGACTTATTAACAACCTGCGATATTCTGATGACACAACCTTGCTTGCTGAAAGTGAAGAGGACTTGAAGCGCTTCCTGATGAAGATCAAAGACTATAGCCTTCAGTATGGATTACACCTCAACATAAAGAAAACACAAATCATCACAACTGGACTAATAAGCAACATCATGATAAACGGAGAAAAGACTGAAGTTATCAAAGATTTCATTTTACTTGGATCCACGATCAACACCCATGGAAGCAGAAGTCAAGAAATCAAAAGACACATTGCATTGGGCAAATCTGCTGCAAAAGACCTCTTTAAAGTGTTCATAAGCAAAGATGTTGCCTTAGAGACTAAGGTGCGCCTGACCCAAGCCATGGTATTTTCAGTCACATCATATGCATGCGAAAGCTGGACAATGAATAAGGAAAACCGAAGAACTGCCGCCTTTGAATTGTGGCGTTGGCGAAGAATATTGAATATCCCATGGACTGCCAAAAGAACGAGCAAATCTGTCTTGGAAGAAGTACAACCAGCATGCTCCTTAGAAGCAAGGATGGCCAGACTTGGTCTTATATACTTTGGACATGTTGTCAGGAGGGATCAGTCCCTGCAGAAGGACATCATGCTTGGTAAAGTACAAGGTCAGCGAAAAAAAGGAAGACCCTCAACGAGATAGATTGACACCGTGGCTGCAACAATGGGCTCAAGCATAGCAACGATTGTGAGCATGGCGCAGGACCGGGCAGTGTTTCGTTCTGTGGTGCACAGGGTCGCTACGAGTTGGAACTGACTCAACAGCACCTAACAACAACAACACGTCACCAATTAGCTAGGACTTAAAGAAACCCCATGTCACAATTGCCTTGGGTGCTTGTTTTAAAAATAGAGACATTGGAGCCCCAAGTCTCCAAATTCTGATGTATTAGGTCAGTGTAGGGCCCAGGAAGATGTCTCTTTAATAAGTTATCCAGGTATTCTGATGCACAGCATAAGGGGAGAAACAGGTGTTTACAGCCAGGTCAGTCTGCCTCCGAGCCTGTGTTCCCTCTAAACCACAACGCACGCCCTCTTTTCCTGCCGACCAAAACAGTGTCGGTTAAAGAATGCACTATCACCACCAGTTGCTTTCAGGAACTTCCTCAGTGTTAATTTTTTAATATCCTGCGACTGGCATTTCCACCGGAGGCAGGTCCCCGCTAGCGTCTCCTCCAACTGGGCAAATTCTATACGCGCAGCTCACCACACAGGTAAAAGGGCCAACAGTTCACCGGGGATATTAAACTACTATAGTATACTATCCTTCTGATCACTCTAATTACACCACTCCACCATTTATACCATTTTTCATCTGCAAAATATTCTGCCCAAATTGCACCAGTCCAAGTTTTATTTTCATTCAGTAGTTAGAGAAGGCAGGAGTCCAGCTTCTGGACTGCTCTGGAGGGACAGGTCAGGGACTGAAGTGGGATGCAGGATTTGGAGGTGTGCTTCCTTTCATTGGATCATACCCAGTTCCCTCCCAGTGCCCATCACAGGCTGCGGAAGCCCTTCGCTCCGCGCCTGGATTACCAGCCAGACCAGCCACAGGTAAATCTCACTGTCTCGGCTCGTGTCAGATTCACGCCCCTCGGTGCCTGGCTAATTTTAAGCCTTATCTCAGAGATGACAAAGGACCCATTTGTTATACCGCTCGAGTGGATGAGAGAATTGATTGCATGGTGTTATGGGAAAACATTTGTTGTTCTTTTTTTCTAATCCGCAGGCTCCTCCCCAAAACTTTATCACCCCTGAACTCTCTTCTGAAAAGAGGAGGTGCATATGTATAGGCAAATTACATCTTTTCTGAACTGTCTTTTTAAAATTGCACATCTTTCCTGTCTTCCCCATGGGTCAGAAAAGTGGACCTACTTAAACCCCACATGGCCTCACTAAAATGACTGAGCCCACAGCAATATTTATTCACTTGCCTAGTGCTAACCCAGACCTGAGCATCCTGTGTGTCTCTGTCCTAGCTGGCCGAGAGGCATTGTGAGTGTAGCACAGAGAACCACCAGCTCAGGCGCAAATGTTTAAAAATATCCTCTGCAGTTGCGAGGGGCTCTTTATCCAAGTTAAGTGTCTCAAAGGCCTAAGGTTTACCTCAGAGAGCTATTTCCCTTGTTTGTCCTCCGGAATTTGTAGCCTCTAACTGTACCGTCCGGAAACCCTGGTGGCATGGTTGTTAAGACCTACAGCTGCTAACCAAAAGGTGGGCAGTTCAAATCTACCAGGTGCTCCTTGAAAATCCTATGGGGCAGTTCTACTCTGTCCCCTAGGGTTGCTATGATTTGGAATTGACTCAACGGCAACGGGTTTGGTTTGGCTTAACCGTGCCGTCCAATACCTTAGCCACTAGCCCCATGTGGCTATTTACATATAAATTAATTTAAATTAAAATTCCGTTACTCAGCTGCACTCGCCTCATTTCAAGAGCTTACCAGCCACGTGTGGCAGTGGCTGCTGTACAGGATAGCACAGGTTAAAGATGTGTTAACCATATTTTCTAGTTTCTGCAATACGATGTTTTAACATCCACACCAAGTAACTCTTCCCCACTCATGTCTGCTATAGCTAGACAGAAGCTTCCTCAGTTTCCGCTGAGGTAAACACCCCCAAGCCCCAAGGTGTGAGTTTCAAATATCACTGACCAATAAATTCCCCGCGTGCTCTGACCACTCCCTGTCATGTTTGGTGAGAAAACCCCAAGAAAGCGCTTGCCCGCAGTCCTGCTCATCTCTGCCTTGTGACTGCCCCTGCGTCTTCCTCGGGTGGCCCTGCCTGGCATGCTGTGAATACCAAATCAGCTGCTGTGAGCCCACTCCGACTCAGGGTGACCCCTCGTGTGCCAGAGTAGAACTGCGCTCCATAGGGTTTTCGATGGCTGTAATCTCATGGAAGTAGATCCCCAGGCCTTTCTTCTGAGGTGCCTCTGGGTGGATTCAAACTGCCAAGGACTGTGGACATAATAAATATTTAAACGTTTCTGGCCTTCCTCTCTTGCTTTGTGTGCCACCTTACCATATCTGAAATATTACTATTATATCAAGCTAAAACAATAGAACATTTCCATTATCACTGAAAATTCTATTAGACTGGGCCGCTCTTACAAGATACATGAATTTCATCTCCAATTGTGACAACAATAGACTCTTTTTGTTACAACAGAGGGTGGTGGAGAGGGACCAAACCAAAACCAAACCTATTGCCGTCGAGTCAATTCCGACTCACAGTGACCCTAGAGGACAGAGCAGAACTGTCCCATAGGGTTTCCAGGGAGCAACTGGTGGATTCAAACTGCCAACCTTTATGGTTAGCAGCCAAGCTCTTAACCACTGTGCCACCAGGGATCCAAGGTGGAAAGGGAACCAGAATGGAATATGTCTTAGAGTTGGCAGCACTTTGGAAGATGCTGTCCATATCTAATGGCCCCCAGAACCACCTTGCCTCTGAAGCCCAGTGGCAGGGCAATGTGCACAATTGTCCCGTATTTTCTCTGGATCCTGAATGCTGCCAGGGTGGGGCCTTCTGCAGATGATCATTGCCGTAACATGCCCAAAGATGTCTTATACGGAGTCTGTGCTTGTCTCATCCCAGAGACAAATCTGTGTTTAATTCTGATCCTTATCATTACAGTTCAGAGTCTCTGGATGGGGCAAACAGTTAACACTCTCACTGCTGACCAACACCGGAAGTTTGGAGCTTCAAGTCCATCCAGAAGCACGCCGGAAGAAAAGCCTGACAATCTACTTCTGAAAAATCAGCCACTGCAAACCTATGGTGTACAGTTCTACTCTGACACACGCGGGACTGCCGTGAGTCGGAATCAACGGGACAGCAACTGGTTTTAATTACAGCCCAGCTATATGGCTGCAGCTGATAATCACCTCCTTGCATTGATAGGGGAAGAAAATGGGCATCCTACAGCCCTGTAGAGAAAAAATATCATGGGATGCTTTTCACTTTTAAAAGAAAGGGGGAACTCAAACAAATCCTTGTACGCCAATGTTCATTGCAGCATTATGCACAATAGCCAAAAGGTGGAAACAACCTAAGTATCCATCAAACAGATAAAAGGATAAACAAAATGTGGTATATCCATAGAATGAAATATTATTCAGCATAAAGAAAAATGAAGTTCGGATACACACTCCTACATGGACGAAACTTGAAAACATTCTGCTGAGTGAAATAAGCCAGACAGAAAAGGACAAATATTCTATGAACCCATAAAGGAAATATCTAGACTGGGCAAATACGTAGAGACAGGAAGTAGATTCGAGGTTACCAGGATTGGGAAGAGGGAGAATGGAGAGTTACTGCTTAATGGGCACTGAGCATCAGTCTGGGGGGAGGACAAAGTTTTGGAAACGGATGGTGATGATGGTCACACATCATTGTGGAAGTAATTAATGACACTGGGTTGTACACTGAAAATGTTGTACTCAGTGAGATGGATTGGCACATTTTGAAAAGGATTAAAATGGCAAATTTTACATTATAAATATTTTACTACAATAAAATAATTTAAAAAAATACCAGTCTTTCATCATTAGGTATTTTCTCCATCAATTGATTAAAAAAAAAATAGAAAGGGGGAAATCTCGACACGAAGGAGAGTCTGGAGCATCCTGTCACTTATAACAAGAGCTCTCAGCATGGAGCCTCTGCAGCTGGCGTGGGATTTCACCCCAGGGATCACTCCCAATGGCACTTAGCTACATAGCAATCTCCTTCCCATCCCCTCTTTAGGATACACTTAACTTGTGATCCCCTTCTTGTAACTTGCAACTCAAAGTGTGAACCCAGGCCAGCAGATCCTGGTTCCCCAGGAACTTGTTAGAAATGCAGCATCTCGGTGTCCCACCCCAGAATCTGCATTTTAACAAGACCACCGAGTGATTCAGATGCACATTAAGGTTTGGGAAGCACCTCCTAGGAATCAGCTCAGTGATGATATTGCCTTCTAGAGGAAAACACAATATCTTGATTCCAATAGGATACTCAATAACTGAAAGGATCCCTGGGGCGTGGAGCTTAAAATTTAATAGGACAGGGAACACATCTAGTGAAAAGGCGTGTAAGATTAACAGAGCATTCCCCGCTGAAAGAGTATGTGCCTTGGAAAAGCTGTGCATTTAATATCTGAGTGAGGGCCCTCTGTAAAGGGAGTTTTGGAGTGATTAATATGGAAGAGATGGAGCTTATGAAAAAGGAGTCCCCCGGGAAAGTTGATCTGAAGCGGTTTGTGGCAGGTGGCAGAGTGGAGAGAATGCAGGGGGGCTCAGGAGCGGGGCAGCCATCAGCCTAGCCAGACTGGTAGATCAGCAAAGCTGCTGTTGTTAGTGGCCACTGAGTCCACCCCGAACCATGGTGACCCCATGCACAACGAAATGCTGCCCAGTCCTGCGCCATCCCCATGATAGGTTGCTGATCCGATCACTGTGGTCTATAGGGTTTCACTGATTTTCAGATGTTGATCACCAGGCCTTTCTTCCTAGTTTATCTCAGACTGGAAGTTCTGCTGAAAACTGTTCAGCATGGTAGCGACAAGCAAGCCTCCATTGTGGGATGGGTGGTGGCTGCACATGAGGTGCTTTGGCTGGGAATCAAACCTAGATCTCCCGCATGGAAAGCAAGAATTCTACCACTGACTACCACTCACTTCAGCCAGGCAAGGACCACAAATTGGGCTTTGGGGAAGACTAGTGGCATTAGGGAGCCCTGGTGGCTCAGTGGTTAACAGCTCGGCTGCTAATCAAAAAGTCGGCAGTTCGAATCCACCAGCTGCTCCTTGGAAACTCTGTGGGGCAGTTCTGCTCTCTGTCCTGTGGCAACTGGTTAGTGGTATTAGGTGGATGTGGAAGGCAGCTTCAGGCTTTTCTGTCCCCCAAGTTCTGAATGTGAGAAGCTGCGTGTAAGCACTTGTAACTTAAACTTTGTTCAGCTTTCTGCCCCTCCCTACTTTTGATGCCCAGCAGCTCTTAGGCTTAAAGGAAACATCAAAATCAAAGTTCAGGGTAGAAGTTCGGATAATTACGCTTTAACTCTTGTGCAAAAGACACGGCAAAAATACAAAATATTAACCTCAGTGCAAAGCACTGGTACCACTCAAAGAAGTTTCCTTACGTAAAAATCACTGCACATAGCTGATGGAAGAGAAGGTGTTTTGAAATCTTGTTTCCGTCCTCAATATTTTTTTCTTTCATTTGACCTCAGGTACTCTATTACATTTTCCTCCTGCTCCTGTCTGTATACTTGTCCCTAATCCTCCCCAGATGTTAACGGTATGTTAGAGTCCTAGTATAAGATTACCAGTTGCAGTCAATGTCAGTCACAAATCAAAACCAACAACAGGGTGAGTTTTGCTCATTTAAAAAAAAAGAATACCAGCTGCTGTCAAGCCGACTCCAATTCATGGAGTAGAGCTGTGCCCCAGAGGGTTTTCAATGGCTGTTTTTTCCGAAGCAGATCGCCAGGCCTTTCTTCCGAGGCACCTCTGTGTGGGGTCAAACCTCCAACCTTTCTATAGCAGTTGAGCGTGTTAAACAACTGCACTACCCAAGAATAGCATCTATTTTTCCCCAGGTTTGATCGGTGTTAAAACAAAAACAGTAAGCTAATTTACAAAGAGCAAATTTAAGAAGAGAGTTAAATATTACTTCCAAATGGTTCATGAGTACAGAACTGAGCCGTTGACTTGGCTCCTGACTCATGGCAACCCCGTGTCTTACTGAGTAGAACTGCTCCATAGGGTTTTCTTGGCTGTGATTTTTTTTTTTTTTAATTGTGGTTTAAGTGAAAGTTTACAACCCAAGTTAATTTCTCAGACAAAAATTTATACACACATTGTTATGTGACCCTAGTTGGAATCCTTATAATGTGACAGCACAATCCCCCTTTTCACGCTAGGTTTCCTGTGTCCATTCAACCAGCTCCTAACCCTTTCTGCCTTCTCATCTCGCCTCCAGACAGGAGCTGCCCATTTAGTCTCGTGTATCTACTGGAACTAAGAAGCACACTCTTCACGAGCACCATTTTGTTTTATAGTCCAGTCTAATCTTTGTCTGAAGAGTTAGCTTCCGGAATGGTTTCAGCTCTGGGCTAACAGAGATTCGGGGGCAATGTCTTCTGGCGTTCCTCCAATTTCAGTCAGACCATTAAGTCTGGTCTTTTTACATGAATTTGAGTTCTGCATCCCACTTTTCTCCTGCTCTGTCAGGGACTCTCTGTTGCATTCCCTGTCAGGGCGGTCATTGGTGGTAGCTAAGCACCATCTAGTTCTTCTGGTCTCAGGCTGATGGAGTCGCTGGTTTATGCGGCCCTTTCTGTCTCTTGGGCTAATATTTTCCTTGTGTCTTTGGTGTTCTTCATTCTTCTTTGCTCCAGGTGGGTTGGGACCGATTGATGTATGTTAGATGGCCACTCACTAGCTTTTAAGACCCCAGACGCGACTCACCAAAGTGGGATACAGAACATTTTCTTAATAAACTTTGTTATGCCAATTGACCTAGATGTCCCCCAAAATTGGCTGTAATCTTTATGGGAGCAGATTGTCTTTATTCTGTGGAGCCAGATGCTGCAATGGAAGCAGACTGCTTTTAAGAGGGGAGTACAGCTTCCAAGCTTTTTTATATTTATTATATTGTGTTTATGGAGCCCTGGTGGTGCAGTGGTTAAGAGCTCATCTGCTAACTAAAAGGTTGGCTGTTCAAATCCACCAGCTGCTCCTTGGAAACCCTATGGGGCAGTTCTACAATGCTATGAGATGGAATCAACTCTACAGCAATGGGTTATATTGTATTTATACTCTGAGCAAGGAGACTTGATCAGCGCTTGTGGTGGGAGGCCAGTGACAATTCTTTAGGCAATTCAGTGATACATAAGTAGAGCTTCTGTTGTTATTGTTGTTAGGTGCTGTTAAGTCGGTTGCGACTCATAGCGGCCATATGTATAACAGAAGGAAACACTGCCCGATCCTGTGCCATCCTCACGATCATTGCTATGTTTGAGCCCATTGTTCCAGCCACTGTGTCAATCCATCTCATTGAGGGTCTTCCTCTTTTTTGCTGACCCTCTACTTTACCAAGCATGATGTCCTTCTCCAGGGACTGGTCCCTCATGATAACGTGTCCAAAATACGTGAGATGAAGTCTCACCATCTCCTCACTTCCAAAGAGCACTCTGGCTGTACTTCTTCCAAGACAGACTTGTTAGTTTTTCTGGCAGTCCATGATATATTCAATATTCTTTGCCAACACCATAATTCAAATGCATCAATTCTTCTTCGATCTTCCTTATTCACTGTCTGGCTTTCACATGCAAATGAGGTGATTGAAAACATCATGGCTTGGGTCAGGTACACCTTAGTCCTCAAAGTGACATCTTTGCTTTTTAACACTCGAAAGAGGTCTTTTGCAGCAGATTTGCCCAATGCAATGCATTGTTTGATTTCCTGACTGCTGTTCCATGGGCACTGACTGTGGATCCAAGTAAAATGAAATCTTTACCATCTTTAATATTTTCTCCATTTATCACGATGTTGCTTATTGGTTCAGTGTGAGGATTTTTGTTTTCTTTATGTTGAGGTGTAATCCATGCTGAAGGCTGTGGTCTTTGCTCTTCATCAGCTTATGCTCAGTGCTAACGCACTAGTATAGCTGTAGGACTTATTAATGACTGGCATCTGTTCTGATAGGTTGAGTGTCTATTTTGACTCTTCCAGTTCTAGTTAATAAATATTTTAAATGTCATTCCTGCAGACAAAGATTAGAAAGCAGCTGTACAATTGGCAAACTTTTATTCTACTATGCTGTTGTTGTTAGGTGCTGTTGAGTCGGTTCCAACTCACAGCGAAGCGACCCTACGCACCACAGAATGAACCACTGCCCGGTCCTGTGCCGAGCTCACAATTGTTGTTATGCTTGAGCCCACTGTCGCAGCCACTGTATCAGTCCATCTTGTTGAGGGTCTTCCTCTTTTTTGCTGACCGTCTACTTTACCAAGCATGATGTCCTTCTCCAGGGACTGATCCCTACTGACAACATGTCCAAAGTAGGTAAAATTAGTCTTGCCACCCTTCTTTCTAAGGAGCATTCTGGTTATACTTCTTCCAAGGCAGATTTGTTCATTCTTTTGGCAGTCCACAGTGTATTCAGTATTCTTCGCCAACACCACAATTCAAACGCGTCAGCTCTTCTTCAGTCTTCCTTATTCATTGTCCAGCTTTCGCATGCATGAGGTAATTGAAAACACCATGTCTTGGGTCAGGCGCACCTTAGTCCTTAAGGTGACATCTTTGCTTTTCAACACTTTAAAGAGATCTCTTGCACCCAATTTACCCAATGCAATGCATCGTTTGATTTCTTGACTGTTGCTTCCATGAGTGTTGATTGTGGATCCAAGTAAATGAAATCCTTGACAACCTCAATCTTTTCTTCGTTTAACATGATGTTGCTTATTGAACCAGTTGTAAGGATTTTTGTTTTCTTTAATCCATACTGAAGGCTATGGTCTTTGATCTTTGTCAGTAAGTGCTTCAAGTCTTCTTCACTTTCAGCAAGCAAGGTTGTGTCATCTGCATAATGCAGATTGTTAATGATTCTTCTTCCAATCCTGATGCCCCATTCTTCTTCATATAGTCCAACTTCTCGGATAATTTGCACAGCATACAGATTGAATAGATATGGTGAAAGCATACAACCCTGAAACACACCTTTCCTGACTTTAAACAATGCAGTAGCCCCTTGTTCTGTTCGAATGACTGCCTCTTGATCCATGTACAGATTCCTCATGAGCACAATTAAGTGTTCTGGAATTCCCATTCTCCACAATGTTGTCCATAATTTGTTATGATCCTCATAGTCAAATGCCTTTACACAGGGAAACATTTTTCTGGTATTCTCTGCTTTCAGCCAGGATCCATCTGACATCAGCAATGATATCCCTCGTTCCATGTCCTCTTTTGAATCTGGCTTGAATTTCTGGTAGTTCCGTGTCGATATACTGCTATAGATGCTTTTGAATGATCTTCAGCAAAATTTTACTTGCGTGTGGCATTAATGGTATTGTTTGACAATTTCCGCATTCTGTTGGATCACCTTTCTTGGGAATAGGCATAAATATGGATCGCTTCCAGTTGGTGGCCAGGTAGCTGTCTTCCACATTTCTTGGCATAGACGAGTGAGCACTTTCAGTGCTGCATCCATTTGTTGAAACATCTCAATTGATATTCCGTCAATTCCTGGAGCTTTCTTTTTCACCAATGCCTTCAGTGCAGCTTGGACCTCCTCCTTCAGTACCATTGTTCCTAGTCGTATGCTACCTCCTGAAATGGTTGAACGTCGATCAATTCTTTTTGGTATAGTGACTCTGTGTATTCCCTCCATCTTCTTTTGTAGCTTCCTGCATCGTTTAATATTTTCTCTATAGAATCCTTCAGTATTGCAACTCGATGCTTGAATTTTTTCTTCAGTTCTTCCAGTTTGAGAAACGCTGAGCATGTTCTTCCCTTTTGGTTTTCTATCTCCAGCTCTTTGCACATGTCATCATAATACTTTACTTTGTCTTCTCAAACCACCCTTTGAAATCTTCTGTTTAGCTCTTTTTCTTCATCATTTTTTCCTTTCGCTTTAGCTGCTCGAGGTTCAAGAGCAAGTTTCAGAGTCTCTTCTGACATCCATTTAGGTCTTTTCTTTCTCTCCTATCTTTTTAATGACCTCTCGCTTTCTTCACGTATGATGTCCTTGATGTCATTCCACAACTCATCTGGTCTTCAGTCATTAGTGTCCAACCCATCAAGTCTATTCTTGAGATGGTCTCTAAATTCAGATGGAATATACGCAAATTCATACGCTGGATCTGGTGGACTTGTTCTAATTTTCTTCAGTTTCAACCTGAACTTGCATATGAGTAATTGACGCTCTGATCCACAGTCAGCCCCTGGCCTTGTTCTGACTGATGATATTGAGCTTTTCCATGGTCTCTTTCCACAAATGATTCCTGTGTATTTCATCTGGTGAGGTCCATGTGTATAGCTGCCGTTTATGTTGGTGAAAAGAGGTATTTGCAATGAAGAAGTCGTTGGTCTTGCAAAATTCAATCATGCGATCTAAGGCATTGTTTCTATCACCTAGGCCATATTTTCCAACTACCGATCCTTCTTCTTTGTTTCCAACTTTCGCATTCCAATCACCAGTAATTACCAGTGCATCTTGATTGCATGTTTGATCAATTTCAGACTGCAGAAGTTGGTAACAATCTCCAATTTCTTCATCTTTGGCCTTAGTGGTTGGTGCATAAATTTGAATAATAGTTGTATTAACTGGTCTTCCTTGTAGGCATGTGGATATTATCCTATCATTAACAGCGTTGTACTTCACAATAGATCTTGAAATGTTCTTTTTGATGATACACGCCACACCATCCCTCTTCAAGTTGTCATTCCTGGCATAGCAGACCATAAGATTGTCTGCTTCAAAATGACCAATACCAGTCCTTTTCAGCTCACTAATGTCTAGGATATCAATCTTTATGCATTCCATTTCATTTTTGATGATTTCCAATTTTCCTAGATTCATACTTCGTACATTCCAGGTTCTGATTATTAATGGATGTTTGCAGTGGTTTCTTCTCATATTGAGTCGTGCCACATCAGCAAATGAAGGTCTCGAAAGCTTGACTCCATCCATGTCATTAAGGTTGACTCTACTTTGAGGAGGCAGCTCTTCCCCAGTCAACTTTTGAGTGCTTTCTAACCTGAGGGGGCTCATCTTCTGGCACTATATCAATGTTACACAGTTATTCATAAGGTTTTCAGTGGCTAATTCTTTTCAGAAGTAGACTGTCGGCTCCTTCTTCCTACTCTGTCTTAGTCTGGAAGCTCAGCTGAAACCTGTCCACCATGGGTGACCCTGCTGGTATTTGAATACCCGTGGCATAGCTTCCAGCATCACAGCAACACGCAAGCGCCCACATATGAGCAACTGACTGACGGGTGGGGGATTCTAGTACAAGCAGGGCTTTTACCATTGCATTTTTCTGCAAACTGTATTTTGGAGCCCATAGCAAAAGTTCTTTAGCCTTAGCATGTCTTTTATTATTTTTTAATGCAACCTGATTTTGGTATAAGAGCCCAGGGAGAGGCCAGTGGATCATAGGTTTGTAGAAACAGTTTCATATCTCTGTTTCAAAAACTTGAGTTCTTAAAAATATAGTTGAGACATGTAAATGGTGTGAGCAGTTGTGTTTTTGCTTTTTTTTAGCTAAGGGTTTGCTTTTTTTTTTTTTTTTTAACTCTAAACCTTTGAATAGAAAGCAATTTTACTTCTAGGCCTGTGATAATTACGCTTACTAAGGGATTGTGGTTGTTAATTATTCAGCAACGACTTAGCAGACAGAAACGATGAGGAGATTGGAGGCATTTATACAAAACAGGTGGAGAAAGAGGTGACTGAGGGAAAACTGTCAGGAGTAGGTTGCTGCAGTTTCCTGATTGCAACGTTATTTTGGAACCGTTTCTTTCTCTTTCTGAATTGCCATGGATGGGGACAGGACTGGAGTCTTAAGTCTAAATAAAGGATCATCTCCCTAACAGGCCATTGAGTGAAAGTCAATATAGTTTTTGTGACTGTGGTGGAGAGATCAGGTCTGTAGAAAATTTTCTGCAAGGACTTATAGTGTCAAGCATCTTTAAAGTCTGTATTGCTAATATCCAAGAAAGACTCTGATTCTAAGCTAAAAATTTGGGATCAGGTACTTCTACTCATGTCTGGGAAAACTAGAGGATCGATTAGATTGTTCTTCTGTGCCATTGAGCCAATTCTGACCCTAGCGACCCTACAGGACAGAGCAGAAATGCCCCATAGGGTTTCTAAGGCTGTAATCTTCACGGAAGGACTGGGTAGTGCTTTGCCATCCTTATAATTGTTGTTATGCTTAAGCTCATTGTTGCAATCCATCTTCTTGAGAGTCTTCTTCTTTTTCACTGACCCTCTACTTTACCAAGCATGATGTCCTTCTCCAGGGACCGATCCCTCCTGATAACATGTCCAAAGTATGTGAGACCTAGTCTGGCCATCCTTGCTTCTAAGGAGCATCCTTGCTTCTAAGGAGCATCCTGGTTGTACTTCTTCCAAGAAAAACAAATGTCGTAGACGTGAATACTCTTCTTCAGATATTTCTGGTTTACTGCCTTCTAGGTACATGGTAGGATTGCAATTTGTACATCCAGATCCCCTTGTGGGTGGAGGTGGGGGGACCAGCTGGCCAGCTCTGATCTATGAGTGGTAAGCTGAGGTTCAGGATAGTGGCTGCTGCTTCCGTCTGGGTTCTGGATGAGGCAGTGATGAACCAAACCTACCTCCTGACCCACAATGGGTGTGCAGTGAGAGAAACTACCTTGCGTTGTTTTAAGCTACCAAAAGGTCAGAGTTTATTTTACTGCAGCAGAACCTAGCCTATAGAGAATACTACAACAAAACTTGAAAATGTTATGCCGAGTAGAAGAGTCGGACACAAAAGAACAAATATTATATGATCCCGCTTATGTGAAATATCCAGAATAGGCAAAGGTACAGAGTCCAAAGTTTATTAGTGGTTACCCAGGGCAGGTGGGAAGGAGAGATGGAGGTACGACTTAAGTAGACAGAGTTTTTGTTAAGGGTGCTGAAAAAACTTTGGATATGAATAGTGGTAATTATTGCACAGCATGAGGAACGTAGTTAATGCCACTGAATTGTATACGTAAAAATGGTTGAAAAGTTTTATTACATATACTTCACCACAATAAAAATTTTAAAAAGAATAATAGAACAGACAGCATGTGTGTGTATTTGCATATTTTATGTCACCTGATTTAATCATCATACACACCAACACCAGAAAACCAAACTTGTTGCTGTTGAGTCGATTCTGACTCATACCAATCCTACAGAACAGAGCAGAACTGCCCTACAGAGTTTCCAAGGAGCGGCTGGTGGATTCCAACTGCCGACCTTTTGGTGAGCAGCCAAGCTCTTAACCATCACACCACCAGGACTCCACCAACACCATCAGATGGAATTATTATTTCCATTTTCCACTTCAGGAAACAGACACTCGATGAGGTGAAATAAATTTCCCAGATCACACAGTTTGCTTTTCGCCAAGCAGAAATCTGACTCAAAATACATTTCAAAGCAAAGCACACGTTTCCTTCTGCAGCCATCCCACTGACACTGGAGAGCTGATACGGAGTGTTTCTGCAGCGGACCCCCGGCACTATTTTGAGATAGAACCATACAGCATCATCAAACACAACCAAGAAAAGTTATCAGTCTATAGACACAGGACACAGAACCCTTGTCTGCATGCAGAGAAAAGCTGCTGGTGGTGAGGAGAACATGAATAAAAATATCCACCCAAGTTCTCATCTGTCATCTATATTGGCAGATTCCTGTCCTTTCAGTCTTCAAAGCTGACTGCAGCGGTATCTGCCCAGATGCTATCCTTTTAGGCCTGGGAGTGTATAGAGTGTGACAAGCACCTCAGGGCTGTTTAACAAAAGCTCAGTCAGCTAATGAGAACTGTTCATGGGACAGAATCACAGTAGTGTTTGCAGCCAGTAGGTGTAGGAACACTTTGAGAGAATGATGTCACATTGGCAAGAATCTCCGACTGGCCCTTTATCCAAGTGTGAGAACTGAGTTATACATGAAACATAACTGGAAGCGTGATCGTTTCTTGAATTCCAGATGTGTGTGGGCAGCTGTGGGCAGTCAGCTATGGGAGGATTTTCAGTGGGAATTGCAGGTGTATAAAAGTATGACATGCAGATTATTTCCTCCTCAGGAAACAACATGGTCTAACTCACCAACGGAAACATTAAGATGTGCTCTAAAACTTTATAAGTGAATGATCAAAGGAATATCTTTGCCTCTAACAAACCAGGCTGTTCTCCTCTTCCCAACACTCCAGGGCCCTGTGGTCTGATGAGTTTCCAAAATAATTGTTTACAGAAGAGAAGCCACGATGAAGAGGAGTTGTGTTTATTTTTCTACATTATATTTTAATAGAGCTTTTCTTCTGCGATACCTATTATAGCTACACAAATTATAATAGCAACAGTTTGGAGCCATCTTGCAGGTAATGGGGATGTTATTTACAGGAATGTGCTTCAGAAGAAAGGCCTGGAGATCTACTCCTGAAAAATCACTTTAGGGAGTACAGTTCTCTGACACACATGGGGTCACCATGAGTCGGAATCAACTCAATGGCAACTGGTACTGGTAAAAGTAAATTAATAAGTAAAGAAGAATCGAAAGAGAGATCATACTAGAATGGAAACTAAGGGTAGGAAAGCAATACACATATCTTGAATAGAGATATATACTCACGGATGGATGGATTATGGATGGATGGATGGATTGATGGATGGATGGAGATGGACAGATAGATAGATAGATTGATTGATAGATAGACTGATAGTCAGATAGACAGACAGACAGATAGACAGAGTCCAAAACCCCTTCATGCTCCCAGTGATGAGTTTGCAGGGGAAGACAGTCCAATGTGGGGTGGAGGAGGAGAGGGACATATCACCTGGTGACCTTCCAGTGGGTTTGAGAAATTCTGCTGGACTTTTTAATAAACAAATAAATACCATATATATTATACATATTAATATTTTTAACAAAATAATTTCTCATTTTATCCTCACAACAATTCCCAGATTTGAGGTATTCTGACCCTACCTTACGGAAAAGAGGCAGAGAGATGAAGGAAGTTACGTAGTCAGATTCTGAAGATGTGACAGAGACCAGATCAGAAACAAACGTAGATCAGACCCATTCATCGCCACCCCCTCAGTCTGCTGTCCAGAAATTTGTACACAGGAAAAAGACGTTATAGTAAAGGCAAGCATATCTTTCCAAGCCAACCTAGGAAGAAATTCCTGGAGGGTTTCCTAAAGATGAAGGGTAAACTGTTATATGCGTGACAATCTAACAATTTACACTTGAAGTAAATCCACCTTCCTATTTTATGGTCGAAAAGAAAAGTACTGAAGCTAACATTCTTTCAACCTCAAATGTGTAATTTATTTCTAAAAACATTTAAAAACCTGCTACTATTCTTGCCAGTTAGCAGATGAAAAAACAGAATTATTAAACCTTGACAAAAAAAATATCAATTCTTAGAGAAACTGTGAGTTACGATAAAAAATGAAAGACACATTCAGAGTCTACGGACACTGAATCAGCGTATCTTTATGTTTTATCAAATCTAATGCAGGGAGCCCTGTTGGCTCAGTGGTTAAGAGCTTATCTGCTAACCAAAAAGGTTGGCAGTTTGAATCCAACAGCCGCTCCTTGGAAACCCTGTGGGGCAGTCCTACTCTGTCCTGTTGGGTGGCTATGAGTTGGAATTGATACGATGGCCAGGGATTTTGGTTTTTGTTTTCCTAATGCATAGAAACTACTGAAAATCTTGCAAAACAATCTAACTATGTAAAGTTCCTTTTCTAGCCTTCCTTTTCTTAGTTCCTTTCTCCTTTTTCCAAAACTGGCAATACAAAGACCTGAAGCCCCCAGGTTAAGGCCCCCTGATTTCAAGGAAACAAACCACATTCTTCCCAGGGTAGTGTCCCCCTCCAAATGTGTCAATTCCTTAGAGACCAAGAAGCTCTGTAATTAATCCTCCACTCCTCCAAATCCTAATCTCAACTTCATCTTAAAAATAAAACATTCCTTTTTTGCTTGCAAGAGAAAGGTGCCAACTGGCTCGATAGCCTAAAACCTGGTGTTTGAAAGTTACAGTTCTCAGACATACTCAACGTCATTAATGTATCTGAATTATAAGCATCACTCATAAAGGTTTCCTGATAAGAGTTCATGAGCCCATAGAGGCAATATTAGCGTGTTTGCATATTAGGATCTGCTAACCCTCCTTCAATGGTGCGTATGAAGTCAACCTTGAGTTGTTCAGAACATTTTATACACAGTTAGGGAACGATTACCTATCATTAAATTCATTTGGAGTGAACTCCCAAGACAAAATTAAGCTTGGTTTTTGACAGTTGCCCATGATCAACCAATAGTTGACCCTGCTTCAATCTGAAATATATTCTCAGAAAAAGATAGGCTTTGTCATTTGCACTGCTGTGCTTTTACGCATGAGGGGAATATAGGAGACATACAACAATCATAGGAAATGTTTTCTGCTTAAATTCTCCCTCAGGTTTAGTTGGCGTGTAAATAACGAGAGAGATGAGATTTCTACATGTCATACAGGCATAGAAAGAGAGATGAGCTATTTTCTTGTGATCTGTATTTGTAACTGCGAACCAAAGCAAGCAGAAATGTATCTAATACTTTGTAGTACATGGGAGCTGTAATGGATTATATTGTATCTCCCACAAATATGTGTTGGAATCCTAACCCTTTGTACCTGTGTATATAACCCTGTTTGAAAGTAGGGGTTCCTCTGTTATGTTAATTAGAGCATACCTGAGTTGGGTGGGTTCTAAACCTAATTACTTCTGAGTTACAAAAAGAACAGATTAGACACAGGCGCACACACAGACGGGGGGAGACAGACACCACGAGGATTGCTAAGAACCAAGGAGTGCCCAGGGCTACGGACAAAGAAGAAAACCTCATGGCTGACACCCCCGATTTGGATTTTTAGCCTCCAAAACTGTGAGGAAATAAATTTCTGTTCTTTAATGCCACCCACTTGAGGTATTTGTGTTACAGCAGCACTAGGAAACTAAAATAGTGACATTTTGCCAGGTCACGAAAGAAATTGGATGGCCGAGCATTATAGCCAGCATTTTTGCCTTCACCTGAGATACTGTAATGTTTGCTGGAAGAAATAAGCAATGTGCTCCTGTATTCTCCAAAATGACCTTAGCTCACGACTATAGAAAAAAGGAAAAGATATGGGTGACTTAGAAAGGAAAAGGTCTATTAGCTGCAAATGCAAAATTTTGGTGTTAATTGTATATGCCAGTGTTATGGATTGAATTATGTCCTCCCAAAATATGTGTTCTGAATCCTAACCTCTAGGCCTGTGGTTATAATTCCATTTGGGAATGGGTTGTCCTTGTTATGTTAATGAGACGGGATTAGTGTAGGGTGTGTCTTAAATCATTCTCTTTTGAGATATAAAAGAGATTAAACAAGCAAGCGAGAGAAGCAGAGATGAGGCACGAGAGACGCCAAGCCACATGAAGATCACCCAGGAGCAGAAGCTCAGAAGAGACGAGGACCTTTCCCCGCAGCTGACAGGGAAAGAAAGCCTTCCCCTAGAGCAAGCGTCCTGAATTCGGACTTTAGAATCCTGAGCTGAGAAAATAGATTTCTGTTTGTCAAAGCCAGCCACTTGTGGTATTTCTGTTACAGCAGCACTGGATAACAAAGACAACCAGCATTAAGTTTGGTAACATGAGGGGATTGCCCAGAACGGTTTAGATGACTAATTCGTTGTTGAACGAATGAATAAATGAGTCAATATAAAATCTTCACCTTCAAATCCAGATTGGTGCTATTATCCACACTAATTCTCTGTGAATGTCACCCAGGTTGAAATCTCCGGTGATTGCAGTCTTATAAATCAGGAGAATTCTTCATAGACAAAGGGTGCCTACTTTCTGCTCTACCTACCAGCAGACCTGGAGGATCAGGAAACACAAGTTTCAAACCAAAGTGGGAAGGAGGAGAGAAGAGAGGAAACAAGAGAGTCCTTCCCCAAAGTGAGGGCACAGTGCTTATCGGATTTCACCTTCCAGGCTGCCAGGTTTCGCTGAGAACTGAAGTTGAATCAGGAAAAGAAAGAGATTGTCCTTTTATGGAAAAAACTGTACATCAGAACCTTACGGAGAAGCCCGGAGAAAGACTTGCAAGTGGTGCTAGAGGTAGGGAAGCATTGCTATGGATTGAATTGTGTCCCATCAAAATGTGTTGAAAATCTAACTTTTATACCTGTGGAGAGCCCTAGCGGCACAGTGGTTAAGTGCTCAGCTGTTAATCCAAAGGTCTGTGGTTTGAACCCATTGGCTGCTCCATGGGAGAAAAATGTAGCAGTCTGCTTCCCTAAAGATTACAGCCTTGGAAACCCCATGGGGCAGTTCTACTCTGCCCAGTAGGGTCACTGTGAGTTGGAATCAACTCAAGGGCAAAGGGTTTGTTTGTTTATTTTTATTTTTTTAAATTATCTGTGGATGTGATCCCGTTTGGAAATAGGGATTTCTTTGTTATGTTAACGAGGCCATATCAATGTATCCTGTGTCTTAAACCTTCTCACTTTTGAGATATAAAAAGAGCGAATTAAGCAGAGCGAAGCAAGAGGGGAAGATGCATGCCAAGCAAGAGGGGAGATTGCCAAGGAATCAGGGAATGTCAGGTCTACAGAAACTGAAAGACACCTTCCCGGAGAGACCACAGAGAGCTTTCCCCTAGAGCCAGTGCCCTGAAGTTGGATTTCTAGCTTCCTCCTACACTGTGAGAAAATAAATTTCTTTTTTTTAAAGCCACCCATTTGTGGTATTTCTGTTACAACAGCACTAAGGAACTAAGACAAGCATGAATCGGGTTGATTTGAAATGTGTAGTCATACACTGAAATTCAACAGTCCAGCCCCAAACCATTCTCATTGTTTCCTTGTGCAAACTGGCCCCGCATTCCTCCCAGCTGCCTAGACTTGAATGTTCTGTGCGATCTATGACCCTTCCTTCTCCATCTCTGGTATTCATTGACCAAGCCTAATTAATTATTCTTTCTAATTCTTCTCCTGTTTATGATGAAACAGTCCTTAAGACAGTGTGGGATAAGATGGCACCCTATCTCATTCTTCAGAGAATGAATAAAAGAGACATCTTTTATTAATAATTTTCATAATTAAAAATTGATCAAAATAATTTGTAATTTACTAAGCACCTGTCTGTATATACGACAGTATTACTTGCGTAAAATTTTCTACCAATGAACAACTTCTCCAGATTCGTTCATAAAATTTTTCCTAGGAATCACTCAGACTTGGGTTACAAAGATAAAAACTTTCAGAATGGTTTGCCCTCGAAATGATAAATACATTCTTTGGTCAATAAAATGAGGCTATTGGATAAGTAGATGATTGCTAAGGGCTTTCCAAAAATGCAATTCCATGTTTCTAATAGACATTGAATTGCAACTAGGGGAAGAGTGTCTTGAGGAGGGAAAGAAGCATAAAGACCTGATCCTGTTGGAAGAGGAAAATGAGCATCTAGTTAGAAGCAAGAGTTTTCTGTGAGCGGTTAACCTTTCTAATATGTCAACTCTTGATCTACATCCAACACAGACCTGATCTTCCTCTGTAGCCTCACCTTCCAACACCTATCCCGTACCTCCTTCCACTTTATAGTTAGCTACTCAGGGTGACTCACAGTTTTCCAACAATGCCTTGCTATGACTTCCGCATATCATTCCCTCGTCTCTCTCCCAGGAGCCTCTTTCACATTCTTCATAACACAGTGGTAAGAGTACTGCTTCTGGAAGACTCCCAGCACATACAGGCAGGCAGCTATCTGCTCAATCCTCAGTGCTACCTTGGAACCAACCACTAACTGGTCCTGTATTTTATTTATGAAATAGTTCAAAGATACAGAAAAAACATCGTGAATACTGT
This sequence comes from Trichechus manatus latirostris, assembly GCF_000243295.1. Classification (NCBI taxonomy): domain Eukaryota; kingdom Metazoa; phylum Chordata; class Mammalia; order Sirenia; family Trichechidae; genus Trichechus; species Trichechus manatus. The sequence continues at coordinate 2,406,430 of NW_004444039.1, read as the reverse complement.
ACTACCCATATGTGCATTATTTACGCTTAAACATGTCAACATTATATACTATTTACTTTAGTGTTTTAAACAGAAAAAAAAGGAATACAAATTAAAGATGTAAGCAAAGACTACCCATTCTCCCTGTTCCCAGACGCAGCTACCATCCCGAAGTTGAAGTGTGTATATCTCATCTATGCTTTTATACTTTTACCATATTATGCATGCATTTCCAAGCAATATACACTATTGCCTTGTGGGTTTAAAATGTACACAAGTGGTACCATTTTTTTAAGAATCATTTTGTAACATTCTTCACGTAGTTCAGCGTTATGTTTCGCTATTATTGTACGTTTATTCACGTAAATCTAGTTCATTCATGTTTCCTGCTGCATTAGGATTCCAATATATTATTCTATCACTACTTATTTGTACATTCCCTTATGGAGAGTCCTTTAGTTGGTATCTAAATTTTTGGCAATTACAAATGATCTTCCAGTGAGCATCCTGGTAACTTCTCTTTGTACTCTTGGGCAATAGTTTCTTTAAGGAATGTAACCAGAATTGGAACAGCTGCCTCATGGGATATGCCCATCTTTCGCTTAACTAAATATTGACAGATAGTTCTCAATGTGATTTTAATAATTACTGTTTCATCAATAGATTTACAAAAGTTTCCCTTTATGCCACATTATCACTTGGAATTACAAATAATTTGTTTTTCACTGTTATGGGTAGAACGGAAATACTAAAAAGTTATTAGGCCAATTAACTGGGATGTCCCATGAAAGTCATAACTCTAAACCTCCCAACCAAGAAACCAAGTCCCATGATGATTTTGGTTGTACATAACCAGCCTTAGCAGCTACTCTTTTTTATTTTTGTAAATATGTCTATCACACAACTTTTGTCAATTCAACTTTTTACAGGTGCACAACTTACTGAAAGCAATTACAATAATCAGCTGTGCAAACCTATCCTTAATCAATGTGATATTTCTATAACCTTTAACCCAGAAACCCTTCCCTCCTGCCCCTGGTAACCATTAATAAACTTTAGTCTCTATAGATTTGTCTTTTCTTTTCTTTTTTTTTTTTATTGTACTCTAGATGAAGGTTCACAGAACAAACAGCTTCTCATTAAACAGTTAGTGCACATATTGTTTGATGACATTGGTTAACAACCCCACGACATGTCAACAACACTGTCCCTTCTCAGCCTTGGGTTCCCTATTATCAGCTTTTCTGTCCCCTCCTGCCTTCTAGTCTCTGTCCCTGGACTGTTGTGCCCCATTAGTCTCTTTTTGTTTTATGGGGCTATCTAATCTTTGGCTGAACGGTGAACCTCAGGAGTGACTTCATTACTGAGCTAAAAGGGGGCCCGGGGGCCATATTCTTGGGGTTTCTCCAGTCTTTGACAGGCTAGTAAGTCTGGTCTTTTTTTGTGAGTTAGAATTTTACTCTACATTTTTCTCCAGCTCTGTCCAGGACCCTCTCTTGTGATCCCTGTCAGAGCAGTCAGTGGTGGTAGCAGGGCACCATCTATTTGTACTGCACTCAGTCTGGTGGAGGCCATGGCAGTTGTGGTCCATTAGTCCTTTGGACTAATCTTTCCCTTGTATCTTGTTTTCTTCATTCTTCCTTGCTCCCGAAGGGGTGACACCAGTGGAGTATCTTAGATGGCTCTTGTCTTTTTTACATAAATGAGGTCATACAATATTTATCCTTTTGTGATTGACTTATTTCATTCAGCATAATGTCTTCTAGCTCCATCCATATTGTAGCATGTACCAAGCCTTCATTTCTCCTACTGGCTGAGTAATATTCCATTGTATGTATGTACCACATTTTGTTTATCCACTCATCTGCTGATGGGCATTTAGGTTGTTTCCACCTTTTGGCTATTGTGGATAGTGCTGCATTGAACATTGGTGTGCTAGCCTCTGTTTGAGTCTCCACTTTCAAGTCTTTTAGGTCTATACCTAGGAGTGGAATTGCTAGGTCATACAGTAGTCCCGGCGGCACAGTGGTTAAGAGCTCAGCTGCTAACCAAAAGGCCGGTAGTTTGAATCCAGCAGCCACTCCTTGGAAACCTTATGGGGCAGTTCTATTCTGTCCTATAGGGTCGCCATGAGTCAGAGTCAACTTGACGGGGCAACGGGTATGGTAGTTCTATTTTTAAGTTTTTGAGGAACTGCCACACTGTTTTCCACAACAGCTGTACCATTTTGCATTCCCACCAGCAATGGTAAGGGTTTCAACTTCCCCTCATCCTTGCCAATATTTGTTATTTTATGTTTTTTTTTTTTAAATTTTAGCCATCCTATTGGAAGTGAACTGGTATCTCACTGTTGTTTTGATTTACATCTTCTCATGTGTTTGATAGCCATTTGAATGTCCTCTTTGATGAAATGTCTATTCCAGATCCTTTGCCCATTTTATGATTGAGCTATTTGTCTTCTTGTTGATAAGCTGTCCAAGTTTTATATATATTTTGGTTGTTAGATTCTTGTCCGATATATGGTTTCCAAAGCTATCCTCCCAGTCGGTAGCTTGTCTTTTTACTTTTTGGTAAAGTCTTTTGATGAATAAGTTTTAACGTTTATGAGGTTCCATTTCTTTACTTTGTCTTTTGCTGTTTGTACTTTTCTTTTCATATTAGATAATCCATTGTTAAAAGCTAGGCCTCACAACGTTGTCCCTGCTTTTTCTTCTAAGAATTTTATTGTTTTAGTTTGCACATTTGGGTCTTTAATCCATTTTGAATTTGTTTTTGTGTATAGTATGAGACATGAATCCTATTTCATTTTTCTTTATGTGGAAATCCAATTTTCCCAGCACCATTTATAGAAAAGACCCTTCTTTCCCCATTGAATGGACTTAGCACTCTTGTCAAAAATAAGTTGACCACAGATGTGTGGGTTTATTTCTGAACTCTCAATTTTATTCAGTTGGTCTATGTGTCTATTGTTACACCAGTACCAGGCTGTTTTAATTACTGTAGCTGTATATTATATTTTAAAATCAGGAAGTGGGAGTCCTCCTACTTTGTTCTTCTTTTTCTACACTGCTTTAGCTGTTTGGGACCTCTTGCCATTCCATGTAAATTTGAGGATTGGTCTATTTCTGTAAAGAAGGCTGTTGGAATTTTGAATGGGATTGCATTAAATCTCTAGATTGCTTTGGATAGTACTGACATCTTAACAATATTAAGCCTTCCAATCATGAACATGGAACATCTCTCCATTTATTTAAGTCTTCTTGAATCTCATTCAGCAGTGTTTTATAGATTTTGTTGTATAAGTCCTTCACATCTCTGGTTAGATTTATTCCTAGGTATTTTATTCTCTTAGATTTTATTGTAAATAGACTTGTTTCCCTAACTTCCCTTTCAGATTTCTCACTCCTGGTGTATAGAAACCCAACTCATTTTTGTTTGTTGACCTTGCGCCCTGAAACTTTGCTAAATTCCTCTATCAGCTCTAGAAGTTTTCTTGTGGACTCTGGGATTTTCTATATATAGGATCATATCATCTGTGAATAGAGATAATTATACTTCTTTTTTTCCAACCTGGATACCTTTTATTTCTTTTTCTTGTCTTATTGCTATGGCTAGGACTGCTAATACAATATTGAATAGAAGTGGTGAGAGAGGGCACCCTTGTCTATTCCTGATTTCAAGGGAAAAGCTCTCAGTCTTTATCCATTAAGTATATTGTTGGCTGTTGGCTTTTCATGTATGCCCTAAATCATATTGAGGAATCTCCCTTACGATCTAATCTTCTTTAGGATTTTCATCAGGAAAGTGTATTGGATTTTATCAAATGCTTTTTTGGCATCCATAGAAATGATCATATGGCTATTTTTCTTTGTTCTATTGATGTGGTGTATTATGTTGATTGATTTTCTAATGTTCAACCATCCCTGCATTCCTGGAATAAATCTCACTTAGTCATGGTATATGATTCTTTTAACATGCTGTTAAACATAATTCTGTTTGCTAGTATTTTGTTGAGGATTTTTTAATCTATATTCATAAGAGATATTAGCCTGTAATTTTCCTTTCTTGTGGTGTCTTTGGTTTGGGTGTTAGGGCTATATTTGCTTCATAGAATGAATTAGGGAATATTCCTTCCTTCTCTATCTTTTGAAAGAGTTTCAACAGAATTGGTGTCAGTTCTTCTCTAAATGTTTGGTAGAATTCCCCACCGAAGCCATTTGGCCTAGGACATTTTTTTTTGTTGGGAGATTTTTGATCACTGATCCAATCTCTTTACTTGTTATGGGTCTGTTGAGACTTTCTATTTCCTCTTGAGTCAGTTTGGGTAGGTTGTGCTTCTAAGAATTTGTTCATTTCATCTAGGTTATCTAGTTTGTTGCTGTACAGTTGTTTATAATATTCTGTCATAATTCTCTTTCCTTTTATTGGGTCAGTTCTAATGTCCCTTCTTTCATTTTTTATTTTGGTTATTTGCATCTTTTCTTTTCTTTGTCAGACTAACTTAAGGTTTGTCAATTTTATTGATTTTTCAAAGAACCAACTTCTGTTTTTATTGACACTATTGTCTTTCTGTTTTCAATTTTATTTCTGTTCTGATCTTTGTTATTTACTTTCTTCCGACAGGTTTAGGCTTAGTTTGCTCTTCTCTTTCTAATTCCTGGAGTTGTGGAGCTAGGCTGTTGATTCGAGATCTTTCTTCATGTAGGTATTTATTGCTATAAGTTTCCATCTGAGTACTGCCTTTGTTGCATCCTATAAGTTTTGATACGTTACGCTTTCATTTTCATTTGCTCTAGGAAATTTGTGATTTCTCCTGTGACCCATTAGAAGTTTAACAGTGTGTTGTTTAATTTCCATATGTGTGTGTATTTTCCAGGATTTTTTTCTGTTATTGATTTCTAGCTCCCCCTGTTGTGATCAGAGAAAATACTTTGTATGATTTCAATCTTTTTAAATTTATCAAGATTTGCTTGATCCTGAAGAATGATCCATGGCCATTTGAGTAGAAGGTATATTGTGCTGTTTTGAGGTGGAGTGGTCTATGTATGTCTATTAAGTCTAGTTAGTTTAGAGTGTCACTCAAGTCCTCTTTTTCCTTGTCGATCTTCTTTCTAGATCTTCTGTCCCACATTGAAAGTAGTGTATTGAAGTCTCCAACTACTACTGTAGTACTATCTATTTCTCCCTTCAATTCTATCAGTGTTTGCTATATATATTTAGGTGTCCTGATGTTGGGTGCATATATATTTATGATTATTAAATCTTCTTGATTAATTGACCCTTTTATCGGTATATAATGTCCATCTTTATCTGTTCTAAGAAATTTTGCCCGAAAGTCTACTTTATCTGATATTAAGATTGCCACCCCAGCTTTCTTTTGGTTATTATTTACATGGAATATTTTTTCCATCCTTTCACGTTCAACCTATTTGTGTCTCTTACCTGTACGCAGTTTCCTACTGCTTTCCACTGCTCCCCAGTTCAGATTCCCTCAAAGTCTAGCACCATTTCCTTGTTGTATTTGTGGGATAGGGTTGGAATGATGATCTATTTACACTGCCGTCTTCCCAGGATTCCCTAGTATATTACTTTTTAATAAATTGATGGCTTTGATTTCAAATATCATATTTAGGATTTTTGCATCTAGGGTCATAAGTTATATTGGTCTATAAATTTTCTCTCTCATAATCTCCTTGTCCAGTTTTTATTATCAAGTGTTGTATTTTTCTCTTGAAAAGATTTGTGAAACATTCCTTCTTTTTCTATTTCTTCGTAGAGTATGTATAAGGTAGAGGTTACATATTTATTTTCTAGAACAGTTTATATAACTTAAGGATAACCCTTCTTGAACATTTATTAAAACTCACCAGCCAAACTTTCTGGACTGAATAATTTTTGATTAGCAGATTTTTTAATTGTTAATTCAGTTTCTTTAGTGATCATAAAGAGATTTCAAGTTTTTATTGCTTCTTGCATCAATTTTGGTAATTTATAGTTTATCTAGAAAATATTCCATTTTATCTAAGTTTTCCAATTCAGTTGCATAAAATTAAAAGAGTATCATAATACTCCCTTCAGATGTTTTTAAATATCTGTCTGTTAACTATGCATCTCTAATATTCTTTATATGTGCCTTCTATTGTTTTGTTCTTGATGCATCTTGCCAGAGATTTCCCTATATTATTAATATTTTCAAAAAACTAGCTTTTTGTTTTGTTTTGAGCTCTCTATCGTACCTTGGTTTTCCTTTCCAATAAGTTTATCTGTTATTCTTCATTCTCTGGGTTGGCTTTGTTTTATCCCTTCTAATTTCTTGAGTTGATTGTGTGGCTCATTAACTTTAAATATTAATTATTTCTTAATGTATGCATCTGGGGCTACAAATTTCCCTCTAAGCATCATGTACAAATCCCATGTACTTTGTAAGTAATTTAAAATTATTGTTTAGTTCTAAGTATTTCATAATTTCATTATGATTTATTTTTGATCCATGAATTGCATAGGTGTTTAATTCGAAATGTGTTTTGAGCAATATTTAGCATTGACTTACAGTGTTACTGCGTTTTAGAGAAAATGCTTTATATGATATTAAGAATTTGGAATTTATTGACTTTGTATGATACAGCTGGTAACCGATTTTTAAAAAAGGTCCATAAACTATTTCGAAGAACACATAGTCTTCAATTGTTGAATGTGTACGTTAAACAAAACATGTTAGTTGAGTTGTTCAAACCTCCAGTATCTTTACTAATCTGACTATCAGTTTCTGAGAAAAATATGTTTAAAAATCTCCATTTATAATTTTGGATTAGTCAAATTTTCCTTTTAATTCTGATAATTTATGCTTTTTATATTTTGAGGCTATTATGCATTGAATTGTGTCCCTCCTCCCCCCCAAAAAGTGGAAGTCCTGATCATTGTACCTGTGAATACAACCCTGTTTGGAAAGAGAGGTTTTCTTTTGTTATGTTAAGGAGGCCATACCAGAGCAGGGTGGGTCCTAAACCTAATCGCTTCTGAGTGGTGTCTTACAAAAAGAACAACACAGACGGAGACTCTCAGGGGTAAACAGATTACATGAGAGGACCCATCTACAAGTAAAGGAATGCCAAGGATTGCCGGTAGACAACAGAAACTAGCAAAGAGACCCACAGGAGGAACTGACACAGTCAAGACCCTGATTTGGACTTTCAGCTTCCAGAACTGTGAGCAAGTAAATTTCTGTTCTTTAAAGCCACCCACTTGTGGTAGTTTTTGTTACAAAAGTATTAGCTAACTAAAATAGAGGTTATTTTGTTAGATTTTTATATCTTCCTATGAAATACTTCTCTTGTCATTAAGTAATAATTTTCCTTATCTTTAATAATGGTGTTAGCTTTAAAGTCTATTTTATTTGATAGCAATACTGCTATTGAATCCCTGATGGGGCAATGGTTAAGCAGTTGGCTACTACCAAAAGGCTAGTGGTTTGAACCCGCCCAGCGGCTCCACAGGAGAAAAGATGTGAGGATCTGCTCCCGTAAAGATTACAGCTTAGAAAACCCTACAGGTCAGTTCTACCCTGTCCCATGGGGTCACTATGAGTTGAAATTGACTCTATGACACCTAACAACAATAACATTACTATACTAGTTTTATTTTTCTTAATATTTGCCTGTTGTATCATTTTAGCATCTTTTTTTTCCTCTGTTAGTAGGGAAGCTTAATCTATTTACAATTATTGTGACTCATTTGTATCATATTATTTGGGTTTTCTATTTGTCTTTGCTCCTCTTGGTCTCCGATTGATGAAATTTTCTTTATTTCTTTGCTCCTTCCTCTGGTATGGAAGTTATGTATTTTAGAGTAAACATTAAAAATTTGACGCAATCTGGCCTTAGAGTCTTAAGTTAAGTCAACATCTCTACTCCTCTTGAACAATACAAGTTATTTAAATGCTTAAATCTGACTACTCTTCTCCATCTTCATGTTATTGTAGCCTTGCATTTTAGATCTACTTATTTGTAATCCCCTCCCCAAACATTAAAAAAAATAAAATTCAATCATTTTTCTTTCGTTTTAGTTTTACAGACATATTTACAACTTCACATCTGTGTCTTGAATCCCATTCTTTCCTTCTTTCTGAATAATATGTGATTAGTTCTTGTAGCAAGGGTCAATGAATGGTAAAGCTCTCTCAGGGTCTGTCTTAGTGACCTAGTGCTGCTGTAACACAAATACCGCAAGTGGGTGGCTTTAAAGAACAGACACTTATTTTCTCACGGTTCTGGAAGCTAAAAGTCAAAATCAGGGCTTTATCTGTGTGACTAGCTTCCTTGTTGGTTTCCCTGAGCATTCCTTGGTTCCTCTGCTGCAGGCAATCCTCACTTGGTGTCTGTGTTCCCCATGTGTGTCTGTGTCTATTCTGGTCTTTTTATAACTCAGAGGCGATTAAGTTTAGGATCTACTCTGCACTGGTAATGAACTAATTAACCAAAGAAACCCCTATTTGCATACTGAATCACAACCACAAACCGAAAACCAAACCGGTTGCCATCGAGTCGATTCTGACTCATAGTGACCCTACAGAACAGAGCAGAACTGCCCCATAGGGTCTCCAAGGCTGTAAATCCTTATGGAAGCAGACTGCCACACCTTTCTCCCATAGTGGGTTCAAACTGCTGACCTTTTGGTTAGCAAGCCGAGTGCTTAACCACCACACCGCCAGGACGCCTTCCACAGTTACGCGGGCTAGGAATTCAACGCATACTTAGAGGGACACAATTCAATCCGTAACAGGGACTGTCTGAAAATATCTTCAGTTCAGCAACACTGTATATATTTTAATTATTATTATCCAAGAAATATATGTAATTGGTTTAAAAGCTTTACAGTGCTAAAAATAGTAGTCCCCTGCCCCCACCTCCCCAGAGATGACAATTTTCAACTTTTTAATTTAAAGCCGTTCTCTCTAGTATTTACCTCCAGGTTTCTAAATAGTATGTGTATAATGTTCTTAATTAATTAATTTTGTGTGTATGTGCTGAGGCATTTTTGTCTTGTTCCCATTCGCAGGGGGACGCTTTCAGCCTCTCTCCATTGAGATGATGTTGGCTGTTGGTTTTGTTTACCAAACCAAAACCAACCCGTTGCTGTTGAGTCAATTTTGACTCATAAAGACCCTATAGGACAGGGTAGAACTGCCCCATAGGGTTTCCAAGGAGCAGCTGGTGGACTTGAACTTCTGACCTTTTGGTTAGCAGCCTGGTTTGCAGCCGAGCTCTTATCCACTGCCCCACCAGGGCTCCTTGGTTTTGTACAGATGCCCTTTTATTATGCTGAGGAATTTTCCTTCCATTCCTATTTCATTGAGAGTTTTTATCAGGAATGGGTGTTGGACTTTATCAAATGCCTTTTCTGTGTCGATTGAGATGATCGCGTGACTAATTCATTAATTTATGATATTATTTCATAACTATCTAATTTTGGTAGATGAGGACTTTGATAGATTTGTTTCTTTTTCTTGTCTGTCCCCCATCCCCTTTTCTTTCAGTGGAGCCCTGGTGGCACAGTGGTTAAGTGCTCAGCTGCTAACCAAAAGGTTGGCAGTTCAAATGCACCAGCCACTCCTTGGAAACCCTATGGGGCAGTTCTACTCTGTCCTATAGGGTCACTATGAGTCGGAATTGCCTCGATGACAATGGATTTGGTTTTTTGAGGGTTTCTTTCAATAGTGACCTCTTCTTTCCTTCTGGTTTGTATTTATTATTTTAGACCTCTCTTAGACTCTCACTCCACTTTTCCAACTTCATTATTACATCCTATTATTTTGTTAAATAAATATTCTATTTTTACATTATTTTGATTTTGTTAAAATGATTCACTGGAATTCTATGATTACATTTCCTATTTTAAGCACATTTTTATTTTTTCTGGCGTTAATAATAGCGTAAAGATTTTTTTCTTTGTCTTCTTTGAACTTATCTCTAATTCTTACCATTCCTCCAACAGCTTCTCAGTACAACACCCCATGTGGCCAAACCTTTCACGAGGTGCCTCATTCCTGCCCTTTGCTACGGCTGGTGTGTCTAAATCCAGAGGCTTTAAATTTCACTTCCTGGGGAATAAAATTCCCGTCTACTGAGGGTGTGATGGAGAAGTTGCTTAGATCTAGTTCACAGGAAATACGGCCTGAGGCATAGATTAACGGCTAATGATTTATTTGGAAGGTGAAAACTAGGGCTATAAGAGTGTTAAAAGGAAGGAGTAAGGCAAAGAATGACAGAAAGCAAAGCCAAATAACGCATTACTACACTGGGTGCTGCTTCACAGTCAGCCAAGAAAGAACCAGAGCAGGTGGGTTGCAGATGAGTATGGAAAAACCATGCCTTGGAGCAGTTCATGGAGAAGAGAAAGGAAAAAGTTGGCCAGTTCCCTCCCGGCCTGTCTCCCAGCACTTAACTTCTTCATGCATGAGTTTTTGCATCTGTAATGTTGGGGCTAGTAACAGTACCTGTCTCAGAGGGTCGTTATGAAACTTGAATGAATACAGAGAAGCAATGAGAATAATGTCTGGCATATAGCAAGGACTTAACAAGTGTTAGGTATCATCATTATTGTTATCTTTCACATCTCTGAATAGATCGTATTTTTTAAATCTATTTCTCTCGGCTTCATTCTGAGTAATTTTCTTCAATCTTCCAGTTTATTAATTCTCTCTTTGGCTGTGTCCAATCTGCTGTTTAATCCAAACACTTAGTGTTTAATTTCAAACACTACATTTTTCATTTCTAGATGTTCTATTTCTTTTTACAGTCTTGTCTTTTTTTTTTTTTTTCTCCTTCTTTCCTTCTGGTTTGTACTTCTTCTTTAATTTCTTTTATTACATTAAATAACATATATTTTATAATAACCTTTAGATTTTTCTGTTATTCATAGTTCCTCATTTGTTGCATCTGCTGACTCTCCCTTTTATGGTCTATTTCTTCATGGGATTTGGAATATTTTATTTGAGTTTGTGCTCAACAGGATAGCTTTTTGGTCCCCTTTAGAGTGATTTCTCATTTGCTCTATCATTATCTCAGTGATTCCAATGATCCAGAAAAAAAATGTTATGTTCCTTTTTAGCTCTGGAATTTTTGAATTCTGTAGGCAGTATAAATTTGGATCCCACATTAAGAATGGCACAGACTCACAGTTTCAATTTTTCCTGGGAGCCAATACCCAGAGCCCCAGAGCTTAAGGCTCCTGGCTGCTTCCCTGACATTACAAGCAGATTTTGTTCTGTTTTTGTTCTCCTACTTCCAGTTTTAAGCATGTGCAGAACCTTTGCGGAACCTTCCCTTAAGCAGGGGTCTTAGCTCGTTGCCTCCAGCAAGCCTAAGGCCACTTCTCTTGTCCCTATATTGGGCATTGAAACTCCAACCCCTATTGCCTGGGTTGTATCCAAATCAGACACCCCACAGGGCCATTCTACCATCTGCTCCAGCTAAATGTTCTTGCTTTTAGAACCTGGGAATTCCTCTTTATTTCTTGCAAGTTCAGTTATGTATCACTTTTGTTTTTTTTTTAGTTGTATTGTAAAGGAAGGAATGGTCCAACTATGCTGCAGAAACTTCTATTATTTCTTCACATTCTTTCTCTTCTCCACTAATCAAACAGCATCCCAAAGAAAACAACCACAGTCGATTCCCTGTCGTTTGTCTTTGCTCTGTTCTCGCAGAACCTAGCATAGCACCTGGCACAGCACCTGGCACATAGTAAACAGGAGTTCAGGAAATATTTGATGAACGAATGAACAAATGGATGGCTTTAATTTAGGTGCAGTTTGACATTTACTAAAGAGTCCCCCACAACGCAGCATGGTGTACAAGATGTCAAAGTTATGGAGAAGAGATGTGTCTGAGAAGAAAGAAGACTGGAAAGTAACACTTGGAGATATCTAGGTACCTGATTGTTCTGACCTGGCCTTCAACTAGGTTTCATCCTTGCTGTTTGAAACATGGTTTAAATTAAAGAATTAAAACTAAATTAACAGCCAAGAATAGCACTGAGATGCTATATATAGCTTCTGGCTACCTAGATATGCAGTCTTAGTGAAATGAGACAATAAGATTTTGACGATTTAACATCATTCTAGATCTTCGCTTTCTTGATTTTCAATTTGCTTATAGTCCAAGAGGAGAGTACTCTGATTTTTCTTTCAATATCCATCACTATGGGATTTAGGCAACAGATTACAGAAGGGAGAAGGAGGGAAGAAACAGTTTGTCTTTAATTCACCCTAGAACTCACTGTTTTCCTTAGCTTGCTCAAGTCCATTGTTTATTTTTTGGTAACGGTAAATAACAACACGTGCTGTTAGTGGATTTTTAGGCATAAGAAAATAGCAGGTAATATTCAGAGTTTTGGAGTCCCTGAGTAGTGCCAACAGTTAATGAGCCTGGCTGCTTACCAAAAAGTTGGAGGTTCAAGTCCACCGAGACATGCATTGGAGGAAAGACCTGGCAATCTTCTTCCAAAAAAAATCAGCCATTGAAAACCCTATGGAGCATAGTTCTACTCTGACACACATGGGGTCACTATGCGTTAGAATTAACTCAACAACTGGTTGATTCAGAGTTTTAAAAGAGCTTTCATAATAGTCAGCAAAAGACACAGAAACAGTTGATACCAATGCCACAACTGAGTAAGGCTGTGTATTCTGACTTGAAATCTACAAGTTCTTTTAATTTTATTTTGTTGTTGTTGAGAATATACATGGCAAAACATATACCAGTTCAACCATCTCTACATGTACAATTCGGTGACACTGATTACATTCTTCAAGTTGTGCAACCATTCTCACCCTCCTTTTCTGAGTTGTTCCTCCCTCATTAACATAAACTCACTACCCCTAAGGTTTCTATCTAATCTTTCAAATTACTATTGTCACTTTGATCCCATATAGATAGTATAAAAAGAGCATAATGCTCAAGGCAGGTTTTATTTTTTTAACTAGTTAAGCTAAACTGTTGTTTGGTTTTAAGAAGACTTCAGGGGATATGTTTGGTTTAAGGTTTGAAGATTATCTCAGGGCAATAGTTTTAGAGGTTCATCTAGCCCTATTGGCTCCAGAAAGTCTGGAGTCCATGAGAATTTTAAATTCTGTTCTGCACTTTCCCCCTTCTGATCAGTGAAATCTGCACATTTTATCACATTGGGTATTTGATATTTTCATTATCTGAGATCCTGGTCAAGCTTTTAATGAAGGATGTTTAGATAATATTGTTCATGTGATTTTATCCTCTCGAGTGCACCTGATTAAAGTAAATCCATTTCCTTCTTGGTGTTCACAGTAAGCATGCTGGCCACGTTTGATAATGTGCACCGTCAGTCAAGTCTCGCTTACTGCTGAGAGGTCAGCCGGCTCCATGGGGCAACAAAACACTGAAGATATAGTTCGAATTCTTCCATTATAGTTCTTTTTAAAGGAAAAAAAAAAGATGTATAAACAGAATTTTGTCAGAGAAGAATAAACAAAGGAGCAAAAGGGAATGTTTCTAATGAAATCGGAGAACCAGCAGAAGACTATTTTGTGTATCGCTGGCCTCTTCAGAGAGCATTTGGTTGGGCAAGAATTTTTGTCATAATGGAATGAGACTGTGGTGATTACTCAAGACTGACCTACTGGTCAGCTTAGTAAGTGGAAAATTTTCCAGTGTAGGGCAGTCCTGTGTAGACACATGCTAAACTCACCAGTCGACCACCCTGCCAATGAGGGCCACTCTAGAGTACGTGGGGTCCTTCTCTATAGAAATGATTGAGCCACACAAAATCAGTGTGTCAGCACCAATCTCACCCGATTTACAAAAGGAAGACTGTATTGGCTACCTAGAACCATCTGCTCAGCAGGCCCCCCTCCCAGAACAGACAATAAGCCACAGGGCCCAGAACCAACCCACTGGCACCAACGTGGAGCCTCTTGGGCCATCTGGTAGACCGCACATGCCTGGGGGTGGGATGCAAAGTAGTTAAGAAGGTTGAAAGAGAGAAATAGGGGTCCAAGGCTCATGTGGTTCCTGATCCAGGCCCAGGGCTCCCCACTCAGACAGCCCACCAGCTCTTGGCAGTAATGGGCCTTAGAAATTTTCAAGAAAACTGCTCCAAAGTGTGGGTTGGGGAATGGGAGAAGTGAGATGGGTGAGGGGGTGTCCTCACTGTTGGGGTCTGGGCCAGAAACCCAGTGGTTGCACTGCAGTAACAGCCCACAGTCCCATATCCTGTCTAGCTGGCCTGCCAGCCACAGGGCATAGCCTGCAACTCAGCTGTCACTTCCTAGATGAGACTTTCTGACCACCCGGGCAGAGGTATTCCTTCTTTCTCTGTGCTCCAGCAGCCTTTTCTTCACGCGTCAGCTCTCACTGTGCCTTGTGAGCATGTATTTATGGTTTGAGACTCTGTAGGGAGGAATTGCATGTTGGGTTTCTTCCTATCTCGGGTGCCCAGGCACAAGGGATAACAGTTTATGTTTGGAAAACCAATGAATGGCTTGTCTGCCTGGAAGTCACCTTATGAAGTAGTATTTTATATGCAGATTGCTAACTGCCATGTGTAAGACGCAACACTCTATAACAGGCAGTGTGGTGCATGTTAAATACTCACACCGCGTGGTTGCGAACAGTAGTTTCCTTTTTGAACCTTTGTTGCAATGTCAGATGGAGTAAGAAGCACATCGCTCTGGGTATCCATATTCCTTAGTGGGCTCTGCAAAGTTCAGATATGTGGGGGAGCTTTACATGCTAGTCACACTAACAGACCTTCCATGTATCCTCTGCTCTCATATCTTCAATCTCTTTGAACCTCAAATAAATCCTGCAAGATGAACGCCGATGTTCATTGCAGCACTATTCCCAATAGCCAGAAGATGGGAACAACCCATGCCCATCAAAGATGAATGGATCAACAAAATGTGGTCTATACATACAATGGAATATTATTCAGCCACAAAGAGAAATACAACTCTGATACATGCTACACATGGATGAACTTTGAAAATACAATGCTGAGTGAAATAAGCCAGACACAAAAGGACAAATATTGTATGATCCCATTTCTATGAAATATCTAGAGCAGACAAATTCACAAAGATAAAAGGTTATAAGTGGTTACGAGGGGCTGGGAGATGGAGGAGGGAATGGAGACTTATTGCTTAAGGGGTAAAGGATTTCTGTTTGTGGTGATGAAAAATTTTCTGGAAATAGTGTTGATGGTTGCACAATATGGTGAATATAATTAATGTCACTGAATGTACAGTTAAAAATGGCTAAGAGGGCAAATTTTTTGTTATGTGTATTTTACCACAAGAAAATTAAAAAATAAAAAAGAGATGAGTAAACTCTTACTGTTATCACCATTTCACAGGCAAAGAAAATAAGACAGGTTGGTTAAGTGATGCATTCTGGTCCCACATATCCAGGTGGTGGCAATAGTGGAACATGAGTCTCTTGGGGAACACAATGCTTGTCCCACTAAAGTTTACCAGCATGGTGCTGGTCAAATTGCTTAACCACTTAGCTTCAGATTTCTTATCTGAGAAGAGCAATAATCTACACAGTGGGGGTAAGATCAAGGAATTAAACAAACGCTTACATATTTTGCAAATATTATCATTTTGCACGTTGGCGGGTTTTAGAGGTTGTCAGGTGGACATATAATCACCCATCATGCATCACCCCTACTACATTCATAATAATTTTGTAACCAGCGATCAGAGGGGGACCTTCTGCTTCCATACTTCATTATGAACATTGAACTTGGCATCCAAGCACTTTTCACACCATTTTGCTACCTACCCGTGGTAACTGGTGATCTGTGTGGTGTGGCTTCGTGGCACATAATACTTTGAAATGATCTCTAGGTCATCTACAGCTATCAGTCTGGATGGAGGCTATTTAATTTGTAAGTGCTTATGACATTTCCTCCATCTTTTAAGAAGCTCTGAAGGAAATGCTGCCATTATTCCCCCACATTTTTTGCACACAAATGTCCTGCAAAGGCAGCCTAAAGTATTTTGTTTCCAATACCGATTCATAGCGATTCCTTCAGTTGGCGATTACACTGCATGAGTAAGATTGAAGTTGGAGGTCTTCCCCTGTTGTCAACCCGCTTGCTCTTTTCCATGACCATAGGCTGACCAACCCTTTATAAATGTGCACCACGCACCTCAGAGAGGCCTCAGCAGGAGAAGCTAGTTCATTCCAGCATGATTGCTGGAAAAATCCACAAAAGTCGCCCCCTGATGATGGGGGTTGGCGATGCCCTTTTCATATGAAGGGGATTCCGTATACAATTTAGAGCCCTGGTGGCGCAGTGGTTAAGAGCTCGGCTGCTGACCCAAAGTTCGGAGGTTGGAACCCATCTAGCAGCTTTGTGAGAGAGAAAGGTATGGCATTCTGCTTCCGTAAAGATTTACAGCCTTGGAAACCCTATGAGGCAGTTCTATTATGTCTTAGAGAGTGGCTATGAGTTGCAATTGACTCCATGGGAATTTCTTTTTTTAATGGGTATAGCAATTTATAGTTATCTTTGTTGTTGTTGTTAGGTGCTGTCAAGTCAGTTCCAACTTATAGGGACCCTATATACAACAGAATGAAATACTGCCCAGTCCTGCACCATTCTCACAATTGTTGTTATGCTTGAGCCCATTCTTGCAGCCACTGTGTCAATCCACCTTGTTGAGGGTTTCGTTTTTATCACTGACCCTCTACTTTATCAAGCATGATGTCCTTCTCCAGAGACTGATCCCTCCTAATAACATGTCCAAAGTACATGAGACGAAGTCTCGCCATCCTTGCTTCCAAGGAACACTCTGGCTGTACTTCTTCCAAGACAGACATGTTACTTTTTCTGGCAGTCCATGGCTTATTCAGTATTTTTCTCCAACACCATAATTCAAAGGCATAGATTCTTCTTTGGCCTTCCTTGTTCATTGTCCAGCTTTCACATGCATATGAGGTGATTGAAAACACCATGGCTTGGGTCAGGCGCACCTTAGCCCTCAAAGTGACATCTTTGCTTTTGAACACTTAAAGCGGTCTTTTGCAGCAGATCTGCCCAATGCAACATGTGGGATTTATTTTAAGGATTTCAGAATTCTGTTCTACAGAGGATGTGGCATTAACTCTTTCTTCTCATTCAATCTGTAGCCAATCCTTCACCCATTAGACTGACTTTTTAATTCTGAAATGTGCCACCTCTGGCTCTCCATTCCATCTGCACACTGTTGTCCCCCATGTAGGGGTTACGACTGCCTCTCCCACTGCCGCTCCCTGAGCACTGCTGCCAAATGAGCTTTATTTGCTATTTTTATCACACTGTGTTCTTGCTCGAAAATCCCTACTGCTTACACAACCAAGTTGAAAACCTTCTGACACCTGAGGTTTTCTTAATGTGCCATGACTTCACCCATGTATCTTCAACTCTCATTATTTCCAAACAGAAACATTCCTCCTCATCACTCTGCTTTTGCTCACACTTTGTTCCGCCCAAAGTGTCCTCTCCCTGGTTCCTCCCTCTATCCAAATATTACAAATCCTATCCAGTGTCTTTCCAGAAGGACTTTAACATGCTGGCCCACAATGCTATTTTCTTCTCTGACCTATGCATATGTCATATAACACATTTTTGAACTGAATCAAATACTGTTCTGAACTGTTTTCCAATTAGTTTACTCTGCTATAAAAAGGTCTGTCTTACCTTCCCATTATCTATGGAATAAAATCCAAATCCTTAGGATTCCAGATCCTTCTTAACCTAGTCACAGTGAGTTGCTGGCTATGATCACAATATTCCGTTACATTCCTTTTAAAATCATATATTCATATACTTGTTTTATTGTGAATATAGTACATGCTTATTGTGCAGAATGTGTAAATGATTGCTATTGATCGGTGCTGTCAAGCTGATTCTGACTTATAGCGACCCCACGTGATAGAGTAGAACTGCCCCATAAGTCTTCCTAGGTTGCAATCTTTACGGGAACAGGTTGTCAGGTCTTTTCTCTGGAATCACTGGTCGATTTGAACCACTAACCTTTTGGTTAACAGCTAAGCACTTAACTGTGGCCCCATCAGGACTCCTTGTGTATATGATAAACCTAAAACCAAACCAAACCCGTTGCCGTTGAATTGACCCCGACTCACAGCAACCCTATAGGACAGAACAGAACTGCCCCATAGAGCTCCCAAGGAGAGGCTAGTGAATTTGAAATGCTGACCTTTTGGTTAGCAGCCAAGCTCTTAACCAATACGCCACCAGGGCTCCATATAAATGGTAGTCATACATACATAAGCAGGAAAAATTACTTACAAATTTACCACCTCGAGGCAGCCCTGTTGGTAAGCCATCTCATGTGCTTTGATTTCTCTGGGCCTTTCCTTATGTTCTTCCCTCTGATCTAGACTATCCTCGCTCCTCTGGCCAGCAAGGTCTGCTCAAATATCACCGCACCTGCGAAGCTCTCCTAACCCAGTCCTCACAGGTAAGGTCAGTCTCGCTTCCCTGCCCCAAGCTCTGTGGGTTTCTTACATGTTAATGTTGTGGCGCCTGGTGCGTACACGCACATGTCACGCAGGCACCACGCACAGACACCTGTCACCCCAGCATGACTGAGAGCCCTTTGAAGGCAGAGAGCACTTTATCCATCCCTGTATCTCTGTGCACTGCCGAGCACAGAGCTGCCAAGTCAAAGATGCTAAGTAACTAATTAATAAACCAGTACTACTTATGACTTGGAGCCCTGGTGGCACACTAGTTAAGAGCTCAGGTGCTAACCAAAAGGTCGGCAGTTCGAATCCACCAGCTACTCCTTGGAAATCCTATTGGGCAGTTCTACTCTGTCCTATAGGGTCACTGTGACTTGAATCGACTTGAAGGCAACAGGTTATTTTTTGTATTTATGACTTGCCAACTGGTGAGTTGAAGACTGAGGCCATATTTATATGTCATTTTTCATTTCCACAGTAGTGACCACATGGAGTACTCCATGAATGCTTATTGACTTCAGCTATGCTTCCGGCATGTCATGTCTTCTATGATAGGAACATTGCCCAATTAGGAATGAAAGATCTTGAACAGACTCTAGCTAACGCATTATCCAGCTCCACAATATACAACTGTGTATTCACCATTGCGAGGTTCCAGGAATATCCACGCCAAGAAATTAAACTTGGCACCTCGGACACCCCCAATGATGTCCTCTCCCAATCACTACCTCTCCGTCCTCCTCAAAAGTCCAGAGTAAATTGTTCCTAACAGTATAGTTCAATTTTGCATGTTTTTGAACTTTACATAAATCAAATCATACAATATATATTCTATCTTTTTTTGTTCAGTGCGACATCTGTGGGATACATCTATATAGTTTGCTACTTTTATTGCTGTGTAGTATCCGTTGTATGATTATGCCATAATCTATCCATTCTATTCTTGATGGATACGGCATTGTTTCCAGGTTTTTGATTTTATGAAACATGTCATTCATTAGCTATTTCAGCCAGGTGCCCTGGAGTCAAATCTGACTCATGGTGACCCAATGTGTGTCAGAGTAGAACTGTACTCCATAGGGTTCTCAACGGCTAACTTCTTGGAAATAGATTGCCCCTGGGGGAACTCGAACCTCCAGCCTTTCGGTTAGCAGTTGAGGGCATTAGCCTTTGCACCACCTAGGGACTCCATTAGCTATTTATATATGTATATATATAAACATATACGTATATGTTGTTGTTGTTAGGTGCCGCTGAGAGTCAGTTCTGATGCATAGTGACCCTATATACACGTGCATATATATGTGTGTATATATGTATATGCACACATAAAACTACTACATTTAATGTACAGCACTGTACCAACTTTTGATGAAGCAGTATGTTCAGTGTAAATAGTAGCCACATTTAAAGGTAAAAAAAAAAAAAAACTTGGTTTTTCATTGTAATGAAGACAAGGGTGCCATTTACTGGAATACAGGAGATCCAACTGTTCCTTCTCTCAACCCATTCCAAATCGACATCGGCTGATTTGGGTCCATGCAAAATCAGATATTTAGGCTCCACAGGTTAATTTCTCGGTTGGAGGTAAGACCCTAGGTTTAGATTTTTACCTGTAGAGAAAATATTGACCATAAGATATTGTGGGTTACTGAGACCGTTTGTGGTAGATCAGATGTGAACTAGAATATCTTTTAATATGGTCAGTACTTTTGATTTTTGTCATTTTATACACACTAACCAGGTTATTATACTTTTAATTCATAGGTTATTAGCTACAAGTAGTTTCTAAATATTTCTGGTATCATTGCTGCTAGTGGTAACGGTGACTGGGTAAATTTCCCATGGCTTCCTCAGCTAACTAGCTTGTGTCATAAGGAAAAAGCAAACCTTCCAATTCTGGATCTATAATACTGGAATATCGATCTATTGGAGGTTCAGAAGATGTGCTTAATAAACATGAAGCCCCTGGAGATTTTTATAGCACATTCACGGAAATGTAAGAACAAAATTTGGCCAAGACGGAATAGCTAAAATAGTCATTTTGGGTTTGAAATTTCTGATTCTTAAGTTTTGGAAATGGTTCTACACTTGGCAAAGACCAAGTCATCCCTCAAGCTAACGTCATCTAAACCACAAGATTCCACTGGAATATACAGTCAAAACTTAATCCAACCGAAACCACCTAAAATTGAACTTTCATCAGTAGAAAATGGGTATTGTCAGCACTATTGTCATTCTAAGTTGACATCCTAAGAAGCCTTTGGAAAATACTGTTTATAGTTTTTGGAAGTAGATCACCAGGCTGTTCTTCCTAGTCAGCCTTAGTCTGGAAGATCACTGAAACCTGTTCATCGTCATAGCAACATGAAAGCCTCCACAGATGGATGGTGGCAGTGCATGAG
The DNA here is from genome assembly GCF_000243295.1 of Trichechus manatus latirostris. Taxonomy (NCBI): domain Eukaryota; kingdom Metazoa; phylum Chordata; class Mammalia; order Sirenia; family Trichechidae; genus Trichechus; species Trichechus manatus. Next base: position 2,385,543 of record NW_004444039.1, on the reverse strand, counting down.
GTACATTTGCTGGGAATCAAACCCGGGTCCCATGCGTGGTGAAAATTCTACCACTGAACCACCATTGCCCCCGTAAACCAAAAAAACCAAGCCTGTTGCAGTCGAGTCAATTTTTACTCATGGTGACCCTGTAGGACAGAGTAGAACTGCCCCATAGGGTTTCCAAGAGGCACCTGGTGGATTTGAACTGCCGATCTTTTAGTGAGCAGCCATAACTCTTAACCACTATGCCACCAGGATTTCTACTGCTCCCTATAGTTCCTTGTATATTCCCAGACCACTCCACGCACTCTCAAGGCCGTTTAGTTTTACTTTAGTAAATTCCTCTGCCTGGCATGTGCTTCTTACACCCCCATTTCCCCAAGTATCTTTCATAACTTTCAGGCCCAGTTTAAACGCCACCTCCTCTTTGAAAACTTCCCTGAGTTCCCTCAGAATTAGAGAAAGTAGGAACAGATTTGTCTCTATTTCGCATTTACTTCATTCTGCCTTGATTTAAAGTTACTAGGTTACATATTCCTCCCTCCTACTTAATTATAATCTTTCGAGAGCAGAAACTAGGATTTATTTCTATATCTTCAGTGTTTAACACAATTCCTTCAGCAAGCACCAATTAATTTGTACTTATTTGAGTCTGTTGGAATTGAGTCAATGGCAATGGGTTTGGTTTTTGGTTTTGAATACAGGGGAAAAAATGGGCTGGACTGGATATCTTGGGAGTGGGTTCTGTTCTCGTATTTGCTGCTCTCCAACTGTGAGGGATCTTGGAATCTTGACCTTTTTGGATGTCATTTCCCTCATTTATAAAAATCAATAAACTGCTTTTGACACTTTTAGGGGTCATTTTAGCTTTCGTAAAGTCCCTTGGGTGGTGCAGTTAACACACTCTCTTGCTAACCAAAAGGCTGGTGGTTCGAGTCTACCCAGAGGTGCCTTAGAAGAAAGACCTGGCCATTTACTTCTAAAAATCAGTCATTGAAAAACCTATGGAGCACAGTTCAACTCTGATATCCTTGGGGTTGCCATGAGTTGGAATTGACTCAGTGGCAACTGGGTTGGTTGGTTTGCTTTTTAGCTTTCATGATCAAAGAAGAAATTTAATAAAAAAAACAAAAAACTTTTCATTTACACTGAATGTGAACATCTCCAATTACATAGTTATTCTGAATACGACCAGTGACCAGTTGCCTTTGGGTTGACTCTGACTCCTGGTGACCTCACAGATGTCAGAGTAGAACTGTGCCCCACAGGGTTTTCAATGGCTGATTTTTTTAAAGTAGATTGCTAGCCCTTTCTTCTGAGAAGCCTTTGGGTGAACTCGAACTTTCAACCTTTCAGTTAGTAGCCAAGCATGTTAATCATTTGCATTAAGTGCATTAACTCCATTCTGAATATACACTTAGTCAACTGTAGCGCTAACAAGTGATGAACTGGTGAACTGGACTTTGGACCCAAGTTGGCTGATTTCAAGTCTAGCGCTTTCATGCCGGTAAACTGTCTCTTGAGAGCAAGACGAGAAACAGAGCATAACTCACTGTCGACAAGTTGATTCCGATTCATAGCGACCTTATAGGACAGAGGAGAACTGCCCCTTAGGGTTTCCAAGGCTGTAATCTTTACGGAAGCAGACTGCCACATCTTTCTCCCACGGAGCCACTGGTGGGTTAGAATTGCCAACCTTTAAAGCGTTGCGCCACCAGTAGGTTAATTTCTATAATGAAGAAATAACTGACAGACAGTAGGAAAGTCATCATTCATGTCTGAGATGAAGGGATTATGAACGGATTTAAGCAGTAGCTGGAAAAAATTGTTTTGGGGACTGAAATTTGGGCATTTCCAGGTAGAGGTGAAAAAGGAATTTGTGACGCAGCCGAAGTACCAGTGTGCAGTGATGGCTAAGTTTTCATTTGCATTTATCTGAGTCTGCAAATTCAGAATGTTACGGGGGGTAAAAAACCCAATGGACTGAACTTGACACCTTGGGTATGGGTTCTACTCACATATTTGAGGAAAGGGCTTAAGAACGGGGATGTTGGGACTTTCCACTTAGGTGAAATGTTACTCTACAATTTATCTAAGTTTCACTTCTGGACTTTTGATTTAATATGCAAATATTTAATCTCCTCCTGAAAAGATAATTAGGAGAAGAGGCTTACTGGCTCTTGGGAAGAGAACTGATAACCAACAATCAGCTGCCGTGGGGTTGATTCTGACTCCTGGAGACCCCATGAGTGTCAGAGTAGAACTGTGCTCCAGAGGGTTGTCAATGGTTGTTTTTCATAAGTAGATGGCCAGGACTTTCTTCTAAAGTGCCTCTGAGTGGACTTGAACCTTCAACCTTCCAGTTAGCAGCTGAGCACATTAACCGTTTGTGCCACTCAGGGACTCCTTGGGAAGAGAAAGGGGGAAGCAAAACTGATGCAGGAACACTTAACAGGAAATCAAGCTGAGGGGTGTGGGGGCTTTAGAGAAGCCCTAGGTAGATTCCAAGGATGCAGACCACTTGATGGGGTTCAAGTAACTTCCAACTCATCTTGCCCCGAACGAGTCACTGGGAATAAAGTACAAAAGATTGAAAGTACTCATGTATATTAGTTGAGACAAATTAAGACCCACTGTTAAGCCACAGCTACCAACTGTCAACTCCTATATGGTTTGTACCCTGAAGCTTTCTCCCCCTCAGGCTTAGGAACTTTCTGGTTCCATCAGTTCAATGGTTGCATGTCGGCCGAGGACACCCTATAAGAAACAAGGGTTGGAAATAAATATGGGTCAAGACAGTGATTGCACGGTAAGACTCTGAACTGGAAAACTTCTAGTCCCCTAACTAGGGTTGATATGTCTAGAAGTTAAAATAATAGGTTAAAAAAAAAAGGCGCCTGTGTTTGGAGCGCTTTTGTGTTAATTTTCCTACATAATTATGATAAAATCTTTCCGATGTGGACTTTTCCCAGACTGCCTACATACTAACAAGAGAAACAAGGAACAGATACGCTCTTTCTCTGAGGTTAGAGGTTTTCCTCATCTTCATGGTAGAAACCACGAGGTATTGCGCCATTCGAGAATGAGATACTTAGCTGAACAATGAGAATCTCTTCCTGAAATGGTTTCGCTTTACAAGGGGGGTGGGGATGAGGAATAGTTTTATCATATTGTCCTTAACATCTCTTCCAGTTGGCTTTTTTCACTAGTACTTTATATTATATTATATCTATGAAATCTGCTCTGGAAAATCTCAGAGTGCTTGGCAATTCTAAAACTGGTCATACTAGCCCCATGCCAAGGCCATCATTAGTATCATTTTACAAAATGGAGTGCTTGCTCATGCAGAAGGAGAAATCACAGGCAGTGTTGTGGGATAAGCTGGGTTGCTGAAGGCTGCGTGGTGAAGGATTTAAGATTTGTTAGCCTGCTTGGCGAGCATTCCCACCGGGAAGCTTGGGGAAGCTGGCCAGGTTTACATCAAGTCGAGTGGAAGCACATCCCCAGGCATCTGTACAACCTGAACACGGCTCAAAAATGGGAGAAAAAGAGGAGGTGGAGCTATGAATACTGGCTGGCGCACAAGTTTAATTTGAAAGAAATCTGTGTAGGCAGATTCAGTACTACTTGGAAATTTCTGACACATAAAAATATGACTAAAGAAAGATTTTATAAAGGTATATAAATAACAGCAAGGTTCTCTATCCACTGGCAGTCTTTATCTTCGGTCTGCACTGGTGTTTCTAAGATAGAGTAAAAAAAATTGTGTAAGACTTAGGGGATACCAAAAAAAAACCCATTGCTGTCAAGTTGATTCCGACATATAGCAACCCTATAGGACAGAGTAGAACTGCCCCATAGAATTTCCAAGGAGTGGCTGGTGGATTCAAACTGCTGACTCTTTGGTTAACAGCCATAGCACTTAACCACTACACCACCAGGGACTCCTCTCTAGTAGACAGTTTTCATAGACATATAGTGGGCTTTTTTTTTTTTTTAAACCTGCCCACAGCCTCCTGCATTCTTGCCACAGTCACACCTAGAAGTCATTCTGTTTGTGACTCAGAAATATTTAATTCTAACTCACCACAATTTCAACCCCTTAACTTCTCCACGCGTTCAGTGCAATGCTTGTCAGGCACAAGTCAGCACAAGATGAAGCACCAGTGATTCAATGGCAGAATTGTCACCTCCCATGCTGGAGACCACGGGAGTCCTGGTGGTGCAGCAGTAAACAGCTCGGCTGATAACCAAAAGGTCGGCAGTTCAAATCCACCAGCTACTCCTTGGAAACCCTATGGGAAAGTTCTACTCTGTCCTGTGGCGTTGCTGTGAGTCGGAATTGACTCCATGGCAATGGGTGGTTTTAGGCGGGAGACCTGCGTTCGATCCCCGGCCAATGCACCTCATACGCAGCCAGTGGAGGCTTATGCGTCACTATGATGCTAAACAGGTTTCAAGCTAGCTTCCAGACTCAGGCAGACTAGGAAGAAAGGCCTGGCAACCTACTTTGACAAATCTGTCAATGAAAACCCTATGGATGACAGTGGAACATCGTCCAATCCACAACCAGTCATGAGGATGGCATAGGACCGGGCAGTGTTTCACTCTGTTGTACATGGGGCCGCCATGAGCTGGAGCCGACCTGGTAGCAACTAACAACAATAATGTGGTACATCCCGGACACAACTGACCTCGCTGTCCTAGGTCCTGGGGAGGAGGTGGCTTCTCTCATCCCGGTCACTTTAAGGCCACTGGGAGGATGGATGTGGAGGAGCAAAGAGGGTGAAACAGGCCACATAATATACCCTCCTAACATGCAGTAGGGGCCCTAGTGGTGTAGTGGTTAAGCGTTTCGCTGCTAACCAAAGGGTTAGCTGTTCGAATCCACCAGGTGCTCCTTCGAAACCCTATGGGGCAGTTCTACTCTGTCCTGAGTTGGAACTGACTCGATGGCAATGGGTTTGAGTATCACACAATTTATGATTTTATGATTCTTTTTTACTGTACGCCTTTTGAGTAACCAGCTTTTTGACACCGTTGGGTTATATTGAGATTTATCCCACCCTCCTTTTTCTATGGCACAAAATAACTTCCCATAATTTGACCAGGATATCATAATTTTGCACTCAGTTTTACCATCAATAGATTGAACATTTCTATGTATCGTGAAGAGAACTCTAGCCCCTTGTAGCTAATCAGTCATCCGAACCGTGAAAGTTTCCATCCTAAGCAAACAAAAATGACAACTAAGAGACCACTCCTTTGAATGGGAAACCTGTAACTGGTGGTCCTTGAGTTGATTCCGACTCCTAGTGACCCTATAGGACAGAGTAGAACTGCCCCCTACCCGCTCCGGGTTTCCAAGGCTGTAATCTTTACAGAATCAGACTGCCACATCTTTCTCCTGCGGAGCCCCTGGTGGGTTTGAACTCTCGACCTTTCAGTCAGCAGCCAGGTGCTTAACCGCTTCACCAGCAGGGTGCCTTCTGAAGAAGAAACACGTCTTAAATCAGCTCTTCCAAATCAACCGTGCTGCTTAGCAACTATTTGGCAACTAAAGGATGAGAGAACTTCTTTCCATTCTGATTTTGTTTCAGAAAGTATCAGAGCGTCTTACTGAATTCCCAGAACACTCCGCCATCATTTGTTTAAGTCATGCTTTTTAGGATCATTTGCTTCACGGAAAAACTCACTGCATGCACAAACACAGAAAGGGAGAGTTTTTCTAAACAAGGACACCTGTGTGCAAGGCTCCCAATGCTACTAAGTTACACCCTGCGGGAAAAACAATGCAAAGCATGCGCGCCTGCAGGATGTATCACCACTCTGTGTGCGTGGGCGGTCTCTCTCCAATGTCTGGCCATGCTTGCGGGCAGCCTACAGCCATCCGTGACCTTGGTAAGTGTTCTCTCTCAAACCACACTTGCACTATAGAGTCCTGAAGGTCAGACCCACTGGCTGATTCCCGTCCTCGGCTCGGGGCCTAGCAGAGCACCCCTACTTCAGTGCATAGTGGACTGGAGACCCTCTGGATGATTATGACAATGGCTGGAAGGAATCAGTCCGAAGTGAGCAGCTAGGGGCCAGGTGGAATGTTTCAAGTAGCAAAAAGAAAGTAGGTCTCACCCTCTCTCCTCTACCGGAAGAAAAGATAAATACAACAGTATCTGGCCACTGCAGCCCCTCGTCCATCAGAGACAACCCATCGGGGGCTGGGTTGGAGGCTGTGAGGGGGCAGGGCCATCGGGCCCCACCCCTCAGGTCTCCTGGACGCTCTTTTGAACTCCTTCAAAAGAAGGATTTGGAATCAACAATCATTTTGAGGATACAAAGGACAAAATGGTGTAGGAGCATCCTCATTCTCTTTTCACTGGTTGGCCTCATTATCCCTGCTGCAAAGATTTAAAAAAGGGCTAGACCAGGCCTGAGGATTCTTACCAACATTCCGGCTAAAATCTATAATGATCCCAGTGTTAAAGTGACTGGAATGGAAGCATTCTATGTTTCATATCTTTATTTCTGTCTTAGAAGTTGGCTAAGCACATATTTCCCTTGAGACCCAGTACTGCCGTGGTGATTAACGAGTTCAAGTAGAGTAGAAAAGTTCATTCAACAATAACTCATTCCACACCAGCTATGCGCCAACACTGATCCAGCACTGGGAATACAAAGACATAGAAGACTCTCCACAAGCTTTGTAGGGGTGAGCGGAAACAGCTCATCAGAGCAGCACTGACCCCAGGTGTGCAGACACAGCTATGGAAAGGGGTGCCCAGAGAGGGAAGGAGTAAGCATTTGTATTCGGGAGCTCGAAGAGGCTTCACTATCGGGTGATTTGGGAGCAAAGCCTTAAAAGAAGGGAATGGCAGACAGACTGCTTAGGATAAGGCATGGACATAGGCAGGTAAGCATGAGAGAGCTGACGTGCCTCTGGAACGGCAGACAGCATGGGTGGCCTGTGGGTAGAGGTGGCCCCGAGGGCCTGGCAAAAGAAAATGCAAAGGGGTATATTAATCGGGGTTCTCCAGAGGCAAAAAACCCCGTCTGTATATACATATATACATATATATAGAGAGAGAGATTGATTTTAAGGAATTGGCATCCCCAAATCCATAGGTCAAGTGTCGGGAAGAATGAAGAGTGAGGGAGTTCTGGCAAAATGTCTTTCTTCTTAAGGTCTTCAACTGATTGGATGAGGCCCACCCACATTATGGAAGGTATCTGCTTTACTAAAGGCAAACTGATTTAATCATGTGTTACGACTTCATGGAGCCTTGGCGGCACAGTGGTTAAGAGCTCAGCTGCTAACCAAAAGGTCAGCAGTTCAAATCCACCAGCTGTTCCTTGGCAACCCTATGATAGGGCAGTTCTACTCTGTTCTAAAGGGTCACTGTGAGTAGGAGTCAACCCAATGGCAATGGGTTTTTAAAAAAAATTTTAACTACTTCCTAACAGAGTCTAGACTAGTGTTTCACCAAATAACTGGGCCCCATAGCCTAGCCAACTTGACACATAAAATTGACCATCACAATCCACCCCTTGTCACCTTCATACCCATACACATCTCCTTAAACCATACTTCATCTCCAAATCAATACAATAACAAAGCCATACTTCTGCCTGAAGTGATACAACATGATACCTTCACAGCAACATCCAGCCGAGTGTTTGACCAAGCAACTTGGCCTCATAGCCTAGCCAAGTTGACACATACAATGAACCATCACTACAGGCAAGGACTGGCTCCTCCTGGAGCCCTGGTGGCGCAGAGGTTAAGAGCTTGGCTGCTAACCAAAAGGTCAGCAGTTCGAATCCACCAGCCGCTCTGTCCCATAGGGTCGCTATGAGTTGGAACTGACTCAACGGCAACGGGTAACGGGGTAACAGGTAAGGACTGGCTCCTCCTAGCGAGCCTTGGCTGCCCTTCTAAGGAATTAGGGCTTCTCTTTAAGGTAATGGGGAGTCAGTGGGGATTTACATGAGGGGCTGACATGATTAGATTTGGATCCTGAACACTTACTTAGGCAGCCAGTAGAAGATGAACCAATGGAGTGGGTGGGACTTGAGATGGGACCAGCCAAGAGGTGCTGCTCGACACCCGGCCAGGCAGGACACAGGTCAGATTTCTGGGGGTGGAAGGAAACTTTGTGCAGGACACTGGGAAATACAGACGGATGTACTGTGAAGCTAGGGAAGCCTAACTAGGCGTGGCCCCCTTCCAAGACCGTGGGAGGGTACCTGGCAATATGTTCACGCAGACATGTGTTTCTCCTAAATTTCCAAAGTCAGATAGTTTTATATTTTTTCTTAGAAAGGGCACCCCAAAACTGGATCTACCCCTGCCAAAAGTATTGTTTAAACACAAGGACGCTGAGGTTTGGAGATATTAAATGAGAACTGTACTGGGGCAGTTCAGACTAACAGAAGCAGAGAGAAATGGGATAAAGGCTAGGATTATTATTATTATTTAAACTAAATGGCCTTTGGCTTGTTAGTCAAAATGGAGACGCAATGGAGAGGAGGTCGGGAAAAGACTTTCTGTGAAAACACCCCCTTTCTCCATTAATAACTTGCTCATTCAACTTCCATCCTTACATCACAGTGAATTATTCCACTCTGAGTGTTGAACAAACCACCACAACACAAATCCTTGCCCACCTTGTTTGACTAAAGGATTTCTATGTTTTACTTTTACCATTGTAAAACCAAGGGCAGCTTGATAACTTTTTATGGGGGAGTGGTGGTGAGAAGCTATTACATGTAAAGATAAACTAAAGAAAGAAATCCTAGGTACTTGTTCCTTTCAAGTCAAGTGTCTTGTTTAAATGAATTTCTTGTTTAAAAGAAAAAGAGAGGAAAGAAAAAAATCTGAGTGGGGAGGGAGAGGGAGAAGGAGGAGGAAGTGGAGGGAGTCAGATAGGAAGATGGTGGGGCAGAAAGATCAGTTTTCAAGGTCTTGGTTTCTTCCTCAGAGTCCCTGGTAGTATTAGTGATTAAGCACTCGGCAACTAACTGAAAAGTTGGTAGTTCAAATCCACCCAGAGGCATCTAGAAGAAAGGCTTGGTGATCTACTTCTGGAAGAGCACAGCCATTGGAAACCCTGTGGAGCATGGTTCTACTCTGACACCCATGGGGTCTCCATGAGTCAGAACAGTCTAGATGGCAACTGGTTTGGTTTTTTTGTTTTTTGGGTTTCTTCCTGAGTCAAACGAGTGGGTTGAATTAGATGCTCTATAAAGTCCTTTCTTGTTCAAAGATTCTAAATTTCATGGAAGTCAAATCTGACTCAAAATTAATCCAAGGGATTTCACCTTTTAGCAGTCTGGCTGTTTCCTAAAGGAGTTACACCTATACTTGCCTTTATTAGAATATTCAGTATGCCATGCACACACCACCTCTCAAAGGAAATCTAAAAGTCAGCAATCTTGCTCTCTTCCTCTAAAATACAAAATGATTGAAGCTTAGAATTCCTTGGCCAGCTGTCTCCCCCTACATCCACTCCCCCTCCCTCCCAGTATTGATTGCTAAGCCGCTGCTGCATTTCAGAGATGCTGGCAAGCCAGGTTCTCAGGAATACAGTTCAGAAAGAGGGAGCATGTATTGAATTATTCCATTCTCCCCACTCACATATTTCTAACAGCCTATCTGAATGCCAGATCTTTCCAAGGAGCAAGGAATGATCAGAGAACCGATTGGCCCATTTTACAGATAGTACTGGTGGTGCCTTCAAGGAAAGGCCCATAAAAAGTAAGGCAAAGCCCTTGGTCAACCAAACTGAACGTTCTAGACCAAGTGATTGAGAATGGACTGCTAACTAGTTAAAACATCAGAGAACTCTAGCATCTGAATGTCATTTTCTGAAGCTGAGGCAGAGAGAGATAATTTCATTGCAGATTTTCACCAAGTGGTGCTTTAGGAGTATTTATATGTAAATAGAGGGATATTGGTGGTTCAGTGGTGGGATTCTCACCTTCCATTCAGGAGACCTGGGTTCGATTCCCAGCCAATGCACCTTATGTGCAGTCATGACCAGTCTGGCTGTGTATTACTATGATGCAGAACAGGTTTTAGGGGAGCTTCCAGAGTGGACTAGGAAGAAAGGCCTTGTGACCTACTTCCAAAAATCAGCCACTGAAAACCCTATGGATCACAACGGTACAATCTTTTGTGCATGGGGTTGCCATGAGTTGATAGCAATATGTAAATAATAAAAGGCACCCACAATTTTCTAGCATGCCATCCTTTTTACTCTGTTCAAGATTTCTGTGGCTATTGTTTCATGTTTTAGCTATAAGTTTATTTTTTTGTCCATGCTCAACACAGCGATAGCATGTACACCCTGCTAAACACTGCAGAGCAATGCCTTCTTATCTCTGGAACATTCGCAGTAAATTTAAAAGAAACTAAAACACCAGACCTCTTACTTCTCATTTCCTAATTGACCACTCATTTCCTATACTTCCCCCACACCTCTCCCATTCCTTGTAGTAGATGTGGTCAGCGCCCGCCCATAGGCTCTTGGCATTTACTGCCATAATCTGAAGACTTTCTGGGAACACCTGTGACTCTCTGCTGAGGCTTTTTTTTCTGACTGCAGGAGCAGGAGGAGTGAGAAGTGCTGGAGAGTTAAAGCCCCTGAGCAGCAGTCAACCAACGGCAGAAAGGGAGTGTGATGCTTAATGCTATGTGTTAACTTGGCTAGGCTGTGATTCTCAGTGATTTGGCAGTCACTGGACTGATTGCTCTTCCATAATGTAATATAATGTAATCACCTCTATGATGTGATCTGCCAATCAGTTGAAAAGGGAGTTTTCTTGGGGGTATGGCCTGCCTCCAATATATAAACGGATGTTCTGGCAAGGCTCCCTCTTCCTCTCCCTCTCCCTCCCACTTTGGTGAGTGGCATCTGGGGTCTTGAAAGCTTGTGAGTGGCCATCTAAGATGCATTACTTTGTTCCAACCCATTTGGAGCAAAGGAGAATGAAGAACACCAAAGACACAAGGAAAATATTAGCCCAGGAGACAAAAGGGCCACATAAACCAGAGACTCCATCAGCCTGAGACCAGAAGAACTAGACGGTGCCCGGCTACCGTCAATGACCACCCTGACAGGGAACACGACAGAGAGTCCCTGACGGAGAAAAGTGTGTTGCAGAACTCAAATTCATAGAAAAAGACTGGATTTAATGGTCTGACTGAGACTGGAGGAACCCCAGAAGACGTGGCCCCTGGAAGCCCTGTTAACCTAGAACTAAAACCATTCCTGAAACCCACTCTTCAGACAAAGATTAGACTGGACTATATAACACAAAATGTTACTCTGGAAGAGTGTGCTTCTTAGTTCAAGCAGATACACAAGACCCAAATGGGCGGCTCTTGACCGGAGGCAGGATGAGAAGGCAGGAAGGGACAGGAACTGGTTGACTGGACACAAGAAACCCGGAGTGGAAGGGGGGAGCATGCTGTCACATTATGGGGATTGCAACTAATGTCACATAACAATATGTGTATAAATTTTTGTATGAGAAATTAACTTGAGCTGTAAACTTTCACCTAAAGCACAACTGAAAAAAAAAAAAGAAAAAAAAAACTTCTCTCCCGGTCTGCTTCTTGGAACCCCCAAACCAAGATCCAAGACACATTTTCCATACGCACCAAATATTCTGAGATTGTAAGATACTGGAAGTGAAAGGAACCTCATAGTCATCTTAGACAACCCAGGCCAGTTTGATCTTCATATGGAAAAACTGAGATGCAGACGGACTGATTATGCAGTTAACGACAGAGAACAGGAACCTGGACTTCCCTCAGATTTGGCTCTGGGGGTGAGACCTAAGCCTGGCTAGTGGCTCAGGACAGTTTTGACACTACATTTACTGGAAGCCTGGCATGGGATTTGGATGGAAGAAGAGAAAAAGCCCATGGTGATATGCTGAATACAAGAGAACAGAAAAATGAAGTGGCTGGCATACTGTGTGAAGGTGTCAGGAGTGATCGAGAAAGGTACTATTATTTTTAGTCAAGGAGAGATGAGAACATATAAGAAAGCTCTGCATAGAGCTAAAAATGTATGTCCATCCTCTTCAAAGCCCAAACTTCCACCATTCAATATTTTCTATACGTAATTTTTGAAAATACGGTTGTCTTAGTCATCTAGCGTTGCTGTAACAGAAATACCACAAGTGGATGGCTTTTAACAAGGAGAAATTTATTCTCACGGTCTAGTAGGCTACAAGTCCAAATTCAAGGCATCAGCTCCAGCGGAAGGCTTTCTCTCTCTGTCGGCTCTGGAGGAAGGTCCTTGTCATCAGTCTTCCTTTGGTCTGGGAGTATCTCAGTGCAGGAACTTCAGGTCCAAAAGATGCGCTCTGCTCCCGGCACTGCTTTCTTGATGGTATGAGGTCCCCATGTGTCTCTGCTCGCTTCTCTCTTTTGTATCTCAAAACAGACTGGCTTAAGACACTATCTAATCTTGTAGATCTCATCAGTATAACTGCTGCTAATCTATCTTATTACATCATAGTGACAGAGTTTACAACACATAAGGAAATCACATCAAATTATGAAATGGTACACCATCATACAATATTGGGAATCATGACCCAGCCAAGCTGACAGATATTTTTGGAGGGCACAATTCAATCCATGACAATGGTAAAGTCTCCCAGCTCTGGAGCAAAATTCCCTCAGTGCCTGGGGCCTTTGTATAACAACAGAGAAGCTCCTTTCTTTATATTGTGCTCTTGTCATGGCTTTGGTTTTGTCTTCATCTTCTCTTGTAATTGGGTGCCTGCTCTGGTTTGATGTTGAGAATTTACAGTTGTAGCAATAGAGGGTAAACTTAGAGCAAAATAAATAGAGACACCACAGACCCTTAAAAACACAAGACACTGGCTATTTATGGAGTGCTTCATGAAGCTCATATTTGTCTTATAATGAAACTGTAGAAGAAAGTATGCCTCAAAACAGTTATTAATGCAGTATCAGTATTATTCTCTGTGTGTGTTTGTTATTATTTGTCCAAACGTCCACATTCCTTTGGCATGGGGTCTCTCTGAGGGCTTGACATTTTCAAGTTATCCAGTAATTTATCATCTAATAATAATAATTTAAAAAATATAATATTCTTAATGGCATACCAAGTTTTATTTGTTCTATACCGCTAAAGTATCAAGTAGAGAACATTTCAAATTGGAAGCAAATAAATGATAGTATTGTTTAATTCTAGTCTTGATTTTGGTTGTTATGAATAAAGAAAAGCTTTTGAGCTTAAGTTCAAGGTCAAAATATAGAAGCCTACATTTATTCCAAGATGTCTTTCAAACACACATTTCTAAAGCAGGAGTGTGGTAGGCAGAATAATGGCCTCCAAATGTCCACATTCTAATCTCAGACCCTGAGAATATGTTAGCTTACATGGCAAAAGGGACTTTGCAGATGTGATTAAATTAATGATTTTTGGGATGGGGAGATTCTCTTGGATTATCCAAGGGGCCCAATGTAATCATAAGAGCCCTGATAAGGAGATAAAGCGGTCAAAGTCATTAAAAAACAATGGTAACAACAAAAAACCCATTTCCATCAAGTCGATTCGAACACATGGGACCCCATGTGTTACAGCGTAGGACTGCACCCCATGTGGTTTTCTTGGTTGTAATCTTTACAGAAACAGATCGACAGGCCTTTCTTCTGCAGTGCCACAGGATGGATTCAGACTAACAATGTTTAGGTTAGTAGCCAAGCGCAAACCATTTGTGCTACCCAGGGACCTTGGTCAAAGTCACAGATGAGGGAAATGTGATGATGGAAGCAAAGGTTGGAGTGATGTCATTGCAAGGAAGAGGCCAAAAGCCAAGGAATACAGTGGTGTACCTTGCAGGTGAGTCATCCAGGAAGGTCCACCCGAGTGCCGTTAAAAACAGACTCAGATGTTCCACGGGAGTAGTGTTATGTTTATTTTATGCTGGAGACACCTGGATTGTAATATCTGCTCTTCACATTTTTAAGGCAAAATTTGTTTTTTCTGAGTTTTTTTTTTTTGGTACAGGGTTCTGAGTTCTCAAATACGTGCCTGGGCACTTGAGTATATTAAACAACTGTGTTCATTCCATCCATAGTTATCCCAAAGGGGTGAGACCAGTGGAGTATCTTAGATGGCTGCTCACAGGCTTTTAAGACCCCAGATGCTACTCACCAAGGTAAAATGTAGAACATTTGCTTTATAAACTATGTTATGCCAATTGAGCTAGATGTTCCCCAAGACCACGGTCCCCCAGCCCTCAGCCCAGCAATTCAGTCCCTCAGGGAGTTTGGATGTGTCTATGGGGCTTCCATGACCTTGCCTTGTACAAGTTGTGTTGGCTTCCCCAGTATTGTGTACTGTCCTACCCTTCACCAAAGTTACCACTTATCTATTGTCTATTTAGTGTTTTTCCCTCCCACCCCTCACCTCCCCTGTAACCATCAAAGATTGTTTCCTTTTTTGTGTGTAAACATTTTCATGAGTTTTTACAGTAGTGGTCTCATACAATAGTTGTCCTTTTGTGACTGACTTATTTTACTCAGCATAATGCCCTCCAGATTCATCTATGTTGTGAGATGCTTCGCAGATTCATCATTGTTCTTTATTTTTGAGTAATACTCCGTTGTGTGTATGTACCATAGTTTGTTTATCCATTCTTCTGTTGATGGGCATCTACGTTGTTTCCATCTTTTTGCTATTGTGAACCGTGCTGCCATGAACATGGGTGTGCTTGACCTACTTTCTTAATGAAAACCTATCCACTTTATAATATTTAATCAATAACAAAAAGCTGAAAACGATCTCTGGATTCTAGAATTATAGGATCTGTCCTAGTGATACATTGCAAATTTGCTGCAAAAGTCCTCTTTAAAGTGTTAAAAAGTGAAGATGTCACTTTGAGCACTAAGGTGCGCCTCTCCGAAGCCATGACATTTTCAATTGCTTCATATGGATGCGAAAGCTGGACAATGAATAAGGAAGACCAATGAAGAATTAATGCTTTTGAATTATTAATGTTTTTGATGTTGGTGAAGAATACTGAATATACCATGGACTGCCAGAAGAACAAAAAAAATCTGTCTTGGAAGAAGTACAGCCAGAGTGCTCCTTAGAAGTGAGGATGGCGAGACTACATTTTACATACTTTGGACGTGTTATCAGGAGGGGCCAGTCCCTGAAGAAGGACATCATGCTTGGTAAAGGAGAGGGTCAGCAAAAAAGAGGAAGACCTCGACGAGATCGATTTACACAGTGGCTGCAACAGTGAGCTCAAACACAGCAACAATTGTGAGGATGGCACAGGACCAGGCAGTGTTTCATTCTGTTGTACATGGGGTTGCTATGAGTCAGAACTGACTTGATGGCACCTAATAACATACTAATGATTGTCATGGTCCTTAGACGTATTCCTTCAGATGGAATCTAAATATGGTTCACCTTTGTTCAAGAAGAACATTTCACTATCTAAGCAAGTGGATCTGCATGAGCTTACTGGACATCACCTCAAAATTCTACACTAGCTTTGCCTTAAAAATGAAAAACTAGGTCTATCTGAAAGTACCCCATAAGGTAGCTGGGTTTTATTAATCAGAGCTTCCAATATTACAGGTAACAGAAATTTAAAGGGTAATGTGCAAATTTAAAAGTTCTCCTCACACTGTCTAGCTTCCTCTCCCCTACCCCCCACACCAAGCTCCAGAACTCTTGTCTTAATGGTGGGAGGGCCTGGTACCCTAGAAATGAACACAGAGGGACACCTATGTCCAAGAGAGAGCAGTAGACAGGGTTTCTAAGGCTGTAGTCTTTATGGAAGAGACTGACACATCTTTCTCTCACTGAGTGGCTGATGAGTTTGAATGGCTGACCTTTCATTTAGCAGCTGGGCGCTTAACCACTGTACCATCAGGGCTCCTTAACTACTGAAGAGAACATGGATAAGTAGGATGTGCGAGGAGATCAAGAGATGAGTTCCAGGCCCCAGGGCTAATGGTGGTGGAGATGGAATCAGAGTAGAAACAAGCAAGAGGGGTCCTAAACTACTTCCTGCAAACCTGGCTGGTTTGAGCAGCTCACCCGACTCGTGAGCAGGTTAACTTAACTCCAACGGCCGGGGCAGAGCATACAGGATCTCTCAAAAGAATATACCGCAATGCAGAACAGGACCCATGTCTTCCTGCCTGACCTGGCCATGGCTGTCCCGCCCTGATGATTCCATCACCGATGGTTACTAGACAGCTTCAACTTATGCAGAAGCTGGGTAAGAAGAATGCAAGACCTTTGCAACGATCATTGTCTTTTGTCAGTCTTTGATTCATGCACATGAACCATCCATAGCATAAAACGGGAAACTTTTTCAATGGCATCGAGATTTCTAATTTTTCCAAGCCTGTCATCGTAATACTACTGGCAGAAACGGAGTGGGTAAGGATGGCTTTTGGGCAGATTAAATTTAAGTTCTAAACTAGTGCTGTGCACTGAAGTCCACTTCTTTCAGGTTTAATATTTAAATAACTTGATGCAGTCATTAGATAAACAGCTCTGCATCCATCTGCAATAGTAAACAGAGACACATCCTCTTCTATGTTGATACCACAGTTTTATTAACAGAAATCAGGGGTGACCTTAACAAGTGACTGGCTAATTATTGTGAGAAAGAGAAGCTCCCCTTCAACTAGGCAAAAACTGAAGCGATTGCATTTGGCAAGCATCCTCCAATGATGAACTGCAGAATATTTAATTCTCCCAACCACAGACAGTACACCCAGCTACTCAGTGGTGTACCTTGCAGGTGAGTCATCCAGGAAGGTCCACCCGAGTGCCATTAAAAACAGACTCGGATGTTCCACGGGAGTAGTGTTATGTTTATTTTATGCTGGAGACACCTGGATTGTAATATCTGCTCTTCACATTTTTAAGGCAAAATTTGTTTTTTCTGAGTTTTTTTTTTTGGTACAGGGTTCTGAGTTCTCAAATACGTGCCTGGGCACTTGAGCATATTAAACAACTGTGTTCATTCCATCCATAGTTATCCTGGTAGCTCACCTCTATGAATCAACAGGGAGACCCTCTGTAGAGGTGAGAGTAAATTCTCCTAGCTGAACATCAACTCTGTAGCCAGCACATCTAGAATCTAAAGCATTTGGCACTTTCTTTAATTAGCAACATAGAAACAGGGACTTAAGGCTCGTATTGGAGAAGTCAGGTATGAATTCACTGCAATCAATACTCACCAAAGACTCAGGTGAGACATGATTTTGAGACAGGTACCCTAGAAATAAGGAGTCCTGGTGGCACAGTCAGAATTTGACTCGATGGTAATGGGATTGGGTTTTTGTTTTTGATGGCACCATGGTTAAGCACTTGGCTGCTAACCGAAAGGTGGGCAGTTCGAACCCACCACCGCACTGTGGGAAAAAGATGTGGCAGGAAAGATTACAGCCTTGGAAACCCTACGGGCAGTTCTACTCTGTCCTATAGGGTCGCTGTGAGTCGGAATCAACTCGATGGCAGTGGAATCGGTTTGGATTTTTTAAGCCTAGAAATATTAACTCTGTGTGTCCAGGTCTGAGGGTCTCCAACCCTGGCTGCACATTAGGCTCACCTGGAGTGTTTAAAAAATACCTACGTCTAAGTTCTACCCGGAACATTTGATTTGGAATTTTTAAAAGGCTTCCCAGGATGGTAAACCACTGTTCCAGAATCTTGTTCCTTAAAGTGTGGATGCTGGACCAGTAGCATCGACATTACCCTGGAGATAGTAAGAAATGTAAAACCGTAAGCCCACTCCAGACCTGCTGGATCAGAACCTGCATCTGAACAAGATTCCCAGGTGATTTGAATGCATTTTAAAATTAGAAAGCCACTTTTTTAAAGACGATTTAATAAGCTCTTTGGAATCCATGGTTGGTGCTAGGTTTTTAACAGAAAGGTTAGTAGCTCGAATCCACCCAGAGTACCTTGGAAGAAAGGTCTGGCAATCTACTTCCAAAAAAAAAAAAATCAACCATTGAAAACCCTGTGGAGCACAGTTCTACCCTGACACACATGGAGTTACCATGAGTTGGAGCCGACTCGTGACAGCAAGTGGCATGTACGTATAAACTCTTCACTTATATTAAGTCAGATCATCAGAAATTAGCCCACAAGCAGAATTCCCTGGTGAAATGCCTTCACTGAACTCCAGTTTCACGCTTTGCCTGAGGATCAGCATCGTCTACTTGTGTCAGTTATCCACTTCTCATCAAATACATTTTTCTATCATGCACCCACTATTCCATATGCAGGAATGCATGCAATAGAAGCCTTCTTGCATTTAAGTGACACAAGAAAGCACAGCTCATCAGATGAATTTAGGTACTCTTTCCATATAATTTTAAAGTCTTGGGGACAGTCTAATTCACAAAATCCTCTAAAAATTACAGACTTTCTATATACACTGAATATATATCTATTTCATAAATTCCATATGGTCTTTAGGAAAATCTTTGTGGAGGCCACAGATTTACACAATCATTCCAATAATTTGATTTCAAAAGAAACTGTAGCTCTAGTGTGCCTTACTAATACTGATTTTCTAAGCTACCATAAAGCTCCATGCGGAGTTATGAAAGCTGCTTCATTTCTTTGGCTGTGAATAACGGTCCCTAGGAATTTCAGGAGACCACACCCTTGTGAAATCGCTGAAACACGGCCCCAAGTAACCATTCCAGGTGGAGACCACCTGGAACGTTCTCCACTAGCACCTGTATCTCTGCCACTCACCAGCAAGCTCGTGGTGAGAACTCGGGAGAGTATGGAGCAGTGGTTCTCAAAGTGGGTTCCTGAAACCAGCATTGTCAGCATCACCTGGGCATTTGTTAGAAATGCAAGTTCTCAGGCCACACCTAGACCCTACTGAATCAGAAAGTCTGGGGCTAGGGTCCAGCAACTTGTGTTTTACCATGCCCTCAGTGATTCTGCTGTATATTAAAGTTTGAGATCCACTGGGAGCAGAAGGTCTGAAATGGTCACGGAATATTTGCATTTCTAACAAGCTCCCAGGGACCATACTTTGAGAACCACTAGTGAGGAGAGCAATGAGCAAGCAAGTAGAGCATAAAAAACCAAAAACAAACAAAAAACCCAGTTTCATGGAGTCAATTTCTAACTCACGGTGACCCCATGAGTGTCAGAGTAGAATTGTGCTCCATAGGGGTTTCAATAGTGATTTTTTGGAAGTAGGTCCCCAAGTCTTTCTTTCAAATCCCCTCTGGGTGGACTCAAATCACCAATCTTTTTTTTTTTTTTAATTGTTTATTTTATTGTACTTTAAGTGAAAGTTTACAATTCAAGCTAGTCTCTCATACAAAAATTTATACATACCTTGTTATGTGACCCTAATTGCTCTGCCTGTACTGTGACAGCACACTCCTCCTTTCCACCCCTGATTTCCCGTGTCAATTCAACCAGCTCCTGACCCTCTCTGCCTTCTCGTCTCACCTCCAGACAGGAGCTGCCCATTTAGTCTCATGTATCTACTCGAGCTAAGAAGCACACTCTTCAGGAGTATCATTTTATGTCCCATAGTCCAGTCCAATCTTTGTCTGAAGAGCTGGCCTCGGGAATGGTTTTAGTGCTGGTCAAACCGCCAATCTTTCAGCTGGCAGCTCAGTGCATTAACCATTGTGCCACCCAGGGATTCCAAACAGAGTATAAAACCGAAAAAACCAAACCAGTTGCTGTCAAGTCATTCCAACTCATGGCAATCCCATGTGTGCAGAGTAGAGTAGAACGGTGCTCCATGGAGTTTTCAAGGTTTGACCTTTTGGCGGCAGATCGCCAGGCCTTTCTTCCGAGGTGACTCTGGGTAGGTTCAAGCTGCCAACCTTTTTGTTAACAGTTGAGCACTAAGCTGGCTGTGCCACCCAAGGACTGCTAAGCAGTTTTTATTTAAAGCCATTTTAGAAGGCTTTAGTTCTGAGAATTTTAGTTCATCGAAAACAAAAGAAAACTCAACTATAAAGAAAAATATGTTTGTTCCTGTTCCTGGATTCCAGTGAGTGGAGACAGACACACACCACACAGCCCCTGAGGGGACTGTAAAGTCTGCTCTGCCAGGTTTGGAAACTTCCCTATGCACGGCTTTGGCTCCCACAAGCCAATCCAGAACCTCTGCTCTGGGCATCTTTTCACTCTTGGCAAAACAGGACTTCCTCTTTTCAAGATAATGTTTTGAAATGGCCCATAAAAGGTTTCTTGGACATAACCAGTCCTTGCAAAGCAATATTTTGATGATTAAACTATAAATGAATCAGAGACATATGGACTGAATTTCCCCTGGGTTTGGCAAAAACACTTTGGACTTTATTCAGCCCAGAATATTTGAAAGATGGTTTCAAGTGTTTGTTGAATCAAACATGGCTTCCTTTTTCTCAGTTCCCCTTGTACGCTATGGCAGTTTAAGAGGAGGACAGGGATTTCCTAAGGATTCTTTGTCATTGTCTTTGTTCCTAAGTTACCAGATCTGTATACACGTGCAGAATGTACTCACTTCCAAGTTACAGCTGACTGAGTATATACAACAGTTGCAACTCTCTCTCTTGGTTTCAGTATAGTTCAAGAGATTTTTTATTCATACAGGAAGGGTTTCAGACTTGGGTTATTGCAAAGAATAGAAACTCCCTTGTAGGTGAACTCTTCCGCTTAACTACGGAGATTCAAACAAAACTGCTCTTTTTACAACACTCGGCATTTGAGCTCTGTGGGCAGAGGCTGTTTGATGGAATGCCCTGGAAAGTACCTTCCATGTGGTGACAAAGAATGCTTACTTTCTGGACATCTTGGAGGGGCATTTTAAAAAGCAAGAAGGGCCCCAAGACTCTGATACGAGCGTTTAACCCTGTTAGATGTTGTTAAGGTAGCCCTGGTGGCGCAGTGGTTAAGGGCTTGGCAGTTGGAATCCACCAGGCGCTCCTTGGAAACCCTAAGGAGCAGTTCTACTCTGTCCTACAGGGTTGCTATGAGTCGGAACCGGCTTGACGGAAATGGGTTTGGTTTTTGATTTTTTATGTTGTTAAGGAGCCCCGGTGGTGCAGTGGTTAAGTGCTCGGCTGCTAACTGAAAGATCGGCGGTCTGAACCCACCAGTCACTCAACGGGAGAAAGATGCGGCGGTCTGCTTCCTTAAAGATTTACAGCCTGGGAAACCCTATGGGGCAGTTCTACTCTGCCGCTATGAGTCGGAATTGACTCAGCGGCAAAGCGCACATGCTGTTAGAAGGAGCCCTGGTGGAGCAATGGTTAAGCGCTCTGCTGCTGACTGAAAGGTCAGTGGTTTGAACCCACCAGTGGCTCAGCAGGAGAAAGACCTGGCGGTCTACTTCTGTAAAGATTAAACCAAAACCAAAACCACCCCATGCCACCGCACCACCAAGGCTCCATCCGTAAAGGTTACAGCCTTGGAAAACTGTGGGCAGTTCTACTCTGTCCAACAGGGTCGTTACGAGCTGGAATCGACTCCATGGCAATGGGTTTGGAGTTTGTTATATATATACGTGATTAACATATTTTTTTGACTGTAACAACTCTGGGCTTTCTGGACCAAAAGTCCTCCATATTTGGAAACTATTTCATCCAGAGGCGCAGTACGACTAAGAGTACTGTGGAAATGACCCTTAATACCTAAATGCCAGGTGGATATTGAACTTCTTAATATCTCAGTGACACAGGCAAGTAAGTCTCAGCAATGCTGATTTGGGAAACGTAAAGGGAGACTTCAAATATCTTTTCCAAAGGTTTAAAGACAATAGGTGTCTGAGATGAAAGGCAAAACGAGGATCGTCTGTTTCTCTTTCATGTTATCCAAACGACCATGCTTCTTTCTCCTCTATGCACGAGCACCTATAAATTAGCCACGCCTCTATTAACGTGATATGCAAGAGGGATTGGAAGAAGACTCTTTCCTGGTAACACCTATTATGTTCTAGGCAACACTGAACTGCTCAAACTTTTTTATTAAACAGCACAGCAAGACAACATGTCCCGTTTCTGTGGCTACCAAATAATTCTTAACCACCCCTTCGCAACAGCAGGAACCCTGATGGAGCAGTGGTGAGGCGCTTGGCTGCTAACCAAAAGGTCGGCAGTTCGAATCCACCAGCTGCTCCTTGGAAAGCCTATGGGGCAGTTCTACTCTGTCCTACAGAGTCCCTGTGAGTTGGAATTGATTCAAAAGCAACAGGTTGCAACAACAGAACAAGAAACTTAAAAGCTAGGCGAGAAGAACAACATTCTTGAGGGAGAGAAGAATTTGAACAAAAACATGGCGGTCGGAAAATACGCAGCACAAGGAGAGAATACTGGAGAAAATAAAATGAAAAACAAGAAACTGGGGGCCCAGGTAGGGCACTGTTAGCATCCATGCTTCTCTGCCTCCCAGATCTGGAACTCGCAGGCTTCTCACTGTGATTGCACCTTTCAGGACCACTCTGCCTGCGTTTGAATCTCTGCTCTGTTGTTTATTAGCAGGATGTCCATGAACAAGTTATTGGATTTCCTTTAGCCTCACTCTCCTCATCTGTAAAATAGGAATAATAGTCCTGGAATATACTGAGTGCTCAGGAAGTGACAGCTGGCTTTACTGCTCTCCTGACCCATTCCTAAGAGCCCTGGTGGCACAGTGGCTAAGCACTCAGCTAACTGAAAGGTTGAGAGTTCACACCCACCAGCTGCTCCACCGGAAAAAGATGTGGCAGTCTGCTTCCGTAAAGATTTTAGTCTTGGAAACCTTATAAGGGGCAATTCTTCTCTGTCCTACAGGGTCGCTGTGTGGGAATCGACTCCACGGCAATGGGTTTTTGGGTTTTAACTCCTGCTGAATCTGTTGCTTACCCTGTTACTTTCAGGTGCTTCCAATTCCAGTAATCCATCACCTCCACCTGACTTCAGAGTCTCTTTGACCCCTTCCTCCTCTGTATCCTCCATGTGCAATCGGTGGCCAAGTCCTGTTGATTATAGTCTCTAAACCATTTAAAATTTACCTCTTCTTCCCTCTTCATTGTCTTCCCCAGGCCCAGGCCTTTGGTATATCATTAGCAGCCTGGCCGACTAGAAAGTGCATGGGCTTCCAGTCCAAACATCCTTGCTATGTGGCCTCGGGCAAGTTTCTTATCTCTCCCACCCTTAGTTCACTTCTCTGTGGCATGGACATAGTCACACCTGCCCCGCAGATGTGCTGTGCAGATTAAATGAGATAATCTAGAGAAAATGCTCAATGACTACTAGGCACTCAACAAGTGAAAGCTATTTGCTTATCATTACCAGTATTATGCTCTCCACCATTGCAACAGCATTGTAACTGATTGATGCACCCACTACTCTCTCCACTCACTCCCCCATACATGGTTGTAGGAGCACTGGTGGCACAGTGGTTAAGCACCTGGCTGCTAACTGTAAGGTGGGCAGTTTGAACTCACCAGCTGTTCCATGGGAGAAGATGTGGCAGTCTGCTTCCATAAACATTTACAGCCTTGCCAAGAAAAAGAAATAAAGGGCATCCAAATTGATAAGGAAGAAGTAAAACTATCCCTATTTGCAGATGATATGATACTATACATAGAGAACGCAAAGGACTCCACAAGAAAACTACTGGAACTAATAGAAAGATTCAGCAGAGTAGCAGGATACAAGATACCAAAAAATAAAAATAAAAAAAAAAAACAACCCATTGCCGTTGAGTCAATTCTGACTCATAGCGACCCTGTAGGGAACCCTGGTGGCATAGTGGTTAAGAGCTATGGCTGCTAACCAAAAGGTTGGCAGTTCAAATCCACCAGGTGTTCCTTGGAAACTCTATGGGACAGTTCTCCTCTGTCCTATAAGGTTGCTATCAGAATACAAGATAGACATATAAAAATCAGTTGGATTCCTACACACCAATAAAGAGAACTACGAAAAGGAAAGCAGGAAAACAATGCCATTTATAATAGCCCCTAAAAAAAATAAAATAGGAATAAATCTAACCAGGGACGTAAAAGACCTATACAAAAAAAACCTGTAAAACATTATTGCAAGAAACCAAACGAGAACTAGATAAATGGAAAAACATACCATGCTCATGGATAGGTAGAGTCACCATTGTGAAAATGTCAATTCTACTGAAAGCAATGTACAAATACAATGCAATCCTAATCCAAACACCAACAGCATTCTTCAACGAGATAGAAAAACTAATCATTAATTTTATAAGGAAAGGAAAGAAACCCCAGCTAAGTAAAGCACTACTGAAGAAGAAGAATAAATTAGAAGGACTCGCACTACCTGACCTCAGAACCTACTATACAGCTGTGGTAGTCAAAACAGCCTGGTACTGGTACAACCACAGACACATTGACCAGTGGAACAGAATTGAGAATTCAAATGTAAATCCATCCACCTACAGTCACCTGATCTTCGACAAAGTCCCAAAGTCCATTAAATGGGGAAAAGACAGTCTTTTTAACAAATGGTGCTGGCAAAACTGGATGTCCATCTGTAAAAAAATGAAACAGGACCCGTACCTCACACCATATACAAAAACTAACTCAAAATGGAGCAAAGACCTAAATATAAAACCAAAAACTCTAAAGATCATACAAGAAAAAATATGGTCAACACTAGAGGCTCTAATTCATAGCATAAATAGCATACAAATCATAACTAACAATAAATAAACACAAGATGATAAGCTAGATAGATGGGATCTTCTAAAAATTAAACACTCATGCTCATCAAAAGACCTCAACAAAAGAGTTAAAAGACAACCTACAGACTGGGAAAAAAATTTTGGCTATGACAAATCTGACAAAGGTCTAATCTCTAAAATCTATAGGAAAATCCAACACCTCTCCAGGAAAAGACAAATAATCCAGTTAAAAAATGGTCAAAGGATATGAACAGACACCTCACCAAAGAAGACATTCAGGCAGCTAAAGGACACAGGAGGAAATGCTCGCAATCACTAGCCATTAGAGAAATGCAAATTAAAACTACGATGAGATACCATCTCACTCTGACATTACTGGCACAAATAAAATTTTAAAAAAAAACAGAAAATAATGAATGTTGAAGAGGTTGCAGGGAGCTTGGAACTCTTATGCACTGCTGGTGGGAATGTAAAATGGTACAACCATTTTGGAAAACGATATGGTGCTTCCTTAAAAAGCTAGATATACAAATACCATACGATCCAGCAATCCCACTCCTAGGAATATATCCTAGAGAAATAAGAGTCATCACACTAATAGACATATGCACACCCATGTTCGTGGCAGCATTGTTCACAATAGCAAAAAGATGGAAACAACCTAGATGCCCATCAACAGATGAATGGATAAACAAATCATGGTACGTACACAAAATGGAATACTATGCAACAATAAAGAACAATGATGAATCCTTGAAACATCTCACAGTTTGGATGGATCTGGAGGGCATTATGCTGAGTGAAATAAGTCAATCACAGAAAGTCAAATACTGTATGAGATCACTATTATAAAAACTCATGAAAAGAGTTACACACAGAAAGAAACAATTTTTGATGGTTATGAGGGAGGGGAGAGGTGGGGAGAGAAAAACACTCACTAGACAATAGGTAAGTGGTAACTTTGGTGAAGGGTAAGACACAATTCTGGGGACTTCAGCACAACTTGAGCAAGGCAAGGTCATGGAAGCTCCATAGACACATCCAAACTCCCCAAGGGACCGAATTACTGGGTTGAGGGCTGGGGACCATGGTCTCAGGGAACATCTAGCTCGATTGGCATAACATAATTTATAAAGAAAATGTTCTACATCCATTTTGGTGAGTAGCATCTGGGGTCTTAAAAGCTTGTGAGTGGCTATCTAAGATACTTCACTGGTCCACCCCATCTGGAGCAAGAGAGAATGAAGAAAACCAAAGACACAAGAGAAAGATTAGTCCAAAGGATTAATGGCCCACAACTACCACAGCCTCCACCAGACTGAGTCCAACACAGCTAGATGGTGCCCGGCTCCACCACTGACTACACTGACAAGGATCGCAATAGAAGGTCCCGGACAGAGCTGGAGAAACAGGTAGGACAGGATTCTAACTCACAAAAAAAGATTAGACTTACTGGTCTGACAGAGACTGGAGAAACCCAGAGAGTATGACCCCCAGACACCCTTTTAACTCAGTACTGAAGTCACTCCTGAGGTTCACCCTTCAGCCAAAGATTAGACAGGCCCATAAACCAAAAGGAGACTAAATGGGCACACCAGCTCAGGGCCAGGTATGAGAAGGCCGGAGGCGATAGGGAAGCTGGTAATGGGGAACCCAAGGTCGAGAAGGGGAGGGGGTTAACACGTCATGGGGTTGGCAACCAATGTCACAAAACAATATGTGTATTAATTATTTAATGAAAAACTAATTTGTTCTGTAAACCTTCATCTAAAATACAATTAAAAAAGAAAAAAAAAAAGTACAGCCTTGAAAACCCTATGGGGCAGCTCTACTCTGTCCTGTAGGGTCGCTATGAGTCAGAACAGACTTGACAGAACAGGTTTGGTTTGGTGGTTTTATACACAATTTTAAGGGCAGTGTTTGTTCAGTGGAGCCCTGGTGGCACAGTGGTTTAAGCTTTTGGCTGCTAACGAAAAGGTCGGCAGTCGGAATCCACCAGGCACTCCTTGGAAACCCTGTGGGGGCAGTTCTACTCAGCTCTATAGGGTCGCTATGAGTTGGAATTGACTCGATGGCAACGGGTTTTTTTGGTTTCATTGTTCAGTGGTAGAATTCTTGCCTTCCATGCAGGAGACTGGGTTCCGTTCCCGGCCAATACACTCCATGCATAACCACCACTCATCTGTCAGTGGAGGCTGGTGTGTTGCTGTGATGCTGAACAGTTTTCAGAGGAGCGTCCAGACTAAAATGGACTAGGAAGAAGAGCCTGGCACGGGGAGTCAGGGGCCATCTTGAGGGCAGCTTACAACAAAAACAACAGCACGTGGTTTTAAACTCTGACCGAGTCACTTCCGGGCCTGATAGTCTAGTTCTTTCCAATAATACCTACAACCAGGGGCTTTCTTTTCACCTCTCTTCCAATAAAACTGGCCTGGACCCCACTCCTCGTGTGCACGCCAGCCTTGCCCTCCGCCATGACATCCTCCTCCCACGCACATCCAAATATACCTATTCAGCCCTCAAGACTCTTGGTGTAAAGCATCTCTACAGCTTTTTCTAGCTGGAATAATCTCCCTCGTGTCAACCTTAATAATCATTTATTCTGTTCTCATGCAAGCTGTCATTTTCTGTATTTTGTTATAACTTTTATGTGCATATTTTATTTCTCTGAATAGGTACGGGCAGATCTGACTCATCTTTTTTTTATCCTACAACTGTCTTTGCAGGATATCTTGTCCTTAGTATGGTAGATAATAAATGCTTACTGAATAAATACAATAACGAAAAAATGCAAGGTGGTGATTTTTTGCTTTATTGAAAAAGACATGGTATTTATGAAAACACATTTTTGTTTGAGTAATTCTACACGTGATAACTTATACGTGCAAGCTAACTTAGAAAAGAGTTTCTGATTTATGTGAAAGTGAAGGAGAACCAATACAGGTTTTCTTCAAGTCTGATGACTTGTTCCCAAGTGTTTGTCTTTATCATTTTCAGCCTCCAGGCCCCTTTCTGGGCAAGTCATGAACCTTGAAATCAGGGCTCAATAATGCAGGCACTGGTGCGTTCTGAATTACATCATGGTTTCTTTCAATAACCTCATGCTAATAACCCAAACAAGAATGCTGGACACTCGGGTGGAATAGTGCATCGAAATAGCTTGAAGCTTGGGTAAAACTAACTTTGTACACTAACCCATCACTTCCCTTGCCTCCAGAATGAAGCCTGGAATACGGGTAAAACCGTTTACTAATAATACTACTACGAGTAATCGTTTGCGCCAAAACCACACCAGGAGAACAATATGGAGGTTTGATTATGACACTCCAGGACTTGAGGCTTCCTTCTTGGGCACTGGACGCACGCCTCATTTGTCATAAGAAACGACACGCCACGTAAAAAGTGTTTTACGCATTACTTAATATGTCCTCTTATGTGCCTCTCAATATAATTCGTCACCATCACCCAGTTGTTCTCAAAAGAAAATCAAGGTGCACAGCTTCGTTGCATGATTCCCCCTTTACGTTGCGTTTTGCATTTTCCTGTTTGGATACTGCATCCACACTGCTAACAGGTTACCAGAGGTGCCCTACCAGAGTGTGCAAATAGTCCCTCGGAAGATGCCTTCTCATCACTAGTTGGGAGGAGGAAAGAAGGCAGTGAGCACTTCCACCCCTATCAGTGTACCTGCAAAGTACCTCCTCCCCACCTTCTATCCCCTGCTTTGGCAGGCCTTTGTATTTCTGTGGATTTGGAATAGATATCAATTCCCCTGCATGGCCCATGTTTGTGGGGAACCGTTAGTCATGAACCCGGCTGGATATCTCCTCTGAAATCAAAGATCTGAAATTTAGAAAGGAAGTGTTTTGTAAATATCACTTGCAAATTATCTTCCTCTCTATTTTCAAGTTCTCTCTGCTTCAGGAATGAAGCTATCGATCTAGATCTAGGTATACAGATGTATGTGTGCGTGTGTGTGCATTTCAAGTAACTGTGTCACTGAACATCACTGTTTACACTGAACAGAAACGGGGAGAGTTGCGTACTGACTGAAGAAATCGTGAAAAGTCTGCATGATCATGCAGAGCATGGTAGGAACCTGGGTGAGACGATCAATCTTTGACTTCCTGTAAGAGACAAAATATTGAAAGGAAGGGGAAAATTATCCAAGGAAATGTCATAATCCTTTTGACCTCAAAGGAGCACCTAGTTGAAAGCAATGTTAAATCCATCCACCAACAGCAGCCGCTACCACAGAAGTACAACCTTGCTAGAGTCGATTTCTTTGACAAAACACCTCAATGGAAGTCAGTAAAACAAGGCCTTCACTTTCCCTCTTAGTTAAAACACCCTGGGAAGTCAAGCTTCTCTGGAAACGTGGGCCAAGTCTACCAGGTTGCCTTCCATGGGGTCTCCTCGCCATAGTTTGGAGATACCATTTGTCTTTATGGATCCAATCAATTCCTAAGACAAAAATATATCTTTTAATGAGTTTTCTTAATTAACTTGATAACTATTGGTCATTAACTACAGAGTATTCAAAGTGATTTACTTCTTTACTATTAATAAGAAAATTCTGGTTTTCTTAGTAACACACATATTACTTAGTTTTTGTCCATTTTCTTTCTTTCTAAACAGTTGTTCATACCTGTTTGATAGCCCCAGGTGGAGGTCACTTGCCCAGCACTATTGAGGAGAATACAGTACTCTAGGCTCTTGTCATCTATTCAGTTTTGATACGGTATCTCGTTTTCTCCTCTCAGTAACTCTTGGAGAAGAGTAAGAATTAGTGCCATGATGACTGTATAGCCAAATCTTTCCATTCTAATCTCTATGCTGTTTTCCCCACATCCCACTCCTTTTTCTCTTTTGTGAATGTTTTATTTCCAATTTTGGGGTGTTTTTACATTCTCAGAATGGGCTTCTTTGTTTTGAAACTTATGTCTTATTTTTCTGTCATTCTGTTGGATTGTTTTCCTTCTGTTTCTCTTAACTTTAGACATTGGTGTCACCTTTGTGGTAGATCTCTTAGAGGACACCCTACACTATTCTTCACTGTTCCATCTTTATGACAAATTCCAATAGGGATTGTGTTAGTTTTCTAGAAAAGCCTAGGCCATCCCTGCAGGACCTTCCGTAAAATCCCTCTCTTAGCTTGTTCTCTGCAACAGTAGATTGGGAATTTTATAGGAAACTGAATACTCATGGAAGGCAAAAATAAAGGCCTTTTGGCATCTTTACCCTTTAGATTAATTATACCACTGTCTTTGTATTTTATGGTATATCATCAGGAGTTTGATTTGTGTGAGGCAAAAAAGAGAAAATAAAAACACAGTCATTAAGGGGTTGGACAAAGGTAGCAGATTCTGCCTTGTCCCTAGTGGGGGCTGTGGACCTTGCAGTCATGGGTCACAATCGCCATCTGCATGAGCACTGAGCCCAGCAGGCTCAAGAAGAGAAAAGCCAGGGCCACGCTAGCAGCAATGATTTAATGCAGGGAAGCCAAGCCTTCCCTACCAAACCACGTCATCGGAAGGTGTCTGAGGCTCTCCAGAGAGAAGGGCTACTTTGCCTTTGTTTGGACACCCCATGGTGTGGTCTCCCCACTGGGATCCTCAGGAGTGGTGTGACCAGTGGGGAAGGCACAAGGAGCCTGGAGACAAATATTCCTCATCTGGTGCTGCCACTGAAGTCCCATGTGGCGTAAACAGTTCAATTGACTCTTCCGTCCAAAACACAGGGTCAGTGGGGCTTCCTCATGTACAGGAATAGACATGTTAATGAGTTAATCCCAAAACATTTTGAGGATCACAAATGTTGAGCTAATGGTGCCTAACATCTGCCATATTAAAGAGAAAGAACGCCCTCGTTTTTCAAATATTTTGGTCACTAACCAAAAAAACCAAACTCGTTGCTGACTCATAGCAACCCTATAGGACAGAGTAGAACCACCCCATAGGGTTTCCAAGCAGTGGCTGGTGGATTTACACTGCCAACTTTTTGGTGAGCAGATGCGCTCTTAACCACTGTGTCACCAAGGCTCCTTTTGGTCACTAAAAACCCAAAAACCCAAACTCACTGCCACTGAGTTGATTCCAACTCATAGCAACCCTATATGACAGACTAGAACTGCCCCACAGAGTTTCCAAGGAGCGTCTGGTGGATTCGAACTGCTGACTTTTGGTTAGCAGCCGTAGCACTTAACCATTACGCCACCAAGGTTTGGTCACTAGATACCATAAAGGAAAACAAGAATAATAACAGATATTGCTCGTTAGGTACTAACTGTGTTAGGTGCTACATTACTGTTCTATTCATGCATCATCTCATTTACTCCTCTCACAACCTAAAAGGTTAGTACTGCTACTATCCAGTTTTACAGATGAGGAAGCTGAGGCTTAGAAAGGTCAAGAAATGTGCCCAATGTCATTCACTGAATAGGTGGCAGAATTGGGATGGAAATCAGTCAATCTGACCCCCAAACCCATGCTTTTAACCTGAGTACCTATATTTCCACATGGATTGGATTTTCAAAGCAGTACCATTTCACATTTTCTGACCAGTTGCCCCATAAACCATTGAACTGTCCCAGAAACAGACATAATTTGGCATCCAAACTTCATTTCCCAGACTGTCCCTCACACTGAAGGAACATAACACAAAACTCCTTTGTCAGACGGCGAGCCCTAGTTCTTGGTGTGGAAAATGCTGTCGCCATCATTCTAGGCATAGGACCAAATTTCAGAGAATCAGAATGCAAGGCAATGCCCTCCGAGCTAAAACTGTTCCGAGCAGCACGCTAACGTCTCTGATTTGGAAGGCTCTGATGGATCTTTCAGCGTCTCCCGGTCAATTTTATGAATCTCAGTCATCGCTATATTACTGAAGTATAGAAATGCAGGTTTCCAGCAAGTTTTAACTTATGGACATCTGGCTAGAAATTAATTAATTTAAGCAATGCTTTCTTGAGGGATCACCATAGCCTAAAAAAGGGATCCATGAGCTCCTCTCTTATATTATGAATATTTATCACATTATAGTATCTATACCTCAAATGTGGGCTTTAATTAGAAGCCTTCTATGCTGTGCCTTTTGGCTTTGTTGCTGTTGTTTAGTTTTGTTTGCTGAGCATCAGAAGCGATGGGGGTGATAGGGCCGCAGAAGAGGAGGACTATTGACATATGGAAATTCATGATCAAAGGAGCCTTTTGGATTCCCCAATGTGGTCCCAGTTTCAAAAAATTAAGAACCACAGATTTAAAGATCTTTTTTTTTTTTTTTTGATAGCAAATATTCTGTCACGGATATAATTATGGAGCACAGTGGTTAAGTGTTCAGCTGCTAACCCAAAGCTCATTAGTTCGAATCCACCAGCCGCTCCTTGGAAACATTCCCAAATGTGGTCCCGGCTTCAAAAACTTAAGAACCACAGATTTAAAGATCATTTTTCTTTCTGATACCAAATATCCTCTCATGGCTGTAATTATATCACTCTAGGAGATCTAAGCCCGTTGCTGTTGAGTTAATTCCGACTCATAGAGACCCTACTGGGCAGAGTAGAACTGCCCCATAGGGTTTCCAAGAAGCGGTTGGTGGATTTGAACTGCCGGCCTTCTGGTTAGCAGCTGAATGCTTAACTACTGTGCCACCTGAAAAAGCAGCCATTGAAAACCCTGTGGAGCATAGTTCTACTCTAACACACACGGGGTCACCCGGTGTCGGAATCAACTCAATGGCAACTGGTTGGTTAAACAAGTGTTTATATGAGACACATTCAACTCATATAATTTGTCTAAAACTGGGAACAAGGGGTGGGGAGGTGTTGAGGGACAGTAGAAACTTGAATATCTTCATATATACATATATATATATATATATCACTCTAAGGACCTTTTCCCTTTGGTTCTAAAATCACCATATTTTGGTTACAGCACCTCATGTGGCCAAAAAAGGAATAACACTTAGAAAGGAACTAAAGCCTTGCCTGTTTTCCAGGTTTTTAAGGATTCGGTGAAAAAACAACCCATTGTAACATGGTTCCTGCCCAGCAAGCTATTATCAGTTCACATATGGATTTTCATCTCCATGCAGCAAACCTTCACAAAATGTCCGGGATGGGGCTCCCTCAAACCTCTTCCTTTATCCTTTCTTTCTCCAAGTCACCTTTCCTTTTTGTCACTGACAACTTCTCCTCACCCCCACTTCCCCCAAAATAACAGCTGCAGATTTGATTTTTTCTTTCCTGTCTCTTTAAGCCAGAAACGTCCCGAAGCTCTTAGCTGAAGAGCAGCCGGCCTCAGCAAGTACCCCAGGCTCCAAGCCAAGCCTCCAATGCAGTGTGACATTTGCGAGTGAATCTGCCCGATCTGAACAACATCACCACTTTTGTATCGATCTGCTCTGACTTCTGACTTCCCGGCATCTCCACTGTCAGTCCTGAGTACCTGGGTGCCAAGATGTCATCTGAACTGGGTCCAAGGACTGAGAAACCAAATAAAATGATACCGGCAGCTTCAGAAGTGGAAAATTCCCCAAACCGATCAAAACATAAAACCAAGACCAAATCCAACTTACAAGCGTACAGAAAGAAATACAATTATTTAAGACCCCAATGCCTACCTTAAAGATTCCCCCAAGGCTCTTTCCTTACACATAGGTCCTCCCCCTCCGGGTCTGTTTTCTGTCCCTCCAACAGCTGTGCGTTCTTAAACTCAGCAACACTCTCCAGCGTCGGGCTGGGAAAATAGAGAGGCCACACACGCCCAAGCAGCCGCGGTGCCAGGCAGCCCCTCCGCCCGCCTCCCCGCCCGGACCAGCCAGTGCCAAGTCCCTGGCCGTGACCAGCGTCCACGTGGGAGGGGCGCGGGAGGGAAAGGAGCCGACAGGCGAGGGGTGGGGAGTGGGTTCCATTCACTATGCTCTAAGTGGTCACACATCTAGGTAGTAAGGGTCCGTGTCCTCCCTTTTCTCGCGTTAAAATCCCTCCCCAGATGATTCCTCTACCCTCTTCCAGATCCCGCAGCTGTTAGCAGACACGCCAAGGCTCCCAGACGTTCGCTGCGCGCACCCACACCGCTCCGAGGCAGGCGGCAGCCCCAGCCGCTGAGAAAGGGTCGCCCCTTACCTTTTCCACGAAACCCTAGCTCCTAGCAGGCTGGATGGAGTCTCCAAGGAGCCATGCGCTCTGTTTGACATTGGAGGCGACCCGCTTCGGAAGCAGGGAGCATTTTGAAAGGAAACAGAAAGTGCCCCGGTGACCCCAGGCGGACCCCTGATCTACACTTGGCGCCCCCAGGCCTCCACGAGCCTTCCTGCCTTCGCGCGCCTGCCAGGCTCTTTCAGCCTGGAGACAAGTCGGATGAACTGCAGCGTGGAAGTCTGGAACTCACGGCCTGGGCTTTTTTTTTTTTTTGTTAAGAGTATTTGTTGAGCTTTTTAACATGCAGTTTGTCTCCTCCTGCGGGGAATTACTCAGTGAGCCGGTCACCTGACTCACAGCAGCTCCATTATATAAGTCAAATCTTGCTATTCGAGTTCTTATTATAAAGCCACCCCCCACCACCCTTTCCTATAGGGTCGCTATGAGTCAGACTCCACAGCAGTGGTTTTGGTTTTAGGTAAAGATTTGGTAGGAGAACTACATTTTTGCAGTTTTTTTCTTGGTTTGATTCTTCTTGGGTAGAAAAACAAACAAAAAACCATTCCCAAGGAGTCAATTCCAACTCTTAGTGGGAGGTACAGAGTAGAACCACCCCATAGGGTTTCCAAGGTTGTAATCTTTATGGAAGCAGACTGCCACATCTTTCTCCAGCGAAGTGCTGGTGGGTTTGAACCCCTGACCGTTCGGTTAGCAGGCGAGCACTTAATCACTACACCACCAGGTCTCCTTTTCTTGGTAGACCCAAAAATCCATTGCTGTCTATCGCATTGATTCCAACTCATAGTGACCCTACAGGACAGAGCAGAACTGCCCTATAGGGTTTCCAAGGAGTGGCTTGTGGATTCGAACTGCCAACCTTTCGATTAGCAGCCAAACACTAACCACTGCTCCACCAGGGCCCCTTCTTGGGTATAGGATCTCCTAAATGGCCGTGCTGAGTTAGCAGGGATGTCTCCCGATGTAACTATGGCAGTTTCCTTGATTCTGTCTTGGGATGGATGAGTGTAGCTTAGGTAAATCACCGACTGGATTTTCAAATAGTAGAGCGTATAAGTTGAAAAGACTCAAATACAGTATAAAATATGCACATAAAACTAAAATCTACAATGTTTATTTTTTTTTGCCCTGTATCTAAGTTCCATGAAGTGTCAAGGGGTATCTTGGGTTAAGGGGTCTTTAGCCAAACCCATCCCTGGCACCCGTTCACTTGGTCCCCGTAAACTCTCCTCCAGTAACCTCATGTAAGCATACCACCCAAGTACACACTGCCTGCCTGCATAGGCCAGGTCACTGGTCTCCACTTCTATTGTATCGTAATCCCTAAGCCAAAAAGCCAGCTGCCATTGAGTCGACTCTGACTCACGGTGACCCCATGTGTGGCAGAGTAGAACTGTGCTCCACAGGGTTTTCGATGGCTGATTTTTTGGAAGAAGATCACCGGGCTTTTCCTCAGAGGCACCTCTGGGTGGACTCACACCACCAACTTTCAGTTAACAACCGAGTAAGTTAACCATTTGCACCACCCAGGGACTCCATTAAGGCCAGTTGATATAGGTATTTTGAAGCCACCATTGCCTTGGGGGAAGATAATAAGAATCATTTCCGTCTGTCCCAACGTCCCTGTATTAGCATCTGTCATGAGCTGATAGCAAGGGTCTCTGTATGTTTAAAATGTCAGAAATGACCCACTAATGAGAGACTGAGAAGTTTAGATTGTGAGCTTTTTACCTGTCAAAGCCGGCTGGAACTATGCCAAGAGGGATGTGGGCTCCCGGTCTTCTCCCAGCCAGGTGAGCCTTGTTGCTGAATATGGGAAGTACTTTAAAAGGAGTATTAAAGTCTATGGGAACCAATCTTCTTTTTCCCTATCACCGTCTAGCTCCTTTACCTCTTGGTGAACACCCCCCATCAAAATCCGCCGAAGGAAACTGCCTTCTACTTCTTGCCTGCCTCCACTGCTGTCCAGTGGACTCTGACTTGTGGCGGCCCCATGAGTAACAGAATAGATGCTCTACAGGGTTTCCTTGGCTGTAATCTTTACGAAAGCAGATCACTGGGTCTTTCTTCTGTGGCACTGCTGGGTGGGTTCGAATAGTCACCCTTCTGGTTAGTAGTCAAGTGCAAACTGTTGGCGCCACCCAGGGACCTTAAGTCATATTTTTAAAAAACCCATTGCTGTCGAATGGATTCCGGCTCATAGCGACCATGTAGGACAGAGAAGAACTGCCCCATAGGGTTTCCTAGGCTGAAATCTTCACGGAAGCAGACCGCCACATCTTTCTCCTGAGGAGGGTCTGGTGGGTTTGAACTGCTGACCTTCGGCTAGCAGCTGAGTGCTTGACCACTGCGCCACCAGGGCTCCTTAAGTAACATTAGATACACTAACATATTAAAATATATGACATTAGACTAGTACTGTGTCCTAAGAATGACTTTCTAAATACTTTGTAACCATCTAGCCACGTATCCCTCTGAGGTAGGGAAAGTATAATGTATATATAAATCACTATACAGAAGCAGAGAAGCCAGTGACAAAGGCAGGAATTAGAAGTCAAACCCCGACTTCTAGCGCTCTATTTTGAAAAAGAAAACTGAGCTCCACGTGAGAAAAACAGAAATGAGCAAACCTGAGTGACAGATTAATGTCTGTGTCTACCTCTGCCTCCAGGTGTAGTAAATACAATGTGTTGTAGCAGTTGCTATGGTAACTGCCTCTTTCTTAATGAGGATAAGGACACATAGTAAGATATCAGAAAACTGCAGGGTGGGGTGGGGTGAAACCCTCCGAAGTAATGGGAAGATGAGCTCAACCACGCCCGTTGTGGTAGAGTCAACTCCGACTCATTGCGACCCTATCAGACAGAGAACTGCCCCATAGGGTTTCCAAGGCTGTAAATCTTTACATGTTATTAGGAAGGACCAGTCCCTGGAGAAAGACATCGTACTTGATAAAGTAGAGGGTCAGCGAAAAAGAGGAAGACTTTCAGTGAGATGGATTGACACGCTGGCTGCAACAAAAGGCTCCAACAGCGATGATTGTGAGGATGGCTCAGGACTGGGCAGTGTTTTGTTCTGTTGTACACGGGGTCATTATGAGTCAGAACCAACTCGAGGGCAGCTGACAACAGCAACGGAAGCAGCCTGCCACATCTTTCTCCTGAGGAGTGGCTGGTGGGTTTGAACTGCCAACCTTTCAGGTTAGCAGGCAAGCACTCAAACACTGTGCCACCAGGGCTCCTTGGGAAGATGAGCAATAATACACAATATACCCTTATCTGTACATAGATTGTTGTAAAACGCTGATCCTCACACTGCAAGAATTGAATTCTGTAGACCAGCACCGTCCAACAAAAATATAATGTGAGTCATATATTGATTTTAAATTTCCTAGTAGTCACATTAAAAAGGTAAAAAAAGTGAAATTAATTTTAGTAAATATTTTATTTAACCCAATATGTCAAAATATCATCATTTCAACAAGTAAACAATATAAAAATTATAGAGAAAATATTTTTTACTCTTTTTTTCACACTAAGTCTTTGAAATCTGATGTACATTTTACACGTACATTACTTTTCAATTAGGACTAAAAAAACCCGTTGCCATTGAGTCGATTCCGACTCATAGCGACCCTATAGGACAGAGCAGAACTTCCCCATAGAGTTTCCGAGAAGCTCCTGGTGGATTCAAACTGCCGACCTTTTGGTTAGCAGCCGAAGCTCTTAACCACTAAGCCACCAGGGTTTCCCAGTTAGGACCAGCCACGTTTTAAGTGCTCCATAGCCACACAGAGCTTAGTGGCTACCACATAGACAGCTCAGCCCTAGACAATATTTGGCCATTCTGAGCCTGGAATTTGTCCTTTATTAAAAAAAATTAATTTTTTATTGTGCTGAAATAAATAAAATATTTGCCATTTCAACCATTTTTGCATGTACATTAGTCACATTCGCCATGTTGTACAACTGTCACCACTCTCCCTTTCTAAATCTTTTCATCATCCTTAACAAATATTCTGTACTCCTTAAGAAATACTCCCCGGAATTTGTTCTCTGAGTATACATTTGTCTATCTTGGAACTTTTGGCAAATAAACTACATTCCTTTGGTTCCAGCCTTATGACATAATTCAAGTGATTTCTCTTGGGTGGAGAAAGGAAATATCAAATAAGCTTGGAATTGAAACGGTATTAAAGATTCAGCTTCTTTCATGCCACCAGGGACTGTGAAGATTAAAAAATAAATCTTGGGTTTGTAAAAAGTCCCTTTCTTGGGTTGCCCCAATTGCCCGAGTTAGGAACCTCAGAGTCACTCTTGATTTCACTTTCTACGTAACCTCCCACTGACTACTCCTCCTAGCCCCTCTAATCGACCACGTGGTCTTAAGGCTACCTGTCACCTTTTCTCAAGTCCCAGGGCCTGTTCCGGAACCCAGACCATCACAAAGCACTCCTGCCTGCCTCCACTCTCTACCCACTTCAGTCCGTTTTCTGCACTGCCTTCAGTATCAGCACACTCCCAAAGTGGACATGTGACCATGGAGCTTCTGGGCTTAAAGCCTTTAATAGCAACCTACTCACTTTCAAATCAAATCTATACTCCTGGCTGTGATATGCTGGACAATCCTAAACTGGCCTCAGGGGACCTTTCTAGTTCATCTCCTCTCTACACATTCTTTTATTTAGTTCTCATATACATGTCAGAAGGAGCCCTGGTGGTACAATGGTTAAGGGCTTGGCTGCTAACTGAGAGGTCTGTGATTTGAACCCACCTGCTGCTCCATGGGAGAAAGATGTTGCAGTCTGCTTCTGTACAGATTACAGCCTTGGAAACCCTAAGGGGCAGTTCTACTCTGTCACATAGGGTTGCTATGAGTTGAAATCGAGGCGGCCACAGTGGTTTTGGTTTTTGGTTTTTATACAAGCCAGACTGTGCCATGAGCTCCCAGACTGATAGCCTTTCCTCTGCCTGGAATGACCTTCCTTCAAATGCCTACCCCTCACCAAACAGCAACATCCTTCAAGCCTAGCTCAACTATTCACTGTAGCTTTTCCTGATCTTGCAGTGAAAATTAACGGCCCTGTCGTCTATGCTGGAGCCCTGGTGGCACAGTGGTTAAGAGCTCAGCTGCTGACCAAAAGGTTGGCTGTTAGAATCCACCAGCTGCTCCTTGGAAACGCTATGGGGAGTTCTACTCTGTCCTATAAGGTCACTGTGAGTCGGAATCGACTCCACGGCATGGGTTTGGTTCTGGTTTTCATCTATGTTGTCAAATCACATTTATAAACAGATGTATCATAACAGTCATCACATTCTATTGTAACTGTATGATATGCTAGACAAGGACCTCCTCAAGGATAAGAACTATGTGCCAGTTACCTTTGAAGTCACTTTGGGGCATAGAAAGATCTCAATAAATGTCTGAAGAAGTCTAATGTCCTTTCCTCTCCATTTCTCCCCCTTTCAATTCTCTAACCATTTTGTAAAGGAGCCCTGGTGGTGCAGTGTTTAAGCGCTCAGCTGTTAACCTAACTGAAAGGTTGGTGATTCTAACCCACCAGCCACTCCATGGGAGAAAGATGAGGCAATCTGCTTCGTAAAGATTTACAGCCTTGGAAACTCTATGGGGCAGTTCTACTTTGTCCTATAGGATCCCTATCAGTTGGAAGCAACTCAATGGCAATAGGTTTTGGCAAGGGTTGATACATCCCCATCATCATCATCACCATCAACACACAGTTACAGTTAGGTGCTGTCCAGTCTGCCCCCAACTCATGTACCAGGCACTGTCCTAGGCATTTTACACAAACTTCATGCAATTCCGACAACAAATCTATAAGGTAGGGACTTATAGTGTCCCTATTTTTTAATAGATGTGGCATCTGGGACATTTCATTCTTTCAACAAGTGTTAGGTTCTTATAAACATCAGTGATGACCAGGTGATATGCCTCCAAAGTGTGTAGGATTACATGCATAATTATTAGTTTATTTGCTAACAGGCTGCTGTGTTTTTTAAATGCACATGTCTTTTGTTTTATATTTTTAGTGTTTCCATCTGTTTAAAGCTTCCATATCTTAGTGAGCTGAGAAAACAGAAGACCCAGCTTCACAGAACTGTGTCTAGAGTATGGGTGTGGTGGCTTTGAGTAAAGGCATGGGAGCTCTGCCAGGTGGATATCTCGGGATGTGACATTTAGTTTTCTTGCTCATTTTGGTTTTATTTTTGTCTCCCCAGTACCTCCCAGATAATTCAGTTTATTAGTGCTTTTAAAAGCGGAAGGACTCAAGAGTGGCTTGCTCACAGGTGCCCGGGGTTGGACTCACTGCTTTCTAGTATGATGTACCAATTGCCCACTAGTTTGTCAGCTGCTCAAGAGTATTAATTGTTTTCTCTGCTTTGTTTCCATAATACCACTAAATAAAGGGCAGTGCATGTATTAAGAACTTAATAAATTCTCATTTAAATGAAATGAAGAGAAAATACACTTATTGTATCATAAATACATATTTCCACTCACATAAATGGCATAATAGCCTTCATGTCAATAGAAACCCTATTACGGATGGCATCTTTGGAGACTCTGGGGCCTGCGACAGACTCAGACTCGGGGGAGGGGCTGTGCTAGGAGGCCTAGGCAGAGGCTGGAGGAGTAGCTCGGTCTTGGGAAAGCTTGCCTGTCTCATTGACTCAATTCAGGGAGAAGCTTTGTGCTCTGTGTGTCCCAGGGGTCATTACAATACGCTGCACAGAGCAGTGTTGTCTCTGCTGGTCAAGGTACTTAACTTCTTTGAGCCTCAATTTCCTCATCTGTAAAGTGGGGATGAGGATATTGCAGGCTATGGACGGGATTCCTGAGATCAAAAAGTGCTTGGCAGAGTGATTGGCTAATGTCAATGTCAATGAATAGAAAATGTTTATACTTAGTGTTAAGTATTATTAGATATTAACCCCAAAATCAAACCCGATACCATCAAGTCGACTCATAGCAACCCTATAGGACAGAGTTGAACTGCCCCATAGGACTTCCAAGGCTGTAAATCTTTAGGGAAGCAGACTGCCACATCTTTCTCTAGCGGAGTGGCTGGTGGGTTGGAACCGCCTACCTTTTGGTTAGCAGCCGAGTGGTTAACCACTGTGCCACCAGGGCTCCTCCTGTTAGATATTAGATGATAATAATAATAAAGTGTTGGAGATGGGATTAGGAAACTGAAGAGACAACAGTGCCTTGTGAGCTTCTATTCTCCTGTTTCCTATCACTTTCTCTCTACCCAACCTGCAGATGGCGCATATTAAGATGGTGAATTCACTGACTTCCACGACCTCTTCTTTCCTTCTTTCCTTTCTTTTCTACTCTCTCTTCCTTCTTTATTTGCCTTTTCTCCCCGTCCCTCTTTCTCTCCCTTTTCCATTTCATATTTTTTAAATGAGTTTATTTTGTCCTTTGCTACTCTTGGCGAACTAACTAAGACTCTTTATATTGAGATCTTTTTGCCAAAGCCGGATTAAGCTCACCAGGTTGCTAAATTTAGAGCAGCCTGTTTCTGCTCTCTCTTGGAAGGTCTGCGATACTAAAAACAAGAAGGGTATGAGGTCAAAGGATTCCTGTTCAGAGCAAAGAGGACTGCTTCACACCGAGCTTCCCAGAACAAAGGCAGAGCCTGATAGGAAAAAGATCTGAGGCCTCCAGCATAATCTATAGCAGAGCAGTTAATGCCTCACTCCCTGCCAAGTCTATGTCACTGCCAACCTCAGAAGCCATTTTTCAAATTGCTTTTTTGGCCAGCTCAGCATAATGTCTCTATGACAGCTTTACTCTGGGAAGCAACAGAAAAAGGCAGTTTCCCAGATGGTTAGGCAGTTTCTTTGCTTCCTTTAATTCTCTCCAAAACAATATGTGGAATTTATGTCATGACTTAAGACTCAAACGGGAAGAGGAGATGCTCAGTGGCCCTTATAATGGGGCAAATGAACTAGGTTTTCAAAGGCAGCAGATACAATGGGAAGAGAACTGGGATTGAAACCTAGTTCTGCCATTTATTGACTTGGGGCAGGTTATCTACAGCTTGGCTGCTAATCAAAATGTCGGCAGTTCGAATCCACCAGCCACTCCTTGGAAATCCTATGGGGTAGTTCTACTCTGTCCTATAGCGCAGCTAGGAGTCAGAATCGACTCAACAGCAACAAGTTTTGGTTTCGCCTCCTGGGTAATATGCTGATGGAGTCCTGGGCGGTGCAGATGGTTAAGTGCTAAGCTACTAACTAGAAGGCTGGAGGTTTCAGTCTACCCAGAGGCACCTAGGAAGAAATGACTGTTGATCTACGTCTGCAAAATGAGCCACTGAAAACCCTATGGAGCGGAGTTCTACTCTGACACACATGGGGTCGCCATGAGTTGGAGTTGGCTCAATGGCAACTGGTTAAAATATTGATAATACTAATCCTCTCATGGAGGGCGGTGGGGAAGATCTGAGGGGACTTTTGTAAAGCATCTCTTAGGGGGCTTGGTATACAGCAGGTGCTAAATGGCACTGGTCAAGTTGGTTGCTGAGCTTCTCTTTGCCCAAGTGTAAAATGGAGAGAGACTACAATGCCCTCTTTATAGAGTTCTTTGGCAGAAGTTAAATGAGCCCTCCGGCAAACGGGAAGTACCTCATGGATGTGTCTTCCCTTCTCCATCTCTTCTGCCCCAAACCTCTATGTGGCAGGTTGTAATTTCCAAAGATGGACACGACAGTATTTCCTACCCTGCATGCTCTTCTAGAATCTTGTCACTCTTCCATCAAGTGGTGGAATCGAATTCCTCTATCTCTTTCTCTCTGAATCCGGGTAGACTTGTAACAAGTGTCACAGAAGTACT
Source organism: Trichechus manatus latirostris (assembly GCF_000243295.1). Classification (NCBI taxonomy): domain Eukaryota; kingdom Metazoa; phylum Chordata; class Mammalia; order Sirenia; family Trichechidae; genus Trichechus; species Trichechus manatus. Next base: position 2,342,856 of record NW_004444039.1, on the reverse strand, counting down.
TCTGTGGGACTGTGGAGACTTTGTCCTAGAAGGCAAAGCAGCTTCCATCTTATTAGCTGGAATGCTTGCTCCTGAAGCCTTCAGCAGCCAACTGCTCTGAGGTCGCCATGCTATGAAGAAGCTCAACTTAGTCCGTGTGAAGAGACCATAGAGAAAGTTCCTGAGGTATATGAGAAAAAGATGTTTAGTCAAACCCCAGATGCTCCGACCCCTCACCCTTTGCTGTTCCAACTTGTTACTGTCTGTACTGCAACCTCATGAGAGACTGAAGGCAGAACACCCGGCCGAGCCCTTCCTGAATTCCTAATCCACAGAAACTGTGAGAGATAATAAAATGTGGTTTTAGGCATCTAAGCTTTGGGGTGATTTGTTATTCAATGAAAGATAATTGTAACACACCAGTAGCTATTTAATAAAAACCCTAAGCAGCCTGGGATTGGAGTTCTAGGCATGTTTCTAATAAGGTCATATAACAAAAAATGAAACTCATTGCTGTTAAGTCGATTTCAATTCATAGCAACCCTATAGGACAGAGTAGAACTGCCCCGTAGAGTTGCTAAGGAACAGCTGGTGGATTCCAACGGCTAACCTTTTAGTTAGCAGCTGAGCTCTTCACCGCTGTGCCATCAGGGCTCCAAGGTCATATAAGGCTCAGCTTTATCAGTTATTCTTTCAGCCATGGGGCGTAGGCTACTCCATCCCCAGGTAGTAACCCTTCTCCTTCCTCATGAGTCCCAGCCACCCACAGAACATTGTGTGTTTATGTATGTCCAGTGATACGAAAAAACCCAGTTATTGAACGAGCATTGATCAGTGATTTTTTTCTAATCACAGAAGCTGTTTCCTGTTATACCAAATCTTAAGGGAAGTTATCAGTCCATTTTAGTTTAAAAGGACATTTATATACAAAATAGTTTTCAAAAGTTGTTTTATGTTAGAGTTTATGTATTCTTTTAAATTTTATTAAATAGAATAGCCATAGCAACTGTATACAGATACCTTCCTGGCTGGAATACCTTCTCCATGCCCCAGTCACCCTTTTTGGCCACCTTACATCTATTCCACATTTAAAGGTACTGTCCAAGACTTTAAACTTCCAGGAAGCTGCCCAAATAACCACAGTGAATTTTAGTTATTTATTTAGTCTTCCTTTTCATTGAGCACTTTTGCTGGGAGAACGGTGTCTATGCTGGAAGATGCAGCCCTTGTGTTATTGCTGTCTAGGTGTTCCCGGGTGTTTCATTGGCCTGGAATTTGTCTCCACTGTGGTGAAAATTCTTGGAGAATGGGAACCAATTTTTTCTATTTCTTTATAGTTCAATCTCAAAGAACTCCTTGAATCGTATCTTTTTAAGGCTCTGATCTGACCCTCAGACAGGTCTATTGTATTTTATTTCAAAATGCTTTTGAGACTTTCCACACAAACAAGAAGACGGGCACATCACTAAAGCAAAATTTAGGAATAAAATATTCAAATATTTCAGAATGGGAGAGCAACCTATGCACATGAATGAACACGCAACAAAACCTATTTGGAAGAGAAATATGACCTCCATTACACCCTTCTCTAGGATAATAACATAGGACTCAAAGCTCAGCCTCCAAAATAAGGCAGTCTAGGGTTTAAATCTTGACTGTTACCTTCGCATTGTGACTTTTGGTAAGTCCACGTCTCTAAAAAGGGGATAAAAGTAATGCCTACGTCATAGGATTATTGTCAGGGTAAATGAGCAGTTTGTGTTAAGTACTTAGCACCGTAACGGGCACAGAGTAAGTGCACGTCTTAGATGTTGTTAGTCATCATCACTTATCACCACCACCATCACCATCACCTCCACCACCAACGCCACCACCACTAGTGCCAACACCAGTACCACCACCACC
>NW_004444039.1:2224882-2340859 GCF_000243295.1 Trichechus manatus latirostris | reverse complement strand
CCACCGCCCCTAGTACCAACACCACCACCATCACCATCACCTCCACCACCAATGCCACCACCACTAGTGCCAACAACACCAGTACCACCACCACCACCCCTAGTACCAACACCAACAGCAACATCAATACCACCACCACTAACACCAAAAAAACCAACACCGCCACTAACTCTATTCTATTAATTATGACAGGTTTTGCTCCGTAAGCCTTAGAGATGGCTGGACTGCAATCCTGACTTTCTTTAATCACACTTCCTTCCATTCACCTGCTTGCCCTTCCATCCATATTCTGTGAGACAGCATTTCTGAGCCTTCATGCTAATGTCACAGTCATGAGGCATTGTTTCAAACAAGCCAATCAATCTTAGCTGCTGCGTAAAACTCACCAACAATCAGCTATTACTTTACCCTCAATGTTCTCATCATTACCTCCTAAAGGTCAAATACTTTGGAGCAGGGAGTCTGTGTTGATTAAGGATGCAGAACTATCTTGTCCCTAAATCTGTTGGCCAATCAGTTCAGCCTTTCCTTTAATGACGTGGAAGGGCCCCTTGAGTGCCGACAATGAGTCAACAGAGGAGAAAGTTAAGGCTGAAAAGGACAATGTATATTGGAAACAGCATTCTGGTTTATCTTTTCTTTATCCACTTATTCATTCATATATTCATTAGTTCACCAAATAATTACTAACAGCTTACTATGTGCCAAGCCCTGGACACAGGAACGTGAACAAAACAAAAGCGAATTCTACCCTTGTGAAGCTTCAGGATGGTGGAAAGTAACTGGCTTTGTTATCAAACAAACCTGGCTTTTTTATTTGTTTGTTTTCACTCTGTCACTACATATTTAAATTGCTTAAACCTTTCTGAGCCTCAATTTTCTCTTGGCATCATTGTGAGATTTGCATGCATTAACCTAAGTACATTCTTTACCACTATGCCTGACAACGTGGACTAAGTTTCTTTCCCCGAGGTTAGGTAACTTGGAGCCACTAGAGTCAGGATTCAAACCGAAGAGTGTCTGGCCCTCATGTTGTGCTTTTCAAGGACTATTCTAATTCTTAGCTTTTTTTGTTGTTTTTAAAAAAGTTTCATTACTTTTGATTTTCTTCCCAAGTCATCAATTCCTCACTTATTCAAAAATTTAAAAAATAATGTTTTTCCACGTCTTTTTAAAAATCCCTCATTGAACCGTCTACAGTAAGCCACCCACTCCTCTATGCATTAACTGAAAATCACAAGGCAGTTAGCTAGGGTCATCACAGGAAAAACAAAAAAAAGGGAGTGGTTATTTTGTTCAGGTTACACTTGGGAAGTTGGAGTGAAGTGTTGGGTTGTGCAAAATGTCCTATCTAAATAGAGCAGTAGAAACAGCCATAGTCAGCAACTGTTCAGAAAAAGCTTACCTACCACGGGGTAATTTATGGATATTCCTTCCTTTATTTAAAAGTCATAAATATTAAAAAAAATATATCTTAATGATTTCTATGGATTGAAATGTGTCTTCCCAAAGACATATTTTGAACTCCTAACTCTGATACCTGTAAACATGAACGTGTTTGGAAATAGAGTCTTTGAGGATGTTATCTGTTAACATATGGTCATCCTAGAAGCCCTGGTGGCGCAGTGGTTAAGAGCTCGGCTGCTAACCAAAAGGTTGGCAGTTCAAATTCACCAGCAGCTCCTTGGAAACCCTGTGGGGCAGTCCTACTCTGTCCTATATGGTTGCTATGAGTCAGAATGAACTCGACGGCAATGGGTTTGGTTTGTTTTTTTTGGTAATTTCATCCAGGTGGTGTGTTATAAGAGAGGAGAACAGACAGGGATAGTGAGACAGAAGAAGAATGGTCATATGACATAGAGGTAGACGCAAGCCAAGGATTTCTGGGAGTCACCAGAAGCTAGGAGAGAGGGAAGGATCAATTTGCCTCTCAGAGGCCTCAGAAGAAATCAACATGGCTGATACTCTAATTTGGACTTCTAGCCTCGTGAACTGTGGGACAATAAATTTCTGTTCTTTAAGGCCACCTTCTTGGTAGTATTTTGTTACAGCAGGTCTGAGAAACTGAGATAGTGATCTATGGAACTTCCACTAAAAATTCACCACCATCACTGCGCTCTATGTGGTAAATCTTTCTAGGACTCTGAGCGCTTCTACCATATTGGACACCAGGTTACAGCTCTTCTCTTGCCTTCTCTAAATAAATCTGTTTAGTTTTGTTTAAACTAATGTTTCCTAAACCTTAGATTCCTCTTTTCTGGAAACCTTTAGGAACTAGAATTTCATAAATATACTTTGGGAAACACTGATCTATTCAAATTCTCCACAACACCAATTACTCTAAACTTCTACTTTTTCTAAAAACAAACAAACAAAAAACAGTTCTTATCTCTTTTTCTCTTCTCCAGTCATTGACCTCTTAAATATTGAGTTCCCTCCTGTGCCCTCTCCTGGTCTTACACCTCACTGAAAGATCTCATGTCTGATCTTTCATTCTACCTTTCTAGACCCTTCCTTTCTGGGTTGATTACACAATTTCTCCAATCCACATCCCTAGCTTCTCTCACTAGAACTATCTTAATAACTGAACTGGTCTCCTGTTGGTGAATTGTTCAGCTCCTCGAGCTTTGTTTTTCACACTGCTACTAGAATCATCTTCCTAAAGCCTAAAAACCTAAAAACACTCCTCAAAGGTTGATACTACTTTCCTACAGCAAAAAGTTCAAGCTGTGTAGTGTGGCACTCAAAGTCCTTCATGATCTTGCACTAGATCCTATTGTCTTCTCTCTCATTGCATCCCCTCCTTAATTCCCAACTTTCTGCTTTAATAGCCTACCTGGTATTCCATATACTTTCCTCTTTCCCTACCTACCTTCTCATCAGACAATGTACTTTCCTGTTGTTGTTTTTGTTAGGTGCTGTTGAGTTGGTTCTGACACATAGAGATCCTAGACCCTATGTACAGCAGAATGAAACACTGCCTGGTCCTGTGCCATACTTAGAATCATTGCTATGTTTGAGCCCATTGTTGCAGCCATTGTGTCAATCCATCTCATTTAGGAATTCCTTTTTGTTCTTGGACCCTCTACTTTACCAAGCATGATGTCTTTCTCCAAGGACTGGTCCCTCCTGATAACATGTCCAAAGCGTATGAGATGAAGTCTCACCAGCGTGGCTTCTAAGGAGCATTCCAGCTGTACTTCTTCCAAGACAGATTTGTTTGTTCTTCTGGCAGTCCATGGTATATTCAATGTTTTTTGCCAGCACAATAATTCAAATGCATCAATTCTTCTTCCATCTTCCTTATTCATTGCTGAGTTTTCACATGCCTATGAGGTGATTGAAAATACCATGGCTTGGGCCAGGCCATGTCCACAAAGTGACATCTTTGCTTTTGAACACTTTAAAAAGGTCTTTTGTGGCAGATTTGTCCAATGCAATACATAGATTTATTTCTTGACTGCTGCTTCCATGGGTGTGGATTACGGATCCAAGTAAAATGAAATCCTTGACAACTTCAATCTTCCCCTACTCCCTGTCTATTGCAGCACTTCTCAATATATGCTCCTCAGAATACCGGTCATATGAAATGCTTCACTGAAGAAAAGAAGTCTGTAGTCAATTAGTTATGGGAAACACTATACTAAATCCCCATTTCTCCACCTTGGAGATGACTGGCATGTTAGCATTTCAGATGCTCTGAGAAGTCTTGCAACAAATAAACCTGTTTAGCTTTGTTTAACCCAATGGTTTCTAAACCTTGGTTTTCTCTTTTTCTGAAAATCCTTAGGAACTACAGTTCATAAATATACTTTGGGAAATACTGGTCTATTCAAATCCTCTTTATTTATTCATTTTTCATTTTTCTATTATTAATTTATTTAGCAAATATTTATTAAGCATCACGCAGGCACTGGAGAATGTATAGGGGGTACGACAGAAAGCAAAATAGACAGAATCTTTACTCTCCTGGCCCCTATAGTTTTGCCTGAATGGCAGATAAGTAAACCTACAGCAACCACAAAGTGGTAAATGGGGAAATAGAGTTGTGGCAGTGCATATTAAAAATAATAATAATAATAAAGCCAAAACCAAACCTGTGGTCGTCAAGTCGATTCCGACTCACAGCAACCCTATAGGACAGAGTAGAACTGCCCCATAGGGTTTCCAAGGAGTAGCTAGTGGGTTTGAACTACCAACCTTTTGGTTAGCAGCCATAGATGTTAACCACTATGCCACAGGGCTCCATAGTAGGAGAACTTAATCAATCTGGTTGTGTGGTTATGGAGGGCTTCTTGGAGGAAGTGGCTTTGTATGAGTAACTGAAGGAAGAGTATGAGGTAGCCAGATGGGAGTTGAGAGCAGAAAGGGAAAAAGTGATGTATACAGTCAACTGCTTGTGTGAAGGTTCTGAAACCAGAAAGAGCACAGGGATGTCTGAGAGACTAAAAGAAATCTTAACCCAAATGTCACCATGAAGTCTTCAATATCCTTTTCATCACTCTCCAGAATCTTCTTCTGTCCTGCTACCTTATCTAGCTGGCAAAGTGGATGTTCAATACATGTTCATTGAATTGTTATTTTCCTTACAGTAATCTGATTGGACTATCTTTTTAGGGGGACAGATATGAACTGTTGAAGCAGAGAGCTACAGACACACACACACACACGCGCACACACGTATACATGCACACATACACACACGCCCCCCATCCCTAATGCCCTTAATAAAGTCAAAATAAGCGAGTTTATTTTTTTAAGTTTATTGTTATTTATTAGGTCTTGTTTTACTAATTTTTCTTCTAATTGACTTTTAAATTAAAGAATTAAATATAGGTATGTAATTGTGAATGGCAAGGGGATTTTCTTAATTAACTCCATTTCTATTTAATCCTTCTTAACACATTTTCCATTCTTAGGCAGCTAGCTTGCTTTCGTCAGCTAGCAAATAAAGAGGAAAAACTGTAATTGGACAGGTTGAACTAGATGTTGAGAATTGCCAATACCCCAGAGCCCATGAGTCAGCATCTCTCTCTGAGTCACCATACTGGGATTCTTGCCCTCTATTGCGGCCTTATCTAACCCAAGCCATGATCTTTTCAATTGCCTCATACGCATGCAAAAGCTGGACAATGAAAAAGGAAGACCAAAGAATTGACACATTGAAATTGTGGTATTGGTGAAGAATACTGAATACACTATGGACCGTCAGAAGAATGGACAAATCTATCTTGGAGAAAGGACAGCCAGAATGCCCCTTAGAAGCAAGGGTAGAGAGACTTCTTCTCGCTCACTTTAGACATGTCGTCAGGAAGAACCAATCAGTGGAGAATGACATCATGCTTGGTAAAGTAGAGAGGGTCAGTGACAAACAGGAAGATCTTCAATGAGACGAACTGACACAGTGGCTGCAACAAGGGACTCAAACATAGCAGCGGTTATGAGGATGGCGTAGGACCGGGTGGTGTTTCATTCTGTTATACATGGGATGGCTAGGAGTGGGTGCTGACGTGACAGAAACTAATGACAACACCTCTGCCTTAATTCTCAGACACATTGTAATTCCTGCCTTTTTTTCCATGGCTGTTGTTTGCAAATAAAAGAAGAGCTGTCCCTTTTGTCATCAGTAGAACAGAGGGTAATGTCTCTTAACTAATGAAAGGAAGTGGTGCAATGTAGTGAGAACATTGAAATTGTTTCCAATTAATTCCACACACAGTTTTGCAAAGTCAATAATCCATTAAGTGACCTAGGATCTAAATATGGAGAACAGTCATCTTTTATCAGTCATTTTTCTACATTGTTCCAGCAAAAGTGAGAGAATTTAAAGGCTAGGTAAACAGACAGAAGGTCTACAGAATTACAGTATTATAAATTCTTAAATATAATCTCACATACAAATGAAATTTGCATATGTCATTAGATTTTACGAATTCCCAAACGTTTTACAACCTCTATAAATCATCACTCATTGATAGGTGTCAATTCAACTGCCACTGAAGCAATTATTTTACTGGAGGCACCATTTGCCACCAAAGCTTGTTTGTATAAAAGCAGGAAGGATGTGTACATTCTAATTTTATTGGATGGTACATTTCTAAGTTCTTTGAGGATGCAGAATGTGTCTTACACATCTAACAACCCCTAAAAATCTGTCATGGAACATCCTATATACTCCAGGTTCAAAACACTTTTTTTAATTGTGGTAAAATACACATAACATGAAATTCACCATTTTAACCAATTTGAATTGTATAATTCAGCAGCATTTAGTGCATTCATAATTTGTACAACCATCACCACTATCTAGTTCTATAATATTTTCATCATTCCAGCAGGAAACCATGCACCCATTAAGCAGTCACTCCCCATTCCCTCCTCCCCTCAGATCCTGGCAATCACTAATCTGCTTTCTATCTCTATGGATTTGCCTATTTTGAATTGTTCATACAAATGGAATCAGACAATATTTGTCCTTTTGCGTCTGACTTCTTTCATGGTTCATCCATGTTGTAGCCTGGTTTAGTTATTGTTGTCAGCTGCCATTGGGTTGACCCCTGACTCATGGTGACCCTCCGCACAGTGGAATTGGATCTTTGTGATTTATCAGGTTTTCTGATTTTCCAAAGTAGACCGTAAGGCCTTTCTTCCTTGTCTGTTTTTGTCTGGAAGCTTCACTGAAACCTGTTCAGCATCTTAGCAACACACAAGCCCCCGCTAATGAACAGCTGGCAGCTGCACCTGAGACATATTGGCCAGGAATCAAACCAAGGTCTCCTCTATGAAAGGTGAGAATTCTAGCACTGAATCACCCCGGCCTCCACATGTATCAGTACTTCATTCCTTTTTTTTTTTGGCTGAATAACATTCTATTGTATGAATATGTCACATTTTGTTTATGTCAGTTGATGGACATTTGGGCTGTTTCCATCATTTGGGTGTTTTTCATAGTGCTTCCATGAGCATCTCTGTACAAGTTTTTGTTTGAATATGTTTTCAGTTTCTTTCTTTCTTTTTTTTTTATACTTCAAGGTAGAATTTCTAGGTTATGTAGTCATTCTGGAGCTCTAGCAGTGCAGTGGTTAAGAGCTCAGCTACTAACCAAAAGGTCGGCAGTTTGAATCCACCAGCTGCTCCCTGGAAACTTTATGGGGCAGTTCTACTCTGTTCTGTTGGGTCACTATGAGTCAGAATCGACTTGACGGCAACAGGTTTCGTTTTGGTTTTGGTAGTAATTTTATGGTTAACTTATTGAGGAATTAAGAATACTTTTTTATTGACTATTGCCAGGACTCTGCAAAAGATTGCATGTGGTTGATAGGGAAAATCTATACCCACTGAGATGCCTCCATAAAAGTGCTTATATAATGATGGGCTAACAGGATTTGTGTGGGACGACTTGTCTCCACTAGGTCACAGCCACTTACCTGAGGGGAGCTTTATGCCAAGCACTCAGACACAAAAGTTGGACTCCATGAAGTCCAGTCCCAGGCTTGGCACGGATCAGTGTGTGACTTTACACTAGCTAGTTCAACTCTCTAAGACTTGGTTTCACCATTTGTAAATGAGGGAACTAGATGGAACTACAGCATAGGGTTGTGGTTACTTTAAATGGAGCACTAACTTTTAAAGGTTTAGTATATCAGTTAACTAATAAATGCTCAAAAAATGTAAGCTTGGATTTGCTTACCCTTCTTGGTATCCCTGTGGTGTTTAAGTGGCAATAGTGCTTGGCACACACAAATCAAAAAATCAAACCTGTTTCCATTGAGTCAATTCTGACTCCTAGCTACCCTATAGGACCGAGTAGAACTGTTCCATAGGGTTTCCAAGGAGCAGCTGGTGGATTCAAACTGCCGACCTTTTGATGAGCAGCTTAAGCTCTTAACGACTGTACCACTAGGGCTCTGCTTGGCACACAAAAGGCACTGAATCATATCTCATTAAGTGACTTGTTTAATGGGAAACGACTTGGGTCATTCTGAGGTTTCTGAGTTTTTTGTTTGTTGTGTTATTTTTTGTGTATTGGAGTATTTTGCATCCTGAAGGTGACATTGGAGAGCCAGCAGGGACGAACATGGCAGGATTCCCTCACGGGGGGCTTTCATTTAACTGCTTTGTGGGGGATGACAGTTCAAGGCAGGGTAGGTGAGTGTATGGATCTAGCATTGCCTGCTCAGAGTTGTCTATGCCTTGGAGAGGGCCTATTCCCAAAGGAAATAGCTAAAAACTCTGGCTTTATTAGAGAATTTGTTTTAATTAACTCTAGTACACCTGTGATATTTTGACTCCAAGCCCTATGCAGTGGCTTTTCCAGCCAGAAGTTTCCATGCCAGTGCCTGCTTTCAGCTCCACAAGTATCAAGTTCTGTCTACCTTAGCTTCTGCGTTCATTCTGGGCTTACAGTCTGCCCTGGCTTCTGGTAACGCCGTGTCCCTGCTGACGGCTGGCCTGCTCTGCCATACGCCTGTAATTCACAACTCTGAAACTTCCCAGAATCCCTGCATCACACTTAAAGGATTTCTGGGGTGAAAGGAGGATTCAAGAGGAGAGGTAGGAAGTGGTGAGTGAGAAGTAACGGCGTTCAGCCGTGAGCTCTCTGTGCTTGGTGACAAGACCCTTCCATCTCGTCTTTTCTTCAATCAGACCACCTGAGTCATGGTTTCCTGCCTGCTTCTCCTCACACTTGTAATTTGCAAGAATGACACTTCATCTCCTCTACAGGGGTAATTTATGGCGTAACAAACGGTCATTAAGGGCTCCACAGCTGCCTAGGCCAAGTGACAGATACTATGTAAGAGGCTGGTAAATATCAAGTACCTGCAATTAATTTGCTACTACTCTGGGCTCCTTCCCAATGAAGTATTTACTGCTGGTCCGCTTTAGCCTTTCACTGGCTGAAGAAGGTTTATCCCAGTGTACTCGGGCCCAAGGATTTTCTGCAGGTAAACTGGCATGGAAGCCTGGCTGGTGCAGACGGGTCAAGCAGTTGGCTGCTAACCAAAAGGTTGGAAGTTCAAGTTCAGCCATTAGGCACCTCTGAAGAAAAGCCTGGTATGTAATACTGAAAGATCACAGCCATTGAAAACCTCATGGAGCACAGTTTTACTCTAATACACGTGGGATTGCCGTGAGTGGAAGTTGATTTGATGGCAACTGGTTTTTCTGTTTTGAACCGGCAAGGAGGAGTGGCTTTGCCCCACAAGCAGCAGATGATTGTGCACTGGGAATTGGTGTCGTAGGGGGTCAAGCTGCAGGTACTTCCTGCAGGGCATGACACAGGGATGCTGGAAATATACATTTCACTCGCCTTCTTCCCAGTACAGAGATCCCAAGCAACAAAGCTCCAAGATGACTCATGCCCCTTCCATTCAAAGTTTTATGTACCTTGTGAATTCTAAACTGACTTCTGGTCACCCATGTGTAAAGCAATTTGATCTCCGCTTGATTATTTCACTGTCCTAAATAGAAACTTTTCCAGCCTGTTACTTTGTTTTTGAAGTCGTTCTAAAGTAGAGTCACTCTAAACAAATATACTGAACCTCTTATGGGCGAAAACACAAACCTCTTACAACTGTGTCATATACGAAAGATTCATCTTTCAGCACTGCGAGATGAAAAGCAGTTTTAAGAAGTCTTAACAATTCCGTCCCACACGGTGAGTTATTTAATTGCGTTAGGAATACGTGTACCAAGGATCATTCCTTAATGAGTCTAAGCCTGAAAACCAGCAGTCACTGAAGTGTGACTTGAGCTGATGCAACAGCGTGTACGTCTGCCGCTGAGCGGCAGAGGTGGGGATGTTGTTCAGGTTTTATTTTTAAAGTTTGGGTAATTATAACCTAAACTAACAGCAGTGGGTGGGGAATGGATCATTTATGTGTCTTTCTTATCACGGCTTCTCTCCCCCCAAAGAGTTTCCTTTCTTGCAGCATTTACCTAGCTGGCAAGGTGTTACTCTGCGTCCCAAGCACTACAGCATTTGAGACTTGATCACAATCTGTGCAGTACACTTCCTGAGACAGTGACTATCACCCTAATTCATTATAAAATGGAAAACTGTGCTCATTTAATTCAGTACGTTTGCTTGATATGAACTTGAACAATCAACAAGAAGCAGTTTGGTGTAAGAGGGAACGTTCTGGACCAGGTATCAGGCAGCCTGACTTTGAGTCCCACCTTTGCTAGGGACTAGTGAGGGCACCTCGGGTCCCTTCCAGCCCCCCGGCTGTGGCTTTCTTATCTGCTCTCTTAAGCTGCTTCCCCCAGGGTTGCTAAGAGTCTCCCGAAGAGGATGATATGGCAGTAGAGGAGGGGAGTGACATGAATACACAATCACACGGATAATCTACTGCTTTTCTCCAATGAGTGCAATCCATGAGTCAGGCTTCCGAACTGGCTGAGATTTTGAACGATGCAGAAACAAATCTGGAGAGAAAGTGATTTGTCAATGTTCACGCTTCTAGTAAATGTCAGAAAGAGTGATTTCACCGGGATTTCTGCGCTAGGTTATCTCAGGCCATCTCCCCCTAGATTATGGAGAGACTAAGTGACATCTGAATTACAGGCTTTACAACTGTATTTTTCAATGGTTACTCATTATCCTGGGATAAGGAAGCGATCACGGTCTTTGGAATCTAGTAGGTGGTTCTGGTTCAGTGTGATTTTGCCACACAGTGCAGCTTCTACGTGTCCTATTTTTGTTCCTTTCTCTAAAGCTGTATAATGTAATGATTAGGAGTGTGGGCCTGTGGGTAAGAGCTCGGCTGCTAACCAAAAAGGTTGGCAGTTCGGATCCACCAGCTGCTCCTTGGAAACCCTATGGGGCAGTTCTACTCTGTCTCATAGGGTCACTGTGAATCGGAATTGACTCGATAGCAGGGCGTTTTTGGTGGGCCTGATGCAAGGATTTGTATACACATGTTCATAGCAGCTCAATTTGTAATAGCCCCAAACTGGAACAACCTCAGTGTCCATCAGCAGGTGAATGAATAAACAAATAGTTATTCATCCATACAGTGGAACACTACTCAGCGATAAAAAAGAGTGAATTACTGATACCCACAACAACACGGAGAAACGACAAAATCATTGTGCTAAGTGAAAGAAACCAGACAAAAAGAGTTCAAACTGTATGATTCCATTTGTATACAATTCTAGAAAATGCCAGGTAACCTATAGTGACAGAAAGCAAATCAGTGGTTGTTTGAATACAAGGAGGCTGGAGACGGTTGGGTTGGAGGGATTAAAAAGGGGCATAAGGAAACCTTTGGGAGGGAGGGATATATTCATTATCCTGATCATGGAGATGGTTTCATGGGTGTGTAACAGTGGCCACTCAATTGATTCCAACTCATGGTGACCCCATGTGTGTCAGAGTAGAACTGGGCTCCATAGGGTTTTCAGTGGTTGATTTTTTAGAAGCAAATTGCCAGGTCTTCCCCCGAGGCTCTGCTGGGTGGACTTATACTTCTAACCCTTTGGTTGGCAGCCAACAAATTAACCATTTGCACCACCCAAGAACTTCCATGGGTCAAAATTTATCAAATTTTACTCTTTAAATATGTGCAGTTCATTGTATATCAATTGTACTTCAATAAAGTTTTTCGCTCCCCACCTCCAAACAGGTGAGTTACTAACCTCATCTGTAAAAGGGAGTAATAATAATTCCCACCTCACAAAACTATTGTTTTGTGTTGAAAGAGTTGTTGAGTGTTAAATGAGTTAACACTTGTAAAGTACTTAATACAAGTAAACTCTTATTATTATTTTTCCCAGAAACACAGAGAAAGGATCCCGTTTTATCTCTCATATCTCATTTCCATCTCTTAAGATTTAGATCCATTAATTTATTTAAAGACTATTAACGTGAGGAATATGCATGCTTTTTCAGATCTCTGCTTTGTCTGGGAGCCCTTTGTCTGCCTTGTCTGGGAGCCCTTTCCTGTCCACACTCTCTAAAATCATGCCCTTCTCTCAGACACTCTCTAAGTGCTTCCCTTGTTTTATTTTTCTTCATAACACTTATCCCCATAGGATATTATATCACCTACTTGCTTGTTTATTTACTCTCTGTCCCCGTCCAGTGGAACATAAGCTCGTAGAGACCAGGCTTGGTTCACCTGTAATATTCCTAGCACCTAAGAGTCACTCCAGGTTTCTGGGCGGTGCAAATAGTTTTCACTTCGCTGCTAATCAAAAGGTTAGTGGTTTGAATCCACCCAGTGGCTCGATGGAAGATTACAGCCAAGAAAACCCTACGGAGCAGTTTTACTCTGCGACACCTAAGGTCGCCCCAAGTCAGAATTGACTCGAGGGCAATGGCTTTGGTTTGGGTTTATGAGTCACTTCATGAATTGGTGATGGCGGCAGTGTGGTGGTGTCCCTTATTATCATCATTATTCTTGTCATTGTTGCGTTGTTGCTGGTGATCCGTGCGGGCTGATGCTCCGCTATGATTCTGTGTGGCTTGGCTAATGCTCTGAGGTAGCGGGCAGAAAGAAGACCTGGAAATTGGGTAGATCAGTGGAGTCCTAATCTCATTTCATTCCTGACTCTACAGGAGCAAGAGACGGCCCAGGCAGAAAAAGGTATTGAAAACACAAGATCAGGGCCTGAGATAGTTACTGAAACGGTAAAGAATCAAAATCTTAAACATTTTAAAAAGTTGCAAATATAAGGACTTTGACACGATCCACCCTCAGATCCTTTCTTTTATAGTCGATAGGGAAAAGGAAGTGATGACAAAAATTGGGTCGAAGGCAAAAATCACCCTGACCCTCCAATGACCCTTGAAACTGCAGCCAATTTGTCCTGTTTTGGGTAACTCAAGACCTGTCCCAGTTGTCTTTTCTTTCTTTTCAATTCTATGAATGCAAATTACATATCTAAGTCTCCAAGGATTGAAGGCTTATGTTGCTTCCATTTGCCTGTCTTGTCCTCCTCCTGCCCTGTTTCCTATAAAATAATTTTTCTTCAACTTTGTAGCTTTAGGAGAAATGTGAAAATGGCATTAATGCCAGTTCAATGTTATGTCTTCTATAAAGACGGATGTAAACAACGCTCTACTGAATATATGCTTGGATCTGCAATTGCACGGCAACCAATCCTCATGTAAGTACTTTTATTTGGTATCTGTGTAAACAGATCACAGAAATTATTCTGCCTCACACTCTGCCTTCAGGAATCTGCAAATGATGCCTTATAAATAGGTAGCAAACATTTCAGTGGATACGAAAGGCTTCCTGAGTTAGCATTTGTCATCTTTCATGTTTTAATTATCTCATTTGATCTCTTCATTGTTGCAATGACATTCTCATATTGTGTGCAGACCCTTGAGTGCCTCGGGCTAGATTAATCAATTAATATTGCAATTATTACTAAAGCAATATAGATATAAGTGGATAGGTGGCTACAGAAGCTTCAGAACCACTATGTTAATTCTGAATAAAGAGACGCTGGCTGTGGAAAATTCGTTCATACTATTTTGAAGTAAAAAACTAGATTCTTCCTAAAATCCTAGAGGCACATAAGGGGTTTGGGTGGGTTTTGTTTATTTTGGTGCTATATCATAAACGTCTTTGCTGAAAATATGCATATTTCTTCAAGAGTCAAAAAGACTTATTTTTTTATGACAATCTGAGATCACCAAGCAGTGGCATTGATCAAAGGCCCTCAGTGAGTACGAAGTCTGAACGGGATGTGAGAACATTCTTTTCCAGAATAATCTCTTCTCAGGCAAAGTAAGGATCTACGTCTCACAGTCACGCAGAGGTCTAACATATTTTTCAGGAACCTATTGTCAATTCACATGAGGCTCACAGGCTGGCAGCCACCATGAACACAGGGCCAAGCCCAGCACTGAGTTAGTCTGTGGGGTTTTTCAGGATCCACGTGCTTAGCAAGAAGATGAGGAAGAAAGGGTCCTAGGTCCTTTTTCCATTCCAGGAAAGATACCCATTTTCAGGACTACTGCTCCCCTATCACACTACGCCCAAACCCAAGCACATACACACACTCACACACACATATATGAATACCATAAGTAAGTTAATGAAGCGGTATCTGTGATGATGCTCACTTTCCCTTGTCTGAACTTCTATCTTGTAACAATAATATATATATGTATATACACATATGTATATATATATACATACACATACATATATCTCACACTTTTGCTTCTTATTTATTGTCCAAACCATGCATGCATTTTGTTCACCCATTGGATTGTAAGCTCCTTGAATATAATATATATAATAGCAATGAGTAACTTGCGTTGAGCTCTTCCTCTGGCCCACGTAGTATCTATCATCTTATTTAATCCTCACAAAAACCCAGTGAGGAAGGAGCCTCAGTTACCTCCATTCTGCAGATAACGAAGCTGGGCACAGAGAGGTCCGTAACTTGGCCAGGGATAGGGTGGAAAGGAGGGACAGGGTCTCGTGCACCTGTCCCTCATGGGGAGTGTCCCTCACGGGGAGTACGAGCACATGCTGGCCGACCAGCAGGTAACTGTTGACGGAGTTTTAGCACACTTGATGAGTGAATGCATGCTTTGCTAGGGTCCCACGCAGAGGTGATGGGGATCTGAAAGCCTCCTCAAGACCATGGCTCACCAGAGCTATGGAGTCAGTCTTACGCACCAGCCAATGGAGTAACGCTATTAGGTTCAGTTAAGTGTTTGATATCCTGGCACTGAGATCATTTGTTGGTTCTTTTTGACCTGGCACAGGAGTTCCAGATGCTGGCCTCTGCTGGTCCATGAAGAATCTTTGTGTGGTTGTTGGAGTTAGTTGCTGTTGAGTTGATTCTGACTCATGGCGACCCCATGTGTGCAGAGTAGAACTGCTCCATAGGGTGTTCAAGGCTGCGACCTTTTGGAAGCAGATTGCCAGGCCTTACTTCTGAGATGCTTCTGGGTGGGTTTGAACCACCAACCTTTTGGTTCATAGTTCAGCCACCCAGGCACTCCTTAAAAATCTTTATAGGCCTTTGGAGAAAAAAAAAAAAAAAGTCCTTTTTTGGGAAAAATTGTCTTTATTTTGAAATTATGCTCTCTCTAATTTAACATGTCCTTCATTTAGTAAAATGAAGATGATTCTAAATGGTAATGGTAAGTTTTTTTTCCCTTACTTGACAAAACAAACAAAGTTGATATCCCTGATTGTTTATGAAAAATTTCCCGTGAAAGTTCAAATTCTGGCTTTCTTGGTTAAGCTGTTTGTAGATCAGAACTGTATCAACTACCTTCTTTTTCCTGATTCGGCCTTTAACAGGAAAGTATAGTGGAAGAGAGATGACAGAAAAAGGAGTTAGGAAAGCTGAGTTTTCTTGAAAAATATATAAATTATATTCAGTGAAATGCACAAACCTTGAGTGTCAGTCTGATGAAATTTGAGAATGTAGCACCCACGTAGAACACTGAATTTTAGATTCATTCCCATCAATATGACCTTGAACGTGTTACATAACTTCTTGGTTTGCTCATCTGAAAACAAGGAGGATGAACTAGCTTCTCTAGGGATCACTCTTGTCCCAATAAGCAGTTATTGAAGGCCACATAACTTTGATTTCTTCCTTGAAAGACCTCTTTGGGGACAAAGAATCAGCTCATTGTTCGTTCATTCCACACACCACGCACAAAGCAATGTCCTCGAGCTAGGGACTCCGCAGGGAACTGTCCATGAAGTACTTGGAAAATAAAAGGTACTCTGGGTCCAAAGTACTGTTGGTGCTCATCACCATGAAGATAACAAAAAGAATCACCTTGCGGATGTCTATTATAACCATCAATTCTAATAGATCTATTTGCTACCTTTCTTTCTCTCTTTCTCTTTTCTCCTAATTTTCATGTTATTTGGAATCACAAATGATGATTATTTGGCCATCACTTTTGGAAATATCCGTTTATAACCTCTAGTTGCATTAAATAAAACATATCATTTCCCAAGAACATTTTTGTAGAGCATGTAAAGGTTTTAACCTGCAGCTGAATTTCTAATATGGACAAACACATATAATCACTAATTCTCCAGTATTTGGAATAATGAAATATGAAGCATATAGACAGACACATCAGAGCTACGGTAATGACTCGCTGCTCCTGAACTTGAGCTCAGTCATTTCCAAGCTCTGGGACCACAGGCAAGTGTTAGCCTTACTGAGCCTTGGTTTCTTCAAGTGTAAAATGAAGTACAATCAACAGCATCTACTCAGACTTGAACATGCGTCAGAATCACCTGAAGGACTTGTTTAACACAGATTGCCGGGCCCTACTCCTAAGGTAGGAGCTCTGGTGGTGCAGTTGTTAAAGCGCTCAGCTGCAACCAAAAAGGTCGATGGTTTGAACCCACCAGCTGCTCCACAGGAGAAAGATGTGGCAGTCTGCTTCTGTAAAGATTTACAGCCTTAGAAACCCTATGGGGCAGTTCTACTCTGTCCTATAGGGTCACTATAAATCAGAATTGACTTGACGGCAATGAGTTTGACCCCTAGGGTTTCTGATACATCAGGTTTGGAGCGGGGCCTGAGAATTTGCTTTTCTATTAAGTTCCCAGATGATGCTGCGTCAGCTGATCCAGGGACCGCACTCTGAAAATCACTGATCTATAGAGGAAGGGATGCTAAGAGAGGAAGAGGCCTGCTATCTGGGCCATGTCTGAAGGCCAGGGTCACGGCCTCTGTCCTAGCCAGCTGGACCTCCTACTGTGAGATGCTGAGCCCACCATGGAAATGAGCGTGAAGCCCTCTCCAATCTGTTCCTCTGCACATGCCTGCCAACATTTGCTTGCCTGGACTCAGCAGGACACATACAAGGACAGGCCAGAGCACGCACTCCCAGGTCTCTGTGCTGCTGGTATGAACCTGTGTGTTTGCATGGGACTGTGCCTGCTGAATACCACCCACATTTAATGAGTCTCTGGATGCTACATGAGCGTTATCATTTCATTCATCCGTTTACTCTTCACCCATCAGTCCTTTTTTAATATCTTTAAATATGCATCCAATGTTTGTAAGGAACAGGCAAAGCTCTTCAGTGTAAGCTTACTTAGACTCCACTTCCAGTCTTCTCTTGGATTTATTTTGGGTCCCTGGGCATTTCTGTGACCTTGATAGCCCTTCTTTAGTAAGAGAACCTCCTGAGTTTTAGCGGGACACATAGCTGTCTTGCACTAAAGGATACTTGCCAAGCTTCCTTGCAGCTAGGTCTGACCATGACACTAATTTCAGACCAAAAGGATATGAGCCAAAGAGATGTATACAAATTTTGAGCCATCTCTTTAAAAGAGGAAGTTGCTTCCCCTAACTTCCTTTTTCCCCTTCCTGTTCTCTGAGCAGTGACAATGGCTGGTCCAACCTGGATGCCCCATGATGAAGATGTTAGAGCCACCCCAGCAACCCTGGACCACGCTTTTCACGGGGTCACTGTGAGTCGGAATCAATAATACACAACAACAGCGACAACAACGTGAGGGAAAAGTTTCTTTCTGGTTTAAGCCACTATATCTTGGGGCCTCTTTGTTATAGCAGCTGAGCCTTTACTCTAACTCATATGATTGCCTCCATGGTTGTCTTTGGCCTTTGTTCCCTTTCTGGACTCAAGATTCCGCTCAAGCTTCCAGATTCATGGTACTGACATATCCTTTCTTATACCTAATTATTGGCCAATTGGCCTTGAATTGGTATTTGTTTTCACTTCTCCCAACCAGTTAGGGTCCAGATCTAGCCCCTGTACCCTTTCTGTGGTAGCTCATCACTTAGGGAATAGACTGGGTAAGTTCCTAGCAGACAAGTATATGCCGAAGGACAGATGTGGTTGACAATGCTGATATACAGATGCCGTTGTAACAACAACACGGACTAAGACAATGATTATCAAATACTTGAGTAATTGTTTGAGGACCAACTGTCAGCTCTTCAGCACTTCTATGTTCTCCCCAAAGAGGTTTCTCTAGACACACAGAAAAGCTCCATTCAAAGGGACCGCTTGGAAGTTTAACCAACAGATTTAGGAAGTCTTTTACTTGCAGTATTTTGGGGATAAAACATTTTATAAAAAAGAAAGAAAGCAGTGCAAAAAAAAAAATTAAAGGGAGACAATAGCCATATTTACGACTCAAAATACTCTGTCATTTGCGTCAACATCTTAAAACAAAGATTGCTCAACCAAGGAATGCCACCAAGGCATTTACAGATAATTAAAATGATGATTCCTGAGAAGCTTGAATGAAGTAATAATGTCAGAAGAGGCTGATCTGTTAGAAACTATTCAAGGATATCATCTGGGGAACTTGGATGTGCCTTTCTAAACCAAGATAACACAGTGAAGAAGTAAGGGCGCTCAACAGAGGTGAGACTGGCAGCTGTTTTCCTGGTGTGATTGAGGAACAATGAGGGATTTGTTCTGCAGATTTGTCTGTTACAAGCCTGAGAGTCACTCTGTTGCCTTTACTTCCTTGGATTAAACCACTGTCCTCCAGGCCTTCCATTGAAACAACAATGTATCCTTTGAGGATAACATTTTAGAGTCCATACTTCCTGCTCAGGGAAATTGTATCATCACCGCCAAGACAGAGGGAAGGGGAAGGGAGGGCCGAGGAGGGGAGGGGAGAGAGAGAGCTCTGTATGAAGACACTGGGCTGTTGGCTTTGAAGATGGAGGAAGGGCGGCATGAGCTAAGGAATGTGGGTACCTTCTAGAAGCTGGGAAAGGCAAGAAACAGATAAACAGATTCCCCCCGTAGAGCCTCCAGAAAGAAGGCAGACCTGCTGACACCTTCACCTTAGCCCAGGGACACTGATTTTGGATTGATAACCTGCAGAGAGCTGTAAGAGAATAAATTTGTGGGAGTTTTAAGCCACCAGGTTTGTAGTAAATTGTTAAAGCTTCTTCTGGAAGCTATACACCCCCTTGGGCTTCAAGACCCATATGCCCTTCCTCCGTGCAGCCTTTTTTTGGTTTTGCCTTTGCCAGTCGCCGTTGCGTCAACGCCATCTCATGGAGACCCCAGGTGCATCAGAGTAGAACTGCACTCCATAAGGTTTTCAATGGCTGCTTTTTCAGAAGTAGATCACCAGGCCTTTCTTCCACGGCACGCTTGGGTACACTTGAACCTCCAGCCTTTTGGTTAGCAGCCAGACATGTTAATGGTTTGCACCATGCAAGGACTACAGTTTTGCCTTAGTGCTGAGTTAATGCCTCAACTCGGCTCTCTTCTGGCACCCTGACCTCTATTATAGAATTGATCACCCTCATTGAGGTTGTTTGCAGACTTGTCTGGCTCACGCATTGGACTATGTCCTCCTTTGAAGATAGGAACAGGGCTTTATTTGTTTCTCCATCCTGACCCCTACCACAGTGCCTGGCGTATAGGAGAACCTCAGGGTGTGCTACATGAGTGAATGAATGGCCAGGTAGCCAAGCGGAATTGCAAATGTTCACATGAGTGGTACAGACACAAATGCCCCAGGAGCTCAGAGGAGAAGCCATCCTTCAGGGCTGCAGCAGGCTAGGAGGAAAAGATATAATTTACACTAGGATTCTGAAACAAAAGAAAAATCCCCGGAACATCCTCGTTTCTTGGGCTCTCTAGAATCCTGGGGGTTAACTTCAAGGTAATCTTGGTGGTAAATAGTGGACGGATGCTGGATGAACCTGGGTGTTTTCAGTCCCCCTCTCAGCAGCCTTCCATAACCGCTGAGCACAGTTTTTAATGCACGTAGTGGAACTGCTTTGGAAAGAGATCTTGCCCTTCTCCCAGGGCCGTTTTCAGAAGACGGCTCGTCCGTCAGCAGCCTTCCTCTCACAAGGGTCTGTGTCTCTCCCGTTGGCCGGCAGTGTCAGTGAAGCCCCGAGTGTAAAAATGGGGCATGTTGGGCTGGGCTTCCTGCAGCCTCTCCGCCTCTGCGCCTAGTGGGGGCTTCCGAGATTACTCAGAACTTGGCTGTGATGAGATGGTGGGGGCTTTAGAGATGGTGGGGGCCTTAGAGATTACTCAGAACCTGGCTGTGACTGGGGCTTGGACGAAAGCCAGCAAACTGGCTCAAGTTCAATGCAGGTCTAACAGAGGGATGGTGCTGGTGGCGGGGGAGAGCAAGGCACAAGCTGCAGGCAGTGGTTGGAGGTTCAGCCCTCTTAACTCTCAGATGCACTCACTACCTGCCGGGAGAACAGTTCCTTTGAGACTCCCAGGAGTCAGCAGGGGCTGTGCTTACCCTTTTCATGTGCAGAAAGGTTGTGTCAGTCTTTACACCTGGATGTCAGGATGCCTCCGTGTTTGCCCTTTAGAAAAACACTTCGGATTCTCAAACGGTGCTGAGCCCCGGGCTTTCTCGCTATGGGGATGTGAGTTCCCTTGGATGTGTGTGTGCACCTGTTGTGTTTGTGGTGGTGTCTAACGGCCCTGGCTCTGGAATGACATACGTTTGGATTCATAGCCTGCCTGTGAGACTTAAAGCAAGTAACTTAGCTTCTTTTAGCCTCAGTTTTGTAACTTACAGTCTTATTATGATAATGAAAGGAGCCTTGGTGGCCCAGTGGTTAAAGTGCTTGACTACTAACCTAGAAGTCAGCTGTTTGAAACCACCAGCGGCCCCTGGGGAGAAAGATGTGGCAGTCTGCTTCCGTAAAGATTTATAGCCTTGGAATCCCTACAGGTTGCAATGAGTCGGAAATGACTCGAAGGCAGTGGGGTTTGGGTTGTGATAACTAAAGAAGAATATCCATGCAATGTAGTTGGAGATATTTCTACAACATAGAGATTTAAAATGTTGATGTTCTTGTTATTAATCTTCCAAAATTGAGAGTCTTTGCAAGTGTATGGGAGAGACTGCAATAGGCCTTGAGGATAAACAGAGGTAAGACCTGGCCCAAGGAGGTCATAGTCTAGAGGGGTAGATGCACTCAGAAGCACTAAAAGCAAGTCCCATTTGACACTGAGCCACCATTAGCCTATAGCGTACCGTTATGTAAATTAAAAACACCTAAAGGTTGGCAGTGCATGTCCATCTAGTAGCACCTCAGAAGAAACTCCTGGAGGTCTGCTTCTGTAAAGATCACAGCCAAGAAAATTCTATAGAGCACTTCTACTCTGTTTAATACTTGGGCTCGCCATGAGTTGGGGGCCACCTCAATGGCAGCCAAACCAACAACAACAAATTGTTGATTAATTAATAGGCTGTTGTGTTGATGCAAATATATTTATAGCCCAGAGGAAAAAGACAGCAGAGAAATTTTTATTTTCAACCTATGAGCTTCTTACACAACTTAATTGCGTTATATCAACAGTAAGTTGAGCCAACAACAGAAAGGTGAAAAAGTTGTTGCGAGATATTTGTGTTTGAAATTTGCATCACAGATTTCCTGTGAGATTTGATTATCAGATACCAATGACATCTGCTGAGCGGGCAGATTGATAGCTAACATCAGGAAAGCATATGCCAGGCTAAATACGCAGCTTAGGTGATGGATCTGAGAGTCAAACCAGGGAAACAATCCACGCTGGCGTAATGAGTCGCTCATGGATGATTTCTATCGTAAATGATACATATTGAGGGTAATGTAAAACAAAATGACTCCAAAGTGTGTCTGTTTCCATTAGGATCATCAGCTTGAAATACAAACACATAAGAAAAATCACTTATGCATTTTAAAGATAAGTCCAAATGAGTGTAAGCAACTGTGAAAAATGATTAAACTCATAAACCTGTTGCCGTCAAGTCGATTCTGCCTCATAGCCACCCTATAGGACAGAGTAGAACTGCCCCACAGGGTTTCCAAGACTGTAAATCTTTACAGGAGCAGACTACCACGTCTTTCTCCTGCAGAGTGGCTGGTGGGTTCAAACCTCTGACCTTTTGGTTAGTGGCCAAGTGCTTAACCACCGAACCACCAGGACTCCTTGAAAAATGGTTAGTGACTAGCTGACTATAATTTAAGAACTTTCATTTCACATTATATCTCATTAAGAATGCATGGAAATTAGTGCATTGCCAAGAATGTGGCAAATCAGTGTTAATGGGAAATTTAACAAGTTTAGTGTGGTTGCTTACAGAAATATACAATAAAATGGATAATAAATTTTAATTTTTATGTATATAATTTAAATAACCTAAAATATAATCATGAATCAATACATGTTGGTATATAAGTGTGTATACTCACACTTACATTTATATATATGAATATTTATATACCAAAAAAAGCCCACACCCATTGCTGGCAAGTCGATTCCAGCCCATAGTGACCCTACAGAAGAGAGTAGAACTGCACCATAGGGTTTCCAAGGAGCAGCTGGTGGATTCGAACTGCCGACCTTTTGGCTAGCAGCTGTAGCTCTTGTATGTTTTATATGTATGTGTATATACATATGAAGTGTCTGGGTGGTGCACACGATTAACCTGCTTGGCTGCTAACCAAAAGTTGGAGGTTTGAGTCCATCTAGAGTTGACTCAGAAGAAAGACCTGGCTATCTACTTCTGAAAAATTAGCCATTGAAAACCCTATGGAGCACAGTTCTACTCTGACACATGTGGGGTGCTATGAATCGGAGTCAGCTTGACAGTAACTGGTTTTTATAGATACATACACACATACCATCTAGAAACACATAGTCTAAATGACCTATAATATAGGTCGGTTTGGCTTGAAGGTCAAATATTGTATATAATCCAAAACACACACACTCCCCTCACTTCTCCCCACCAAATAAAAGCAAAGAAAGGAAAACTCTGAAGAGCGAAGAACGCAATTTTAATTTGGTGATCATATCTTTCAAATTTGAATTAGTGAATGTGTTTGATATTCGTCGTTTACTTTAGAATGTTGCTTTATTGTCATGAACAGACGCTCCTGGCTATCCAAACGTCTACATTTACGAGGTTGTTTAGAGAAGCACAAAATCATTACAGTGTAAACATGTGACCCAGGAGCCTCCCACTTAGACAATTAGTCACCGCCTGGATCGCTTCTCCACACTGGTGCCTGTCCGGGCCCCTCCTGTCTTTGAAGATCAGTGTCTTACTGACGTCTGATGTTATCGGACAACACAGTGCAAATCAATTGTAAAGAGAAACAGAAAACCTCAAGAAAATTATATGGTGCCACAGAATTGGTGAAAATGATGGTGGAGAACCACAGAGCCAGAGAAACACGAGCGCCTGGAGGAGTTAGGTCGCTTAATAGCTGAAAAGGAAAACAAAATCGGCAAGGATAATGACATGACGAAAGCTTCAATGGGAAAAATTTTAGCATCAAAGAACTGGTATTAGGAAAATGGGGGAGGTCCTCCTGTAATTTTGTAAAAATGATTGTCTTTCGGATCATACTTTGAAAGTCATATATGATGCCACGGAGGTTGCACTGTGCTCTCGTAACATTGGTTACAAAATTATTTTAAATGAACACAGTCTCTTCTGTGTTCGTTTTACAAACTACAGTATAGTAGTATTTTCTTTCCTTAACATGGTTAGATATAGGATACAATAAGCTCATAGAGATTCATTTTTCAAGGGAAAATCTCCATCATACATCTTTTCTACTATTTATTATTAAAATTCGAGTCCTTTTGGGGTAGAATCACTTCCATGGCCTTCGGTAAGGACTTGTGTGTCATATCTTAGATCCCTGTCATTGCCGAATAGCTTCTAATTGTGGCACATCCCTGGTCTCCTTTACATTAAAATGTGAGCCGTTGGAATTCTCTAAATATTCCTATCTGCAGAGGCGACAGATCTATGAAGGAAGGCTCAGTTTCTAATTCTATCTCTGTAACCTCCTAAGGCTGCGGACACAGTATCTACTCATGTAAAGCACTCAGTAAATATTCGTTAAATGGATGTAGCTCTCTCAATTGACTCCAGTGTCCAATGCAAAGTCCTGGGAATAGGGGTCGTGGGAGGGGCTATTCCTTTTAATTACAGTAGGCCTGACTTCTAAGGCAATGTTTGTCTTAATACTTTTTGCTCTCAATGACTAGAATATACCTTGTCAGAGCAGCAGATGATTGCTTCATGGAGTTACTGAATGAGTAAGCAACGGTTGCACAGATTGGATCCACTTCAGATGGATTTACTTCCATACTCGCTTTTATCGCCCTGTGACTGTTAATTGCTTTGCTCACAACATGCCCAACATTGAGAATCAATGCGTGGGGAGTGATAAGAAGACTGAGATGAGACAGCTTAAGTCAAGGAATGGAAAATCAGCTAGAACACACGTGCTCTTGCTTCCATCTCCATGCTTACGAATGTGACTTCTACTAAACGCCGTCTAGTGTAACGCTGTTCTACACATATCGAAATTGCACTTCTAGGTTACTGATGTTACGGTGTGAACCTTGCCTTATGCTCTTAGGAGAGCTGATGGCTCTGCACAGGTTAATTCACATGCTCTTGCTTCATTTTCCCTGCAATAGCCTTTATGTTTGTATAACACTGAAGTCCTCCTACTACTTTAAAAGCATCTCACTCAATTCTCAATACTTAGCAGGTGTTATGGGTTGAACTGTGTCCCCTAAAAAGATATGTTCAAGGCTGAACTCCTGGTACCTGTGACTGTGACCTTGCTAGGAAGTTAAAGGTCTTTGCAGATGTACTTAGTTACCATGAAGTCATACTGGAGTAGGGGTGGCCCTGTTCCAACATGACGGTGGCCTTATAAAAAGACAAGAGATACAGATAGAGCCGCAGAGGGAAGACAACCATGTGAAGACAGAGCCAAACACTGGAGCTGTGCAGCCACAAGCCAAGGAATGCCTGAAACCACCAGAAGCTGGAAGAAACAAGGACAGATTCTCCCCTACAGTCTTTGGAGAGATCACAGCCTTGCCAACACCTTGGTTTTGGACTTCTAGCCTCCAGAACTGTGGAAGAATAAATTTCTGTTGTTTTAAGCCACTTCCTTTGCAGCAATTTGTTGCAGCAGCCCTAGGAAGCTGAGACAGCAAGGTAAAAAGAACAGATACCATTTTTTCCACTCTACGGATGAAACAAAAGCGATTCAGTGATTCAGTTTCCAGTCTTTGGGTTCCAAGTGTAAATTTCCCACCACCCCGGTCTTACTGCCTGGCTGAATTAGGGAGACAAAGAGTGAAAAATTAGTGAGCTGACGGCTACTAGGATTTCGAGGGGAGGGATGATATAGCAGGAGACACATCCCAGGTGTCCTTTCGGGGTGTTGAGAAGGTTGTATCCACTCGCTCTCTTTTAACAGGAGTAAAACGCCTGCATGAGATGTTTTAGAGCTTAGGGTCATCCTGGCTGTCGGGCCCTTCAAGGTGGTAGAGTTGAGATGGCGGTGAAGAGAGCCTACAAGTCTACGCCACCCTCAACGATTCTCAGGGATGTGCTTGCGGGCTCTTATTATAGACTCCAGTTCTGGATCTGCTTCAAGCTGATACCAGCTACCTACTAGTTTATTGAGCACTTACTATGTGTACGGCTCTTTATAAGCAACATATAATTGACTTTTCATGAAAGCCTTCCAACGTAGCTTTAGCTTTGGCTCTATTTATCCACTGGGATTCTCCCCCTGTCAGTTTGTCGTACTGTGGTGTCTTCTGTGTTGCTATGATACTGGCAGCTATGCCACCAGTATTTCAAATACTAGCAGGGTCACCCATGGTGGACAGGTTTCAGTGGAGCTTCTAAACTAAGACAGATTAGGAAGAAAGGCCTGGTGATCTACTTCTGAAAATTAGCCAACGAAAGCCCTATGGATCACAACGGAAGATTGTCCAATACAGTGCTGGAAAATGAGCCCCTTAAGTTGGAAGGTACTCCAAGTACACAGTGTTTGCAGTAATGGACTCCAGCATACCAATGATCGTGAAGATAGTACAGGACTGAGTAACATTTTGTTCTGCTGTACATGGGGTCACCAGGAGTTGGAGCCAACGCAAAGCAACTAACAACACAAACAACAGGATCCTGGGACTCAGAGGTTACGTACTTAGCAGCTGCCACAGAGCTAGTAAGTGGCAGAGTCAGGATCTGAAACCAGGTCAGTTGTCTCCAAAGCCTCAAGGTTCTTCCTTCATACCATTCTGTCACTTATTATTAGCTTGGGAGACAATGTAGCAAAGTAGGAAGAACAAGGGGCTTTGACTCTGGAGATAGGAATTCAACTCTTACTACATCATGGTGCTTGGTAAATTTTTCCTGAATAAATGAGTTGTTACAATATTATTCCTTACTCTGAGCCAAAATTTACCTTGTGATATTTTCATTTATTGCCCTACATAGCATAATTAGTATAAGTGTGCAAGTCTCTAAAACCAGTATTATCGAACATGTTCTGAATTGTTTATGGTCAATAAGACATAATTACAAATAATTAAAAAGACTTTTACTGAACATCTCCCTCAATACTTCAGCCACACAGTTATGAAATCTTAGAGTATTTTGAATCCAATTTTCTTGTGTAAAGAATGAGGAAGCAAGATCTTGCAAGGAGAATAGTCTTTTGTGAGGTCACACTGCTGATAAGAGGCAAAGACAGATCTAGAACCGGGGATCCCAACTCCAAATTCATTGTCTTGCGCATTAATTACACTTGGCATTCCTTATCAATGAAGCTCACATTTGTACTCTGCTTTGTAACACCACAAAGCGGACCATCTCCTTTTGATGCTTGCCATGGTGATATGGATAGCATAGGTACTATCATACCCATTTTACAGATGTGGGAAGTAAGTCTCAGAGGTTTAAGTTATATTGTGGTGAATGGAGGAGAGCCAGGTGCCCCGAGCCAGTTTAGAGCTCTTGCCCTGATGCCTGTGGGCATGAGGGCCAAACGATATTGAGATGCAGGGCCATGTACATCCCTTCTCACTTAGCTGGGGTGGGATGTTGGTGACCCACAATGCACCAGCATCTTGGTCTTGAAGACCGGGATTGTCTTCATCTGTGCGTGCCCCGTCCACCTAGCCCTGTGCCTTACACTAGCAGGGGCTCAGCTGGTGCTCAGTAGGTGCTCAGCAGGTGTTGAACGTGCTTTCCTGAACTGGTACCTGCCAGAGCAGTCAGAAACAGGAACTTTGACTGACTCAGAATGTTCTTTGGCTGTTTACATGTGGCAGAGTCGGACCTAAGGTGAAGCAAGTGAGGCACCCAGGGTGCAAAATTCAAGTGGGTACTCTCAGGAGCTGATGCTGTGCTTGCACAGACCTGAGAGTGAGGACCTCCTGAAATTCTGCACCCCGGTGCCTCGCTCGCCTCACCCTGGTCCTGGTTCTGGATCTAGTAGGCAAGTTAATTTCTCTAAGCCTCAGCTGTAAAACAGGGAGCCTCTGGGTGGTGTGTGCTCAGCTGCCAACCGAAAGGTTGGAGGTTGGCGTTCCCCCAGAGGCACCTCAGAAGTAAGGCCTGGCAAACTACTTCTGAAAAATCAGCCACTGAAAACCCTGTGGAGCACAGGGCTACTCTGACACGCATGGAGTTGCCGAGAGTCGGGGTCAACTCGATGGTAACTGGTTTAATCCAAAACCAAACTCATTGCTGTCAAGTCTATTCCAACTTACAGTGACCCTGCAGGACAGAGTAGAACTGCCCCGTGAGGTTTCCAAAGCTGTCAATCTTTACGGAAGCAGACTGCCACATCTTTCTCCCATGGAGTGACTGGTGGCTCCAACTGCCAACCTTACACTTGACAGCTGACCGTTTAACTACTGTGTCATGAGGGCTCCTGCTGGTTTAATACCAAACTCAAAATACCGAACTTAAAAGTTTATTCTAAGGATAAATGAGATGTTTTGCACAGTGTTTACAGCACAGTTAATCACTCAAAAACAGTAGCAATTACTAGTAAGACTTCTATTTTCAGGTCCCCTTGAACTTCATGGCATAATTACAAAACGAAAGCAGAAGCTTGCTTGACCCAGGAGCACATACATGTCTTCTCAGAGCTGCTTGCTTTCTTCCGTGTGTTTTGCTCCTAACTTCACCTTGGCCTGACCTTGGTCCTGTTCCAAGGCTCACTTTGATAACGACAGTGCCTTTACTTACACTACAATTCTGCAACTTGTTATTGCACTGTAGGTAAAAATTTATTTCATCTTTGCGTTCATTCCCACTCTTTACAATGTCTGACGAGGAAAAGCGAAACAGGAAGTAAAGCAAAAGCTTGAGAACGAATGGATTTACCATTAGTGGAGGGATAATGAAAAATGTTCATTAACGCTTCAGCAGATTTAGACTTTGCAGTTCATTTCAGGTGACAGATTTGGAGAAGTTCTTAATCTGCTCTGTTAACCTTAGGAGGGAATGAAATTGGGGAAGAAGGAAAATCTTAATTTAACAAATGAAAATGGCACGAAATGCTCAAGGTGATACAGGTTCTGAGCTTCCTGCAGTTTAGAGTGGATTTTTACTGAGTTGTGAGTCTACAAAGCTTTACACTTGCACATACTCATTGCCAGGTAAATGGGAGCAGGAAGGAAATAAGCTTTGTTACTCTCTTAATCTCTCCTTGTTTGTTCACCACCCACTAAATTCATTTGGAAATTGTCGGCACACACGTGAGCAGCTTTTATGGATCTGTCAATAATAATTGAGATGGTTCATTTTATATGTCAGCTTGGCTAGGCTACGGTGAGAAGTTGTTCAGTCGAACACTAGTTTAGATGCTGCTATGAAGTAGCTACATGTGATTAATTCAGTTGGCCTTAAATAAAGCTGAGTATCTTCCATAATGTGGGTGGGCCTCATCCAATCAGTTGGCGGCCTAAAGAGCAAAAAGGGAGTTTTCCTGGAGTGTAGTTTGCTTCCAGATTATAAAGAGACATCTTGCCAGAACTCCCTCACTCTTCACTCTCTCTGTAGACCGACCTACAGATTTCGGGACATGAGTCTGCAGGAGTCTCCAGCCCGTCACCTGACCTATAGATTCTGAACTTGCCAGCCCCCTACAATCATGTGAGCCAATTCCTTAAAATAAATCTTTCTTTCTCTCTCTCTGAGTGTGTGCGTGTGTATATAGATATACAGATACTGAGATAGAGATGTATATCTTACTGTTTCTCTAGAGAAGGATAAGACAATAATGATAGCAGTAATAATACCAACATTTTTCAAGTGAATAATGCATTCATGCAAAATAGTCACATATTAGCTCTCTGTCTCCTGCTGTAACATTCATCCTTCAGGGTACTCGTTGCCGTTGAGTCAACTCCGATTCACAGTGATTCCATGTGTGTCAGAGCAGAACTGTGCTCCACAGGGTTTTTAATGGATGATTTTTTGGAAGTAGATCAACAGATCTTTCTTCTGAGACACCTCTGGGTGGACTGGAACTTCCGATCTTTTGGTAAGCAGCTGAGTGTGTTAACTGTTTGCACCACCCAGGGACTTCAATGTAGATATTACTTATAACATTGTTCTGAAGATGGGGAAACTGAGGCTAAGTGTGATGCTGTCAGTGTCATACAGGTCGTAAAGTGTGGCCTGTGAAGAGAACTCAGGTATCCGAGAACAAAACTCTTGCTCTTTGTATCCCAGGGCTTAAGGAGATCAGAGGCCCACTGAGATAACACTGACTTTAACCATTGTTCATGCTTAAGGGCATCGTTGTTCAAGTTCAAGATGTGGGCTGCATTTTACTCTCTACTCATAAAACAATGGTTCAGCTTGACTTTAGAAATCCTCAGTGACTGCAGTGAGGAAGGGCAAATGAAACAGGTAGAAGTCACGGAAAGCATCACCATGGAAACATGACCCAGAACCCTCTGTGTGAGAAAGTTACTTCTAAGTTTTGTAAAGCCCATGGGTGAAATATTTCCTTGATGTTAAACCACTACTTCTAGATTGTAAAGATTGTTTTAGTCCTGAAAACCCAGAGGTGAGCCCAATAAAATAATGGCATTTATAATCAAAGACATTTGGAAATTCTTTTCTTGCTTTGGGATTGCCATTAAAAGTTACTACCCAAGTGACCTGGAAGAACGGTTGCTCTATTGACTGCAAATTAAATTCAAATGGTCTCTTAAACAAAAAATAAATGGTCTGTTTCTCCAACACAGACACTAGGATTTAATAATGCATACCAATGTTCTTTTTTTTTTTTTTTTTGAGTCTCTGGGAAGTGCAAATGGTTAACACGCTCAGCTGCTAACTACCTCAGAAGAAAGGTCTGGCAATCTACTTCTGAAAAATCAGTCTCTGAAAACTCTGTGGAGCACAATTCTACTCTGACACACATGGAGTCACAATGAGTTGTAGTCAGCTCTGTGGAAGCTGTTTTTTTTTTAAACCAACCATTTGAGGCATTATGCTATGAAGAAAGATTTAGGGAGTTTAATCACTTAAGATGAGTAACAAGTTGTTTTTATGCTTAGAATGACATCACATCATACTAATGAGTATTTAGCAATACAATCAGACAACCTCTATACGCAAATGAAATAATGATGGCTAGTTGTGGCAACACTTACAAAACACAGCTAATTTTAATGTACAGTA
The DNA here is from genome assembly GCF_000243295.1 of Trichechus manatus latirostris. Taxonomy (NCBI): domain Eukaryota; kingdom Metazoa; phylum Chordata; class Mammalia; order Sirenia; family Trichechidae; genus Trichechus; species Trichechus manatus. The sequence continues at coordinate 2,310,404 of NW_004444039.1, read as the reverse complement.
AGAGAAGTAAAGTCAACAAACCCAAATGTAATTATAAATACGCTGTCAAAATTTGTGCTGAAGTAGAGAGACGAATTATGCATAAAACTATGTTTGCAATTTCAAGTATGGATGTGTGCCTGTGATTACAATGGCTATAGCATGAAAAATAATTCTGGGCTGTTCAGAAGGAGTAATGGGAATTTTAAAATGTCCACACAGGGTTTCCCCAGAGCTGTTCTAGCAGTTCCTAGATGAGGAGGAAAGTGTTGAGATCTGTGAATGGGCCAAATGCACAGTCTTCTACCTCAGACCTTGAATAAGTCCTCTCTGGTGGAAAAGGTTTTGTGGCTTCTTGCAGGGGTAGACTGAATTACGAAGATGATTGTGGGGTGAAGAATTACTTTACTCAAAGAATTTGGTCTTTGTCTTTGGTTCCTGGGAGATAACCTTTAAACCCTTAGAATTTTCCAGGTGGTTGGAATGTCTGCTCATGGAGGATTCCAGACCATACCTAACACCTTATGCTAAAGAGGTGACTCAGGGTGTAGGGCTTAGAAGACCCACTAGCAGATATCAGCCTGACCTTCAGGGACAGGAGGGGAGCTGGAGATTGAGTTCCACCACATGGGCAATGATTCAATCGATCACACCTATGTAATGAAATCCCAGTAGAAAACTCTGGACACTGAGGCTCAGGTGAGCTTCCTGCTTGGTGACAGACATCAATGCATAGGAGGGTAATACATCGTTGGGAACACAGAATCTTCATGTTGGGGACCCTCCCAGACTTTGCCCTGTGTTTCTTCTTTTATATCCTTTATGATTAAACTTAAATCATGCATGTAGCACTTCCGTAAGTTCTATGAGGCGTTCTAGTGAATTATTGAGCTCAAAGGGGGTCGCGGAAGCCCTGAGTTTGTAGCTAGCAGGTCATAAGTGTGCGTTTTCTGGCGACCCCTGAGCCTGTGGCTGGAGGATGAAGTCTCGGGCAGATTGGGCAATCTGGATGACTTTTTAATGTCTGAGATCTGACCTAGCTCCAGATAGCTGGAGTCAGAAGAGGAAGAACTACATCTGAAGCTGGTGTCAGAGAAGACATTTAGAGTCGGTGTCAGAAGACACAAAACCTAACAATCCACGGCTACGTGATGCTCTTGTTTGGTGAGGGGTAACATGGCAAGGGAGAGCCCAGGATGAAAGCCCAGTGTGGATGTGCTGTTGGTGTTGTTATTGCGTCTGCTTTCATGCCACTATGAGTTGTGCTGAAGCTTCACGCCCCAGAAGACAGGATAGTGTTTTTGTGGCTCTTCTTGATTACCTTCAAGCCTAAATTGGATTCTGTTTTCAGTGGCACCATCAGAATGGTGACGCCTGGATTGCTAAAAGCAATAGTGATGACCTCTGATTTCCCGAGTACCTCTCTGTGAGTGAGGGTTGGTGTTGAAACGAGGGGCAATATCTATCTTTTGGTTTGAGCTGCTTTTCATTTGTGGCTCTCTCCTCGGAGGTGACCAAAAGTAGCAATCTCAAAGTCAACAGGAGTTATTCTGGTATGGCGTCAGACCCTCTTCAGAGTGAAGCCGAAAAGCTGCAAGACTGTGGCTGGGCTCCAATTTATCCCAAGGCAAGGCCATCCTGTGATGTTGATGGGCTGCAGAAAACGCAGGCTGTGCTACTAATCCTTTTGCGACAAAATCATTCAACAACGTTTATTAACAACCTCACAAATAGAGACTGATTTAAAAAGAATAAACTAGTGTCCTACTCAAAGAACTGCTACAGTCATGGAAAAAGGAATTGATTATGTGGGGATTAAGCGAGAGAATTCATGTGCAGCAATGAACCTAGAACCTAGACACGCTTAATATTACTGCGAGCCAGATTATAATCACTGATATGTACTCTGCTCACCTCTGCTGCTCATTTTCCAGCTAAACTTAAAAGGGTGGTAGTAGTCTTCAGTAAGAAGTCATTTGGAGTTCTGAGGTGGCATAGGTGAATGGTCATAACATCTGGGAATAATAGTACGTTGAAAGTAAAAAATGTTAGTCATTCATCACTTTGTCAATGTATTCTACTGAGGAGCCCAGGCTCTGAAGTATCTGATTCTTCTGAGATTTATTAGTTATTAATCATTTTGAGTTAGCTTTTGAAAATTTACTGAGCACCAACACCATACTTTATACTAAGGGAGGCGTATATAGGAAAAAAAAAAACCCTTTGCTGTTGAGTCAATTCCAACTCATAGTGACCCTACAGGACACAGTAGAACTGCCCGACCAGGTTTCCAGGGAGCAGCTGGTGGATTCAAACTGCCGACCTTTGGATTAGCAGCCAAGCTCTTAACCACTACGCCACCAGGGCTCCATGTATATAGGAAGACGTAGTATTTTCATTTTACTACTTAGGTATCTTGACTACTTAAATGATATCTCTCTCTCAACTGCAGCAGTACAGCAATACATTTGTCTTTATGCTCTTCTCATACTTCATTCATTCATTCAATAAATATTGAGTGCTTCCTCTGTACTAGACATTACATTGGGTATCGGGGATAAATAGTTGAAAAATGATCCTTGTCCTCTAGTTTATAAATAAATGGCAAAGCCTGACATATAAACAGATAATTTAAAATACCGTATGATAAGAAATAAAGTGCTAACAGGACAGAGAGAAATAGACAACCAGATTTCCCTGGTTGTCTAGAAAGTCTGCACTGAAAGTTGACATCTGAGTTGGCTCTTGAAGGATGAGCAGAAATTTTCTAGTGGAGAAGGATATACCACACAAGGGAAAAGACTTGTTTAGAAGTAGAGCTGTGGAAAGTCAGGGCCTGGTATGTGAAATTTAGTCTGATGAGGACTGGAAGATGAAGCTGCATAGACATGAAGGTCAGGATGAACTGATGCCAAGATAAGGAGCTTCATCTAAGAGGAACCACTGGAGATTTTTAAGCAAACGCATATAAGGATGATTTTGTTATTTGAGGAAGATGCCTGGTAATTGTGTGGTGATGGGACTGGCATCAGAATATGCTGGTGGCAAGAAGACCAGTCAGAGGCTATGGCCAAAGTCCAGGTCACAGCCAAGAAGAAGATGGACTCAAGCAGAGGGAGAGGGGGTGAGAGAGAGGATGCATTCTATTCTAGAGGATTTCGTCTAGTAAGTAGTCAGCAATATTGGGTAACTAAAGTGAAGAAGTGAATGGCAGGGTGGAGGTTAGTCTGGGTGGCTCTGCCAGTAATCAGTTTATTGCCTCTGCTCCCAATTCACCCTTCAGTACCTGCTTTGTGATAATGGACTGGACTCTTTAAGCCTTTATCCTTTACAGAGTCAGTAGAGGGTGCTGTGGGGACATCGCAGAAAGAAGGGGACTTTTCTTCCTGGTTTTGGTGTGCTAGTTTTATTTCTCTTGCTCCTGCTGCATGATCCTTCAGTGCTGCAGATGTGTGGGACATCCAAAGGCGCCCTGTCCCAGCTGGATGCACAAAATGCACAGTCCCTTGGTGACCCTGCTGCTCTGGTTTGGCCTGGCACCACCTTGCTGCAGCCCCCCATGCAGACACGTCACAGAGTCCATGTCTCCAACCCTCGTGCCCACAGTGATGTCCTGGCACCGTCTGTACACCCGCCCACCAGCCTTGGCTCACCTGCACCCCAGAGGGGTGTTTCCTGCTGCCCAATGACCATAGATCAGCTCTGGCCTGGACAATCCAGCAAACTTCTCTGTCATCCAGCGGGCTGCAACCACACCTTCTCCAGTGAAATCAGAATCCCGGCCTTGGGAAGAGGAGGTCCCACTTCCAACTTTGTCCTTCCTTGAGTACTCTCTTAGCCCTAGGCATCCTTTAGAGTTCTTTACAACTTTATAGTTACTCCTCTATCATAGCTTAATAATTCTTTATATTAAACGTACCCTTTTCAAATGATTGTGTGGTTCCTGACTCCTAAATGGACCCAACTGATAGAGGAACTGGGTGGATGGTGGTCATTAATGATGGGAATGAGAAGGACATATGCCTTTTGGTGGTAAAGATAATAGATTTTATTGGAATTATTGCATTTAAGGTGCTGGTGGCATCCCCAGGTGGGGAAATTAAATAGGTGATTGGAAATGGGGATCTGGACCCCAGGAGGCAAGATGGGCTGGGAATATAGATTCGGTTGTCTTTAGCACATAGACCGTAGTTGAAGTGCAGGAAGTCTCCCAAGCAGGATATGTAGAGTCTCAAAGGCAAGAAAGAGCAGAATGGAATCCTTAGGATTCCCAAAGTTTAAGGATGAGCCGGAGCAAGGGATTCAGCAAAAGAGGTGAGAAGAACAATCACAGAGGTAGGAGGAAAAGTAGCAGGAGTTGAGGAAGGAGATAATAAGATGCCTCAGACCGTTCACAGAATCAGGTTGTATCCAGAGTTTACTAGGAAGTTCAGAATGTTCTCGGAAACACTATTCCTTGAAAGTGTCAAAATGTGTAGGTGTAGACACATCACTTCTGTGAACACCTCTTTGCTAAGAGTGAAATGCTTTTAAGGGATACCTGGTGTATCACTGGAGCCCTGATGGCACAGTTGTTAAAAGTTCATCTGTTAACCAAAAGGTCGGCAGTTCAAATCCACCAACCACTCCTTAGAAACCCTATGGGACAGTTCTACTCTGTCCTACGGGGTTGCTGTGGGTTGGAATCAACTTGAGGGCAATGGGTTTGGTTTTCTGTTTGTTTGGTGTATTGCTGCCCTTTCTTCATTGTGAAATATGCCCATGGGGTTACAGCTCAGTTGATAGTACCTTTGAGCTATAAAAATCACTGAGACCCCAAGGTCAGTGGGGGGCATTTGAGGCTGAGATCCTCTCTGACTCTGGGAAGGGACCGGGATAATTGTGCAATGCATTTCGCTACTCCAGAGGTAGAGTTCGGTAAGGATACTGCAAAAAAAAGGAGCACCCTTGGATTTGAGGGCATGTGGGGGTGGATCTGGAGTCAGTTAGGAGCCTCTGGAATGATTTGACAACTGTCTTATCCATTCAGACATTTCCTGGGGAGACTCAGTCTCGGATGGGGGCTTTTGGCATTTGATGAACCCTACCACGTTCTAAGCTGCCCGGTGCCTAACTGGGCGTGTGGTTCTATCCATCTGCAGCAAGAGTGTCTTGGGACTTTGAGTGCAAATCTGCATAAAGTTCTTGACATTTTAAGTGTCCTTGGGACAGAGTGAGAGCTCACGGTCAATTTGGCTGGCAACCCGCTTCATATACAAGTTGTCTTACAAATCTCTGGATCCAGGGCTATTCTGTATTCTACATGATCTCCTTCCACTGAGACCTGGTAAATACTAGGTTGTGCTATTATTGGGTGGGGCCATCTGCTTTTTATGTTTTGGGCCTATGTCTACATTTGATTTTTCTGTAGAAAATCATACATACAATCTAATATGCTAAACGATGCTTTCTGAAGGTTGGGGGGAAGAGTGTGAAGCGTTTTCAAGTGCAATGGGTACATCCTATCAAACATGATGGTTCTAAGTCCATTTTTTTTAGAACCGTCATTTCTTAGCTACACGAGGACAAAGATAAACTATCAGAGAAGGCACGTTACTGGGGTGGGGGAGTGGAAGGTGTGACTGAGATGAGTACCCCATGGAAACCGTCTGAACGTCTTGCCTACTCTTTCTTATGTGGGGTATGCTGGTTGCCACCCAGTCACCTCTGATTCATGGTGAGCCCATAGTGTCAGAGTAGAACTGTGTTCCATAGGGTTTTCAATGGCTGATTTTTCAGAATAGATTTCTAGGCCTTTATTCCACAGTGCCTCTGGGTGGACTCGAATCTCCAACCTTTCGGTTACCAGCTGAGTTGTTAACTATTTGCATCACCCAGGGCCTCCTACATGGGGCATGTGGGCATAGCCCAGCTTTATAGATGAGCACAAAAATTACCAGCCCACAAAACCAAACAACTGATTCTCTCTTTGGATAACACAACATCTGTACACAGTTAATGAAATAAAATCCCCGAAATGTCCCTCTGATTAGTTTTAGAAATGAGGTCCTCTGAAATGCTACTCAGTCAGCTCTTGAGATTGAAAGCATTGGGGAAGTACAACACTCACAGGATGACTCTGTCCCCAGTGGTGTATTTCCTCAACACTTTCTCTCCTGTTTGTGGGTTTTCAGGTGGTTAACTTAATAGAGCTTTCGGGCCAGGATGTCTCTGTTGGTGGTGATGCGGGATGGCTGCATTCATCAAGCTGAGGTTATTTTGTGAAGGCTCTTTGGAAACAGGGATATTGAAAAAGCAATAATAAAGGTGTCCACTATAAACCCTTTGAAAAATGGCAGAAATTCAAAGGTTACTTTTTTTCAGATGAGATGCCTATGGGCTTTTATGCCTTGACATTGTGGATTTTTTTTTTTTTTTTTTTAAGTAAAGAATCTTTTGGGATTCTGTGGTCTCTGGACTTGGCATTTGTACTAAACAAAACCCATGTCATCTCAGGGAAGAAGTGCCACAATATTATTGAGCATACATTGCCCTCTAGCAGATACTACAGTATTGCAAGCATTTGATCCAGAAATAGCTTTTCCTTCCCAGCTCTCTGGCAAGCTCCCTAAAGGGCTGCGATTCTCATCAGCTAAGACTAAGGATAAGCCACGCCAAAATGTTAATATTTTTTCCTTTCGGGAGTCTTTCCCAAAGTAAGACACAATAATATATGTTTTAATTCTTTTGCTTTTTTGGAAGACACAAGGCACAAGACATTGACTTACACAGAGACTAGAACAGAAACCCACCATTCGTCGGTTTGTTGCACCGTGGTGGCTTATGTGCTGCTGTGATGCTGAAAGCTATGCTACTGGTATTTCAGATACCAGCAGAGTCACCCATGGTGACTTCCAGACTAAGACAGACCAGGAAGAAAGGCCTGGTGATGTAAGCCTGAAAATTAGCCAATGAAAACCCTATGGATCACAAGAGAACTTGTCCAATACAGTGCCGAAAGACGAGCCCCTTAGGTTGGAAGACACTCAAAATACACTGTGGCCTCAGCAATGGACTCGAGCATACCAACCATTGTGAAGATGGGGCAGGACCGGGCAACCATTCATTCTGTTTTGCATGGGGTTGCCATCAGTTGGAGCCACTCGACAGCAATATACAACAACAACAGAGATAGAAAATCAAAATGGACCTATAAAGAGCTGGGAAATCACACAAGGCCATGATGTCCATGACTGAGCAGAGTCCGCCCAGCCTGGAGAGGCAGGTGTTGAAAACAAGGCTTACATGTCAGTGGGTACTTACTGAGCATCTGCTATACTCAGCTGTGTTAAGTGTCATGGGAATTTGCCCACAAGTTGTTAGGTTGTGATTGGTGACCTTGGGGACTGTTTCTCACCATTTTTCCCACGTGTTTGTTTCCCTCAACCAGCCAAACTGAGCTCCGTGTCAGTCAGAATAGTGTGTGTTCCCTTCTGAGCTTCCTGACCACTTTGACACACTCAAGACACCTGCCACATGTGGTCACGTACCATAGTTGTATGAGTGCGTGCCCCATCTCTTCTTGGTTCAAATTCCTGAAGGCTTTGAACCTTTGGTTCTCTGAGACGCCTAGCTTGCTAAGCAGATGTAGCAAAGTGGAACCAAGCAGACCTGGTTCACACCTGCACTTTGCCTCTTCACCTGTCTTTGAGCCTTAGTTTCCTCATCTGCACAATGGGAAAATGCGAATCTCCAGGACTATTTTGAAAATTGGAGAATGACCTGGCTCATTGTGGGCCCCCAATAGGTGATGGTTATTACTGAACACAGTGGGGCTTCCATATATATTCATGCTGCTCATGAACAAAGTTGAAATTGGATTATGGGTTGTTGTTTTCTAACTAGAAGAGGCACCAATTGAAGGTATTTATTTTCACATGCAGGACTGGGCAACATTTTGTTCTATTGTACACGGGGTTGCCACGAATTGGAGCCGGCTTGACTTCAGCTAACAACAACAACAATTCCAGTTGGCAAGGAGTATGTGTTGTTATTGATACATAAGGCAATATATCTTCTCAGAGAAAAAAATAATTTGGCCAAGCAAATTTTATTGTCCTATTTTTCAAAACAAGTACCTTGTCCATTTTGTTACTGCAAGAGTCGGCTTGCCTAGAGTGGGGTGGAATACCCTCATGTTTGTTTTGAGGTCCCCATCATTGGATGCCTAAGGTTTTATAGGACATGGCAAGTCACAGATGGATGTGTCCTGTGGTGGTCATTACGAGGGCTGCAGAGGTGCTGATGGATATGCTTGAGGGCCTGCAGTTAACCATGGTTCTGCCAGCTGGTGTTGGAGAGCTATCTAGAAGGATATGCAGAGGAGAACCTGCTTACTCTGCCCTCGTGACTGGCCTGAGCCCCCCCGAAGTGTTTGGTACGAAGACTGGACTTGGCTCTGATCTATGCAGAATTGAAGAGCAGATGGGCCCATATAAAGGAGCTGGGCCAAGCGAGACTAGCAGCTCCCTTCCCCAGCACTCACTGCCATCATCAGAAGAAGGGCTGCAGAGAGTGCAAGGGCAGGGTCAGGTGCTGAAGCGTCTTAGGATGAGGGGGGTGGCTTGGAGACATCCTAAATGGTTGTTTGCTGGAAGCTGGGGGAATAGTGCGAAGCTCTGAGTGTGTTGCCTAGGGAAGTTCCAAGTGAAGTTCACTGGTGATGTCTGAGGGAATGCTGCAGATTTAAACCTCAGAGGAGAACCAGGATGCCATCCCTTTGCTCTGGGCATGCGTCCATTTTCAAATTGACTCTCATGAAGACTCCACATGGCAGATGTACTGAACAGTCATTGAACTTGGACGAGATGCATGCGTCGTTGTACTCACACTGCACTAATACAAAAGGGTGAGGCTCGTTTTTAGCTACTGGCCATAAACATTTCTCTCATCTACTTATCATCAAGACATTGCACCAGGCTCAGTGCCATGCCCTTCATATCTTCCAGTTCACTCCCATGGCCAATTAACATGATTACAAAAATAAATCTGAAATCAGTTACTCCTGCATATCATGATATTATCTCACAACTCAGTGTTGGTCACGAAAGCAAGCCATGGATATTCTGACAAGGGTCCCTCAGAGTCTGGAACCGTGGTTTAATTGCAGTGTAAGTTGCCATTGTGATGTAAACAGTGACGATGTTATTATTTCAGGATCATTAAACTGTGAGGAAGAAGAGGATCCAAATAGATTATGGTAGAAAGGTCACTGTGTTCCATGAATACGAAAAAAATGACCAAAATGAGTGAGGAGATGGGAGAGGGTATGGTACAGAATGGTTGAAAAAGCTGCAACCTTTAAGAAAAAAATGTTTTATAGTATTGTCCTGACCGTGTGTTTCCCTGATGTCCTATCGGGTACTGAGCCCTGAAGACATTACCTGCATGACAGTTTGGGACCCCACCTTGCCTCTCCATCTGTATTGCCTAAGTACTGCTATCCCGATGTTTATTTTGCCTTCCTCTTGTGCCAACATGTTGTCTTCTCCAAAACACAAGTCTGATGGTGTCATTTCTAGGCTTAAAATCATTCAATGGCTCTTTATGAGCTATAGGACATGTGGTTTTCATGTTGTCAAACAAACCTATAAGAAACTTTGGCTCCCTTCCTACCTTGTACACACTGTCCCCCGCTTCCCATTCCGCCTACCATCCAGGCGTCCTGACCTTGGCTAACTTGGAGTTCTGTGAATACCCATGATACACGCACCCCCCATTTGCATTTGCATCTGCTCCCTGCTTCCTGGAGGAGCACAGCCTGGCTCTCTTCCTTGCCAACCCCCGTCTCATAGTCAATCCCTGGCCAATCCTTGTGTGCCTTCCAAGACTCAGCCGGAGCATCAGTCCGAGGTGAGGCCTTCCTGGACTCCTCTGGACAGAAAGATTTCCTCTGTCTTTTATGCCACCCGGGCTCCTGCTTTTACTCTCTGCAATTGCCCTTGGCAATTCTGTTGTTCTTTCTGATTGTATGTTGTCTCCTTCACTAGACTGTGAACTCCTTAGAGACAACCACCAGTCCTCACATCCTGTTTATCCCTAGAACTTAGCTCACTGCTTGGTCTACAATAGGTGGCCCTCATAGGGTTTTTTAACTATTTTTGAGCAGGAAAAATGTTGGTCTGGAGAAGAGAAGATAGAGGGGGACTTGATAACTATCTTTGAGTATTTGAAAACCAAAAACCAGTTGTCATTGAGTCAACTCTAACCCATGGTGACCCCATGTGTGGCAGAGTAGGACTGTGCTCCACAGAGTTTTCAATGGCTGATTTTTTCAGAAACAGATCACCAGACCTTTCTTCTGAGGCACCTCTGAGTGGGCTCAAACCGACGACCTTTTGGTTAGCAGCTGAACTTGTTAGTATATGAAGGGTTGTCATATGGGAAAGGGGTTGGGCTTGTTGGGCTTGGTCCTGGGTGTAAACCTTGGTCAATGCTTGAAAGATACAGTGAGACAGATACTGGATCAATACTAAGAAGAACTTTCTAAATGTCAGACCTGTTCAAAGAGAGAACCAGCTGTCTCTTGAGATAGGTAGTGAGTTCCCGAGAACTGAGAAATTCTGTAGGAATTATTCGAGGATCATGTGAATGACCACACCAGCTGTCTTTCTATTTTATGGTATTAAAACAAAGAAAATAAACCCATAAATGAAATTCTCAGAACGCAGATTTGCCTGTATAATTATTATCAGATGCTTAATATTAATTCTTGAATGTTAACGATACCAACGCTTGCTTTTACCAGGATAATTACTGAATATACAAGGTAGGTGAAGAAAAGTTTGTGACATACTTAGCATTTAAGATTCTGATTTTTGCCAGTGATATTTGATGTTCTCTGGGGGTGTGTCTTGATGATTTTTGAAGAGGGAATCGAAAAGAAAACTTCTACTTTACCAACTTAAACCAGAAGTGGCACCAAGGTTGTTGCTAAAGTTTTGTTTTTTTTTTTTCACTGAATAGTTAGAACTCACTTAAATGTTTGATTGAGCCTTTTTGTTTTTGCTAAGAGTTAGCTTTTTACATTTGGAGATCTAATATGCAACTTCATAATGGAAGTCTGAATTTGAGGTTGAATGGAAGAAATTCATAATGGGAAGTTTCCAAAGACTTTGCTACAGCTGTGAAAACCCCATCACTGTTCAAGATTACGTAAATACACCATCTTAGGCTTTTTTTTTTTTTAAACAGCAGTAGTATAAGATGGATAAAATGATTATGTTGAATCAGAGACATTGGACTGTTATGGTGGCACAAAGCTAATTGATCATTTTTCCTTTCTTTATAAACTCTAGTTTTATTGCAGCAGGGAAACCTTGTACAGACCTGAGTTAGGCTTCTTTGTATTATACAACTTCGTAAGTACAATTTTCTATTATGTAAGTAAAAAGCTAGAAGAAGTTGGGCTCACATTAGTTTTAAAGCAGCTTCTGGAAGATGACTATGGCCATTTGGAATGTCGTGTGCCTGAAAATACCCTTTACCTGCAAATTGCGTGAAGTCCTTTAAATTAGGCTCGAGACAGAGAAGCTGGCTTTCTAAATGAAGTCTGTTGCATTATCAAACAGCAACACTAACGGTTTCCCATTCCTCTAGGCAGTCTAAAAATACGCCATCACGGTGCCAGAGAAAGAGCTCCCAAGATACTGAGTTTGCCCGATCCCCAAGCCAGGTCACCAACCATGCGGCGTTTCATACTCACTTTATGCCTGTTGACACTTAGAACGTGTGGCCCTTCTGTGCCTCCTACTATCAGTCGAACCAGCCAGCAATGCCCTCCTCATGTTAAGACAAGCCATTCAACAGAAACTTCTAAGGTAGTGATACCATATGAAGGTTTATCTTTGGGAGCTACTAGCAAGGTAGACTAAGACAACGCTGATTTTGACAGGTATTTGAAGTTGTTATGTTCTTTTTCCCTGGTGCCCAATTTCTGTATGGTTCTATGTGGTACTGGTAAACACATTTCCTCACAGAGTGATCTGTAGTTCTTCATACTTCCTGCTTCATTATATCATCATTAATGAATATTTATGCAGTGCACACACACCAGAGGCCAGATACCATTTTAGATAAAATAATATAGAGGTGTCATTGGGTCAACTAGTTAAGCTAGTTGAAATCCATACACAAAGAATAGAATCAGATACACTTAATTTTGAGGTTCTTATTTATCTGTCTGTCCGTCCATCCAGCTATCTATCATCTGTTTATCATCTAATCTCCTTAGGAATGATCTATTAAGTCTAAAGCTGGGAGACTAGAGTCCAATGAGGGCCCATTGGTTTCATTACCATTGCTGAGAAAGAATATACCAGCAGAAAGGATATGGTAAATAGGAACTACTTCCCCGCCCCCTTCCATGTGATTCTGGTGGGTCTTTCCCTCAAAGGGGGCTGCCTTGCCACAGTGGTGGAGGTATGATTATTTCTCTAAACAGAGGGAGCAGTCCAGGATGACCACATGACCCAACCAGGGCCAACTGGTGTTCTTCTGGGGACTTGAAAGGTTCAGTGAGAGACAGTTTCCCTCTCAGTGACCATGAATGTATTCCCCTTGGACCTGCCAGGCGCCAGTTTTCCCCTCTGTGTAGAGAAAACCTGCCAGGGAATAAGGCAAGAGGACTGAGAGGTGGGGAGACATAGTGAGAGTCTTGATGACATCACCTTAGGTTTGCATTCATCCTTGCCTGAAATTAGTATCGTCCCCTGAGCCAATATATTCTCCCTTTGGTTGAAGTTGGAGTCCCTGGGTGGTGAAAATAGTTAACACATGTGGCTGCTAACTGAAAGGCTGGAGGTTTGAGTCTACCCAGAGGTGCCTTGGAAGAAAGTCCTGGTGATCTACTTCCAAAAAATCAGCCATGGAAAACCATATGGAGCACAGTTCTACTCTGACCCACATGGGGTTGCTGTGAGTTGGGATCGACTTGATGGCAACTGGCTGTTTTTTGCTGAAGTTAGCTAGGTTTGGATTTCAAAGGAAAGAATACTGACCGATTCTACATTAGAATAGTGCTTTATAGCTCTCAAAGCTATGGCATACAGAATTACCTGAGGAAAGGAAGTATTTTAGTTGATTATCAATAGTACTTTTCTTTTAAGGCTCTGAAAGCATCTTTAACCATAAAGTTTTTGGAAGGGAAGAGGTTGATCCTTGAGTAGTCTACCTCTATGACAATAAGAAATGAGAAAATGGATACAGTATTCACGTGTATTTTAAGTCAAACATCAATTCTCTAATGCTTTGACAACCTTCTTTGATTCCTTAACTGCAGTAATATATTGTTGAATGCCACTGAACATAAGAAGGAATATATATTTATAAATCACTCTGATTAAATGGTTCAAACCAGAGCTGCCAATAGGCCAACTAGCTGGAAATTAATTTTATTCAGAAGACAACTGAGATCGCCACTGTTCTGGTGGCAAAGTGGTTAAGAGTTTAGCTGCTAACCAAAAGGTAGGCAGTTTGAATCCACCAGCCGCTCCTTAGAAACCCAATGGGCCAGTTCTACTCTGTCCTACAGGGTAGCTAAGAGCCGGAATCAGCTCGATGGCTTCGGGTTTGGTTTGGTTTTTGATCTATCTTATACGTACACAATAGCAGGTACACAAAATCTATCTTAATTTGTCTTTAGATAACTAGAAGAGCAAAGAATACAGAATGAGAGAAAGGCAAAACCATCCCACCTGTGTTCTAGAACTTAAAAAAAGTCAGAAGCAGCATTAGAAGTCATTTATTTAACCTCTTTAACATACTTATGTCAGGATATTGTCACTCATATTTCCCAGGGAATTGAATTTATGGGATGGTGCCATATAATAATATTCTAAGCTCTTACTCCCCTAATAAGGTCCCTGGGTAGCACAAATTAAATGGTTGGTGGTTTGATACAGTGGAAGAAAGGCCTGGTGATCTGCTTCTGTTGAGATTAGAAAACACAAACCAAACCAAACCTGTTGCTGTTGAGTCAATTGCGACTCATAGTGACCCTATAGGACAGAGTAGAACTGCCCCATAGTGTTTCTGTTGAGAATATAGCCCAAAAAACCCTATGGAGAACATTTCTGCTCTGTAACATACGGAGTCCCCATGGGTGGGAATCAACAAGACGGCAACGAACAACAATAACAACACTCCCCAATACTATCTTAAATATATGATAAGGGCCTATAGATTTGCACTAATAATTCAAGGCAAAGCAATTGTAATTCATCCTTGTTATATGAAACTGGCAAACTCTCCTTCCCACCCATGTCACCAAAACCCTGTCTTTGGGCCTCTCCTCTGTGCACAGTTAATTGCTGCTTATCATTAGCGTTGTCTTCCCTGGGTTCTCTCTCGCGCGCCCTCTTCCTCCCGGGCCTGGCTGAGATGCCCTTCTCTGTGGTCTGTGGCAGACAACGCGTACCTACGTGGGAGCCAGTGTCACACGGGACTGTCACCGTTCTCCTCTCTGTCTCCTCCACCAGACTGGAAGTAACTTGAGGTAAGGGTGGTGCTAGGCTCAGTTCTGGGTCCCAGAAAGTAGCTTGGGTTCTGGCAGTGTTGTTCAATAAATTCTGTTGTTTATATGAGAGGCTCTAGAATTAGCACTTTAAAAATATCAGCCCAAGTGTCCATCCACAGATGAATGTGGTATATACGTACAACGGAATTTTAGCTAGCCATCGAGAGAAATGAAGTCCTGGTACATGCTGTAACACGGACGAACCTTGAGAACAGCCTGCGGAGTGAAATAAGTCAGTCACAAAGGGACAAATATCATGATTCCACTTATGTGAAGTATCTAGAATAGGCAAATGAAGAGAGACAAAAGTTTATGCATGGTGGCCAGGGACTGGGGGGAGGGGGATGAGGAGTTATTGCTGAAGGAGTACTGAGTTTCTATTTCGGGTGATGAAAAGCTTTGGAAATAGATAATGGTGATGATTATGCAACACGGTGACTGTAATTAAGGACACTGAATTGTACAATTAAAGATGGTTAAAATGGCAAATTTTTTGTTATATATATCTGACTGCAATAAAATTTAAAAAAATCCAGCACACTACACTAAGTTGAGTTTAAGGACAGGAGCATAAATTCACCTTGAAAATGTGCCAAAATGGTTATTTACCACCCAACGTTTGACTTATCAGGGTTGGTGGCGGTAGACCCTGAACACCAGTTGGCTCCATAGTTCTCAGCTCTGGCTGGCCATTAGAATTCCCTGGGGAAACTCTGAAAACACTTAGATTCCTTGTCCCCACCATGAACCATTTAAATCAGAATTCCTGGTGGCAAGGACCAGGCATCAGAATTTTTAAAAGCTCTCCAGGTGATTTTAACATTCACTGAGTTAGCTCATGGATAGACTCATCAAGTCAGCCCTCCACTCACCCTTTCTGTTGTCATGGTGGAAGTGGTTGAGACTTTGGCCTAAAGAACCTACATACTGAGTGCTCACTGTGGGCCGGGCACTTAACACATCATCTCAACACAATAGCCATCACTCTGTTGTATCCGTATGGAGATTGAGGCTCAACCCGTCAAGAAGCAGCAGAGCCAGGATTTGGGTACAACTTCCTCAGACGCTTGGAGCCCTGGTGGCACAGTGGTTAAGTGCTCAGCTGCTAATCAAAAGGTTGGTGGCTCAAACCCACCAGCTGCTCCACAGGAGAAAGATACGGCAGTCTGCTTCCGTAAGGGTCACTATGAGTCAGAATCGATGTGACAACAACAGGTCTGGCGTTTTGGCCCACAGATGCCTGCTCATATCCTTTACACAGTACTATACTAAGTTGGTTGGATGGTGTTGTTGTCAAGGTTCTCTAGAGAAACAGAACCAGTGCTTGTTATCTCTACCTCTATAGCTATCTATCATCTATATATCTCTGTCTGTGTAGAGAGAGACAACATCTATCATCTAGATATCTCTATCTGTGTAGAGAGAGACTATCTCATCTATATATCTCTATGTGTGTAGAGAGAGACTATATCTATCATCTGTATATCTCTATCTGTAGAGAGAGAGACTATATCTATCATCTATATATATCTATCTATGTATCGAGAGACTATATCTATCTAACTCTGCATTAAAGTTGTCAAGAATTTCATTTTACTTGGATCCACAATCAATGCCCATGGAAGCTGCAGTCAAGAAATCAAATGATGTATTGCATTGGACAAATCTGCTGCAAAAGATCTCTTTAAATTGTTGAAAAGCAAAGATGTCACTTTGAGGACTAAGGTGTGCCTGACCCAAGCCGTGATATTTTCAATTGCCTCATATGCATGAGAAAGCTGGAGAATGAATAAGGAAGACTGAAGAAGAATTGACGCCTTTGAATTATGGTGTTGGTGAAGAATGTTGAATATACCACGACTGCCAGAAGAATGAATAAGTCTGTCTTGGAAGAAGACTTAGGCTCCTTAAAAGCAAAGATGGTGAGACTTCATCTCACATACTTTGGACATGTTATCAGTAGGAGCAGTCCCTGGAGAAGGACATCGTGCTTGCTAATGCTAAAGTAGAGGGTCAGTGGAAAAAAAGGAAGACCCTCAACGAGATGGACTGACACAGTGGCTGCAACAATGGGCTCAAACGTAACAATGATTGTGAGGATGGTGCTGGACTGGACAGTGTTTCATTCTGTTGTACATAGGGTTGCTATCAGTTGGAACCAACTCAACAGCACCTAACAACAACAATCTCTATATTTCTATCTATCTGTCTATCTATCTATCATCTTTATTTATTTTAAGGAATTGGCTCACATGATTGTGGGGGGCTGGCAAGTCTAAAATCCATAGGTCAGGGAACTGGCTAGAGTCTCCTGTTGTCTTGTGTCCCCAGATCCATAGGTTGGGCAATAGGAAGAGTGAAGAGTGAGGACATTCTGGGCCAATGTCTATTGATGGTCTGCAGGCAAATCACACCCTAAGGTACACGCTCCCATTTTAGTGTATACAAACTCCCTTTTTGCTCTGCAGGCCTTCAAATGATTGGATGAGGTCCACCCACATGATGAAGGGTAATCCTCTTTACTTTAGGCCAACTGATTTAATCACTCGTAACTACTTCATGAAAGAGCCTAGACTAGTGTTTGACCAAACAATGGGGTACCATTGGCTAACCAGACTGACATAAAAAATTAACTGTCACATATGGGAATCTGATTATTCTAGACTAAGACCTGGTCAGTGACCTCAGAGTACATAATTGTTTCATCCTGCAGGTAATACGCCATTTACCCTTCCCTAGGTCAACAGACAGATTGAAGACATGTCAGAAGAATGAAGATGGAAAGGTTTAATGTTTAATGTGATTTTCACCCCAGGGAAACTATTGTTATGAATAGTTTATATAAAAGAAAGTAGTATTCATTTAACAAACATATATGAAATGTCTTCTCTGTCCCAGAGGCTGGATTAGGTATTGGGAACAAGAAGAGGAACAGCCCGATAATTCTCTAAATCTTTGGAGCCCTGGTGGCACAGTGGTTAAGAGCTTGGCTGCTAATCGAAAGGTCAGCAGTTGAATCCACCAGCCGCTCCTTGGAAACCCTCTGGGGCAATTTTACTCTGTCCTATAGGGTCGCTATGAGTTGGAATCGACTCAATGGCAATGGATTTGGTTTTTTGGTTTTGCATCCCTAAATCTTAGAATGAATATAGGCATTCTTTTAAAACAATAAGCAAACTTTTCATTAAAAAAGTATATATTTTTTGATAGTTCAAAACAGGATTACATTTTAAAAGCTTGAAGGCAATTACCTCCTTAAGCAGATGTTAAATTATAAAACACGTGGTATTATCAGGAAATAAGAAGAAACCAACAATCCATAGATACTACAACTGAATTCCTGACCCATTTAGAACTGTTCTAGAATGTTAATAGACTGAAATCTCTCTTAATTTACCTCAGGCTTTTTATACATTTTAAAATTCAGTTGGTTGAGAAATAGAACTGTGGTCAATGATTTAAAAGTGGTTTGTTGTGTTTTATATGACCTCAAAGTTTTGAGCATAATTCTGACCTCTAATGAAATAATTAAAATCCCATTTCATTGGTGTTTCTTAAAAATTATGTACAGAGTTATAACGGGGTTATAAGGGGCAAAAGAGAAGGAGCTGAGGAGAAAACAGTAGGGAAGTTTGGAGAATTGTACAGTATGCTCCATCTCAAATCAGAAAGAGGAACAGAATCACCTTGAATTTGCCCTCGTGAGGAAGTGGAATTTGTTTAGCTTTTCTTTTAACCTTGGAGAGAGGTGACCTTCGGTTATGCCGACGCTCTGGTTGATACATTTGCCGTAACACTCTGTGAGGGTGGTATTAGCATCCAGAACGTTCACTTCTTGGCCGATTCGTGGCATGGCTCCTCCTTCAGGAGTATTTACTTTCCCAGGTAATGGCTTTGTGTCTGGCACCCTTTGAAGAGATTTAGTTGTCCTAACTCATTGAACACTCAAACAACTCTTGGAGGTAGCCCCACTTTACAGCTTAGGAAATGGAGGCACAGAATGGTTAAGGCACTTGACCGAGTCTCCCAGGTAGCGTATGGCGGAGCTGGGGTCTCATACAAGCACTGGTTCCAGAACTTTCTTCTCCACCACCCCACTCGACCGCCTCCCGCGTGGATCTGCCTCCCTGCTTCCACAGCCCCTCATTCCTCTTGGCCTCTAACCTGTGAGTTTAAACAGCCACCGGGCATACTCAGGGTTTGGGTGGTGCAAAAGGTTCAGTCTCTCGGCTGCTACCCGAAAGGTTGGTGGTTCGAGTCCACCCAGAGGGTGCTAGAAGAAAGGTCTCGAGATCTACCTGTGAAAAACCAGCCATTGAAAACCCTACGGAGCACAGTTCTACCCTGACACATAGCACCTGTCAGGTGGCCCGGCCATGATCCACGAGTGAGACATGCCAGCATCTAAATTGAAACATCAAAGTGGAGACAGGAAGTGGGTGTGTCTGAGATGTCAGGAGGCCTCTTGACAGGACACGGCTTTTTGTAATCAAGGGCTATTGTCAGTGTCTGGTTTCGTAAAAGGGTTCTTGAGGTTGCCATTCGCCGAGACAGTGAACATGGAAGTAGGTTGGGAGTGAGTGGGAGAGCCGGACTGAGGACAGGCTGAGACTGTGGTGATATGGGACATCCAAGAGAAGCTTGGCTGTTGGATACATGGTTTGGGGGCTGGAGTGCCGAGAGTCATGAGTTCCCAGCTGGTATTTGACTACGTCGGAGGGGATGGATCACCTAGGCAGAGACAGCATGGAGAGAAGACTAAGCGTAGACAAGAGAATAGAGTGGAACCACAGAGCTTAGGAGAACAGAAGGAGGAGTGGTCAGAAAGGTAGAGAAAAACACAGCAAAAGAAAGTGGTGGTCTGAAGTCAGGAAAACAGTGTTGGAGGGAGAGGGTGGCCCACGGTGCTAAATGCTTTCTGAAAAGTCAAATAAGATAAAGACTACAAAGTGCCCCTTACAACGAGGAACAAAGACATAACTGGTCGTTTTAGCCACAGAGGCTTTAGTGGAGTGGGAGGCTGATGCCAGATTGAGGTTATAAGCGAAAGTGAGGAAGCAGGCGCTATAAATTAGGTGAGGTTGTTTGTGTGCATGTGCGCAGGTGTGTGTGTGTGTGCAGATGTGCGGGTGTGTGTGTGTGCAGATGTGCAGGTGCGTGTGTGTGCAGATGTGTGTATGTGTGCAGATGTGTGGGTGTGCATGTGTGCAGATGTGCAAGTGTGTGTGCAGGTGTGTGCGTGTGTGCAGATGTGCAGGCGTGTGTGTGTGTGCAGGCGTGTGTGTGTGTGCAGTTGTGTGGGCGTGTGCGCCTGTGTGCAGATGTGTAGGTATGTGCGTGTGTGCAAGCGTGTGTGTGCAGATGTGCAGACATGTGCGTGTGTGTGCAGGTGTGTGCAGTTGTGCGCGTGTGTGCATGTGTACAAATGTGCATGTGTGCAGGTGTGTGCAGATGTGCAGGTGTGTGTGCAGATATGCAGGCATGTGCGTGTGTGCAGATGTGCAGGTGTGTGTGCAGATGTGCAGGCATGTGCATGTGTGTGCAGACGTGCAGGCGTGAGCTCGTGTGTGCAGATGCACATGTGTGGGGGATAAGGAGTTCGAGTGACAGTTTATGGCCACAAATGGATGTGGAGGATGTGGGACTGAGCGAGGCTTTCTTTTTTTAGCACAGGAGGAAACGGGACATGTTTCATCCTAATAGAAAGAGCTACTAGAAGGAGCCAAAATCCACAGCCATCAAGTCTATTCCGACTCAGAGGACAGAGGAGGACTGCCCCACAGGGTTTCCAAGGCTGTCGTCTTTACGGAAGCCGACGGCCACATGTTTCTCCTGCGGAGCGGCTGGTGGGTTCAAATTGCTGAGCTTTTCGGTTAGCAGCCGAGCGCTTTAACCGCGGCGCCACCAGGGCTCCTTCAGTAGAAGGAGAGGGGTGGTCCGAGAGGGAGCCCCTTGAAGAGGCGGGCAGCGTGGAGTGTGTAGCCCTGCGGGGCGACGTTACCTTTCATCAGGAGGATGAACCTCTTGCACTGTGACCGTAAGAAAGGGATGCAAGAATGAGTGTTTTCCACGGAATAATTTTACTTAGTGACGCAGACATCGCTAAAGCTCCTTCTCACGCGGAGATGCCGTGAAAATAAGAGAAAAGCTTGTGAAGTATTTTCACGTCCCCTCCGCACACAGAAAGCAGGACTGAGGTCGGCTCTCATTTACCCTTCAGTTCAATTAGGTGTTCTTTTCAGAAACGCTCCTTGAAGGAGAATGTGTGTGATCATCTAGATTGGAGAACTTTTAAGTCCGACTTTTCCACGTCTGTGGCTGACCTCAGTGACAGCATTTATGTGGAAACCATTCTGATAGCAAACTGCCTAAGAAGGCACCGGGAATGCAAACTTCAGTATCAAGAAGGTAGCAATAGAAGTTCCGGCTACCTAACTTGGAATTTCGCCTTTGGCACTTTGGAAGCAGATTGATAAATGACCTTTCCAGTTCTCTAGGGAGACCCTCCACCCTTGAAAAAAATAAGGGTGATGCTTAAAAGATAAGGAAGAACCGCACAGATGAAAACCAATTGTGTGGGAAGAAAAACAGTCATTTTTTAAATGAAATGTTTTAGTCCCTGAGGAAATGAGTTTAAAACTGTTTTCTGCCCTGGGGAATGCTTCTCTGTTGTTTCCTTTTATTTTTAACTAGACTCTCCCTTAGAGCAGGAGCGACCCAATATCCTTATCTGCTTTTTTCCCCACGGGACTCTCTCTGCCTGGCATTTTGGTCCCTTGTGAAGCGTGAAGTGTTTAATTGCATCTTGCGTGTGTTGGAGGTTGAGGGGGGAGTGATCTGGGCATGCTCAGTTTAGGATGGGTTGTTCAGCTGTCCGGTGAACATAACATGAGAGCAACTGGTAACCAGGCTAAGGGAACTGTGAAAGGAATAAGCAGCAACCCAGTGGCCGTTGAGTCGACTATGGCTCATGGCGCCCCCGTGTGTGTCAGAGTGGAACTGTGCTCCATATGGTTTTCAATGGTTGATTTTTTTTTGGAAGTAGATTGCCAGGACTTTCTTTCGAGGTGCCTCTGGATGGACTAGAATCTCCAACCTTTTGGTTAGCAGCCGAGCACTTAACCATTTGTGACTCCCAGGGACTCAGTCAAAAGAATATATGGTCTATATTTCTAGAGAACTCAAGAGGAGTTCCCTAACACATCTACCAAATGGTGCTCAACCAATTATGACGCCTGTGCGTAGGTGCCCAGGTAATTTATTTCTGCCTTATAGCTGAAGCCTATTCTAAAGCTCAGGGTGAGGTACGAGGATAATGCTTGCTAATGGGTTTACTGTGTTATAACAGAGTGGTGTAGTCTATGTCCTTAAACACACAAAGGTTATGATTTATGTATGGAAAGGAACTGTGGTGTTGATATGTAATCTAATGGGTGTTTACTTGCACTAATTCTGTTAATTTCCTAAAATAGCTCTAACATGTCCCACTCAGTGTTAAGATACACTTGCAGTGCTGTATCTGAGAAGCTACGATGCACACCATGCATTCTGTGTTCATCTTGAGCCACACTCAAGGACAGCTTCTTTACGAGGTATTGTCCCCTCTAGTCCTGGTGGCACAGTGGTTAAGAGATACAATGAGCTACAGCTGCTAACCAAAGGATCGGCAGTTCAAATCCACCAGCCGCTCCTCCGAAACCCTATGGGGCAGTTCTACTCTGGCCTGTAGGGTCACTATGAGTCAGAATCAGCTTGACCACAATGGGGTCTTTTTTTTTTTGGTCCTCTCTAGGGGAGCCCTGGTGGTGCAGTGGTTAAGCGCTTGGCTGAAAACCAAAAGGTTGGTGGTTCAAACCCACCAGCGGCTCCATAGGAGAAAGATGTGGCAGTCTGCTTCCTTAAAGATTTACATCCTTGGAAACCTTATGGGGCAGTTCTCCCCTGTCTTATAGGGTCACTATGAGTCAGTTTGTCCTCTCTAGGAAGGAGCCCTGGCGGTGCAGTGGTTAAGCACTTGGCTGCTAATTGAACGGTTGGCAGTTCAAACCCACCAGCCACTCCACATGAGAAAGATGTGGCCATCTGCTTCCATAGAGATTTACAGCCTTGACATAACAGAGTTTATAAAGAAAACGTTCTACATTCTACTTTGGGGTCTTAAAAGCTTGTGAGCTGCCATCTGAGATACTCCATTGGTCTCATCCCGTCGGGAGCAAGGGAGAATGAAGAAAACCAAAGACACAAGGGAAAGACTAGTCCAAGGGACTAATGGACCACGACTACCACAGCCTCCACCAGACTGAGTCTGGCACAACTCGATGGTGCCCGGCTACCACCACTGACTGCACTGACAGGGATCACAACAGAGGGTCCCGGAGAGAGCCGGAGAAAAATGAAGAACAGAATTCTAGCTCACACATACACACACACCAAAGAGCAGACTTACTGTTCTGACACAGACTGGAGAAACCCTGAGAGTATGGCCCCCGGACACCTTTTTAACTTGGTACTGAAGTCACTCCTGCGGTTCACCCTTCAGCCAAAGATTAGACAGGCCCATAAAACAAAATGAGACTAAAGGGGCACACCAGCCCAGGGGCAAGGACAAGAAGGCAGGAGGGGACAGGAAAGCTGGTAATGGGGAACCCAAGATCGAGAACGGGAGAGTGTTGACATGTCATGGGGTTGGCAACCAATGTCACAAAACAATATATGTACTAACTCTTTAATCAGAAACTAGTTTGCTCTGTAAACCTTCATCTAAAGTACAATTAAGAAAGAAAAAAAAAAAAGATTTACAGCCTTGAAAACCCCATGGGGCAGTTCTACTCTGTCCTATAGGGTTGCTATGAGTCGGAATCAACTCGACAGCTACTGGTTTGGTTTTTGTTTTTGTTCCTCTCTAGGGAGTTCCTGGGTGCCGCAAAGTGTTAAGTGTTCGACTACTGAGTGAAAGGTTGGAGTTCACCCAGAGGCATCTTGGAAGAAAGGCCTGGCAATCTACTTCTGAAAAATCAGTCATTGAACGCCCTATGAAGCATAGTTCTACTCAGCTTACATGGGGTCACCGTGAGTCAGAATCAACTCAACAGCAAATGGTTTGGTTGGATGGTCCCCTCTAGGGTGGTTTCCTGACATGAATCTTGTGGGTAAGTTTGTTTACAGCAGATTCTCAGTCCTCGCTGTATGTTAGAATCACTTGGGACTCTGGAAAATATCCACCAAGACAGTCAGAAACTCTAGGGGATGGGACATAGGAATCTTTAGCCCTAAAACTTCTAATCTGCAGGTAGACTTGGGAATCACTGATTTAAAGTTCTGACCATGATGAGATCCCTTTGGGCTCATTATAATGGTAACATTCACATGGGCATGGCAGTTATCTGTATCAGATCTTGCATTTTATTTACTAGGAGTCACTACCATTTTTCTGGCTGGTCTCATAGTCGCAAGGTTGACTTTAGTATCTCTTTACCATGACAGCCAGTTGCTGTTGGGCAGAACTGTGATCCATAGGGTTTTCAATGGTTGATTTTTCAGAAGTAGATTGCCAGACCTTTCTTCCAAGGTGCCTCTGGGTGAACTTGAACCTCCAACCTTTTGGTTAGTGGCTGAGTGCATTAAATGTTTGCACCACCTAGGGACTCCTTTACTATGCTATTATCTAGTAAAACTCATAAAAGTCTACCTCATTTGTTATCTGAGTTATGATTATGGAAATAATCATGATACCAGGCAAGAGCAGATTAGTTAAATAAATATGAGATATCCTGAGAGTGGCGTGTTAGAAGGTATTAAAAGCAGTGGTGCAGATTTGTTTATGTACATTCATGTATTCAGCACCTATTTATGCAGAAACTGTTGTGTGCCAAACCCTGTTCTAGGGACATAGTGAGCATAATGGACAAGAAAGAGCCTTTAACATTTTTTTAAAAAAAAGTTTGAAGACAACACGCACATTATGATGCTCTTTTTGTGACGTATGCATAAAAATAAGAAGGATATACATTGACGTGTTAATCGAGATACTAGTTCTCACTGTGTGATGGCATTAAAGACCATTTTAATTTTCTTTCTGTTTTTGGATTTTTGCTATGTTGGGTGTTCATTACTTATGTAATTTGAAGTATGTAAAAATATATTCCTCTGTTCCCAGATGCCTCATGACTCTTAACAGGAACATATACGGCGACTTGTCCCGCAGCATGACTCAGCTCTAGGGTGTGTGTAGGGGCGGCAGCACGGCTGAGCGGTCAGTGAGAGCCTCTTCATACAGGGCAATGACAAGCCTGGCTTCTCAGGTTTCCAGAATATTAGAATAAAAATCAGAATAATAGGCTTAGGCTGTCTAATTCTTTACTTTTATTAGTTTTTTTTTGCGTAAATGCCTGAGAGATTACCTGTTGCAGTACAGTCGATTCTGACCCGTTGTGACCCCATGTGTAACAGAGTAGAACTACTCCATAGGGTTCTGTAGGCTGTAATCCTTACAGGAGGCGCCCTGGTGGTGCAGTGGTTAAGTGCTCAGCTGCTAACCAAAAGATCAGCTGTTCAAGCCCACCAGTCACTCAGGGAGAAAGATGTGGCAGACTGCTTCTGTAAAGATTACGGCCCTGGAAACCCTATGGGGCAGTTCTGCTCTGTCACACACAGGGTCACCACGAGTCGGAATCGACTTGATGGCACCCAACAAGAACAACAGTCTTTATGGATGCAGATTGCCAGGCCTTCCTTCTGCGGCCGCAAGGTGAGTTCTAACGCCCAGCTTGTACGTTAGTAGTCCAGCACAAACTGTTGGCGCCACCCGGGGATCTCCTTGAGCTATCAGGAGCTTGAGAAGTATCAATGAGGGAATGATTGCAAGGCAGTTCAGCCTGCGCTGAATCATTCAGCTGCAATCTTAAACTCAGCCACCAGAGGGCGATAAAGTATTAAAAAAAATGAAGCGAAGGTCCTCAATCCCAAGGTCTTGAGTTGGAAATGTATTCTTAAGCAAATTGCAATTACTGTGAGCTAACGGACATCACATGTTATCACCAGCCTGGGGATTCTTCCCTCCCTTGCCCCTGCCTGGCAGAGGGTACAGCTGATCTCAAGTAATAGAAGTGGGGGTGATTAATCCTTTCTCCCTGGAACAACAGGGCTGCTTTGCTGAATCTGGAGGTCCATGTGACCCCTAACTTAGAAAAGGGTTTTACCCTCCAGTGAATTTCCTGTGTGGAGAGAACTTCTGCCCTTTGTCCCTGAGGGAGAAAGTAGTATCTGCAGTAACAGTGGAAGAAGGATGAAAGCAAATTGTTTCTGTGCCTTTGTTCAGTCTGACGGCTGCACAAGAGGGTCCGATGGATTGGCTGAGAGATGATGTTGGTGTTATCATGCCCACCATCTGTCGGTTTGTCGTGCTGCGGTGGCTTGTGTGTTGCTATGATGCCAGAAGCTCTGCCACTGGTATTTCAAATACCAGCGGGATCACCCATGGTGGACAGGTTTCAGAGGAGCTTCCAGACTAAGACAGACCAGGAAGAAAGGCCTGGTGATCTACTTCCAAAAACTAGCCAATAAAATCCCTATGGATCACAGCAGAAGATGCTCTGATATAGTGCTGGAAGATGCAAACATAACAATGATCATGAAGATGGTGCAGGACTGGACAATGTTTCTTTTTTTTTTGAGTTGGAGTCAACTTGATGGCAACGAATAGCAATTGTGATGCAGGTAGCAGAGGCTCAGGGATCCAGCAGATCACAAGAGAAGAAGAATAAGGGTGTCCCCAAAATATAAGTGTAAAAAAAATCATATATTCAATATTGAAAGGCTACATGCAAGTTCTGGAACAGCTCATGTGTCCAGGGATTAGCTATCCAGGTTATGACTTATCTCCCTGCTTACTAAATTTTAAGTTATTCTGCTGTTAATTATTACACCCGTAGCAATTCTTGTGGGGGTCTGAAGGGATAGAGAAGGCAGATAAACCTTAAAACAGCGATTTCCTGTTGACTGATACAAGTTTATTGAAAGATAAGAGCCAAACCTTGGTTCTCTTGACTTCATTTTTCGATTTCACTTTCCCAGACTCTCTAGCATTTCTATGTCTGATGCAAAGAACATGAGTCTGAGGGCAGACAGCCAGGAGTTTGGCTTCAGCTTGGCACCTGGCTATGTTTTAACCTTTTAGAGCCCTGGTTTTCTCATCTGTAAAATGGGGCTTTAGCGGAGGAGTCAGGGAGTACCCAGCACATAGTAGGTCTACGAGTAATGAGATTTTCCTTCTTTAGGGTGTTTGTCCTTATACTATCAAAACTCTGTGTTTTTCCTCTCCCTCTTCCCTCTCCGGAAGCTGTTAGCGCTTTCTTTGCCTTAAGAAATCTCAGCATCATCCCACTTTGGTGAATGGCGTCTGGGGTCTTAAAAGCTAGCAAGCGGCCATCTAAGAGGCATCAATTGGTCCCAACCACCTGGAGTAAAGGAGAATGAAGAACACTAAAGACACAAGGAAAGTATTAGCCCAAGAGATAAAAGGGCCACATAAACCAGGGACTTCACCAGCCTGAGACCAGAAGAACTAGATGGTGCCCGGCTACCACCAATGACCACACTGACAGGGAACACAACAGAGAGTCCCTGATGGAGCAGGAGAAAGATGGGATGCAGAACTCAAATTCTAGTAAGAAGACCAGACTTAATGGTCTGACTGAGGCTGGAGGAACCCTGGAAAGCATGGCCCCTGGCCTCTCTGTCAACCCAGAACTAAAACAATTCCCAAGGCCAACTCTTCAGACAAAGATTAGACTTGACTATGGGACATAAAATGATACTTGTGAAGAGTGTACTTCTTAGCTCAAGTAGATACATGAGACTAAATGGGCATCTCCTGTCTGGAGGTGAGATGAGAAGGCAGAGAGGATCAGGAGCTGGTTGAATGGACACGGGAAATCACAGACGGAAAGGAGGAGTGTGCTGTCACAGTACAGGGAGAGCAATTAGGGTCACATAACTATGTATAAATTTTTGTATGAGAGACTAACCTGAAACATAAACTTTCACTTCAACTACAACAATAAACAAACAAAAAAGAAATATCAGCATCACTTCAAGGTCTGGTTCAAATAAACCTCTCTCTCCCCCAGAGCCCTGCTGCCCCAGCCCCCACCAGTAACCAGTTTCTGTTGACTGACCCTGACTCATGGTGATCCCATGTGTGTTAGAGTAGAACTGTGCTCCGTAGAGTTTTCAATGGCTGATTCTTCAGAAGTAGATCACCAGGCCTTTCTTCCAAGGTGCGTCTGGGTGGATTCACACCTCCAACCTTTCAATTACAGCCAAGTCTGTTAACTGTTTGCGCCACCCAGGGACTCCACCCCAGCCCCAAACAGCTTCCTAATTAAACCGATTTTCCTATACTGCTACCATTCCTGCAGGTGTGAAAGCTGTCCAATTCAATTAGAGATGGGGGTTTACATGCCCATCCTCCCGACCCCACAGCGTGGATCCCTGAGGGCAGGGATAATGATAACGTCCCACTTATTTATTCTCGCACCTCTTTGATTAAATGGGAGGATGAACTTCAGTTATTCTTACCATCCTGTCCCTGTGGAAAGGAAACGTGGGTCTGTCAACATGTCTGAAACCATACTACCATTTTGCTTCTGTCTGCTTTATCATTAACTCAAGATATAGTCAAAGAAAAGAAAAATTTTAATAGACCAAATTATCTAACAACCAAACGGGATGGTATCCTTGAAGATTTTGCAATGAAGTCCAAATCCCTCCAACCCGCCACCTTTGAGTCAATTCCGACTCATAGAGACCCTGTACGACAGAGTAGAAATGCCCCATGGGATTTCCAAGGCTGCCATCTTTACAGAAGCAGACTGTCACATCTTTCTCCCGTGGAGTGGCTGGTGGGTTCGAACTGCTGACCTTTCTGCTTGCAGCTGAGGGCTTAACGACTGTGCCACCAGGGCTCCTTTGGAAATACTGCATTGCTCATATGTTAAATATGGACTTTTGGGGTGCTCATTTAATGCTAACCTAGTAGCTTCAGAGGGAGGATGCATCTCTTCCATGTAAATTCTGTCTGGAAGCGCATGATGGAAGATCTCATAGAAGCCCTACATGTAATTATCTCATTTGATCCTCTCAACAGCCCTATGACATAGGCCTCATTATTATTCCCATTGTACAGAGGAGGCATGGGGAGTTTGCATTCAAGCCCAGGTTGGTTTCAGAGTGAACTGTTATGATGGGCAAAACTCTGTAAGAGATTTAATGAAACCTGTGCTGCTGTACGGGAGCCAGAAAATACACAAGAGGCCTTGGGAGACAGTTGCAGTAAACCCGGTGATCTGAGGGTGCCTTGGACCAGGGGAGCCATGAAGGTGGGAAACTGGAAGGAGGGAGCGTCATAGGTGTAGCTACATGTTTAGAAGCTCCCAGGTAGTTGGACTCCAATCAAAGGTTGTACTGTGGTGGCCTGTGTGTTGCTGTGATGCTGGAAGCTATGCCACAGGTATTTTAAATACCAGCAGGGTCACCCATGGTGGACAGGTTTCAGAGGAGCTTCCAGACTAAGACAGACTAGGAAGAAAGGCCTGGGGATCTACTTCCAAAAATTACCCAAAGAAAACCCTATGAATCTCAATAGAATATTATCCAATTTAGTGCTGGAAGATGAGCCCCCCAGGTGGGAAGGCCCCCCAAATACACAGTGGCTGCAATAATGGACTCGAGCCAACCAATGATGTGAAGATGGCAGAGGACTGGGCGACGTTCTGTTCTGCTGTACATGTGGTCGCCGTGAGTCACAGCCAACTTTATGGCCACTAATAAAAATGACATACAGCCAGCAAAACAGGCATACTGAAGTCCTTGTCCTACTCCCTTTCTGTGGGACAAGTATGTCCCCATCTCACTGATTTTGAGTCAAAGATGTGACCTGTTTTGGCCAATGAAATACAATTAGGCATGAGGAACACCTCATCCAAGCAGAAGCTCTGAGAGGCACCCCGAGATTCCACCAGTTCTCTCCCTCTTTCCCTTCCACCTTTTCCCTTCCCTTCCGGAGCCCTTCGGCCTGGATGCTGCCTGTAGAAACACGAAGCAGAGCCACAGTTGTCCACAGAGCCACATCTAACAGCGGGGAGAAATGGATGACAAACGCCACCGAGATGTGTGTTACTCGGCAAAACTGGCTCATACAAAGCTATTCTGGAAGGGTGCATTTGCTAGATAGCTGAAGGGCTTATTTCCTGGAGTGCAAAACTAATTTAAAAAAAGCATACTTTTTTTTCAAAAAACCAAAACTATGTTATGCAATTCATGACCTTTTCAAAGAGTTAAATGACTGACTTAAATAAACTCATTTTTGATGACTTGGGGTTTTAGAAACTTGTGGTTAATTATAAAATGTGAACCTAGGTATGTTTTATTAAAACGTGGATTTCCATGGAAAACTTTTCTATTAAATGATACGCAAGAATAGTATTGTGCCCATTTTTGTAGCCCTAGCACCTAGAATACTGCCACCGAGAAGATTTGATGTTGTTGTGTGAACTGTCAAGTAGATTCCAACTCAGAGCGATCCCATGTGATAGAGCAGAACTGCCCCATAGGGTTTTCTAGACCGTAATCTTTGCAGGAGCAGATTTTCAGGTCTTTTGTCCTGCTAAACCACTGGCCGGGTTCAAACCAACCACCTTTCGGTTAGCAGCCAACTGCTTAACCATTGTGCCACCAGGGCTCCTTTGCCTGGCACATTGTGGCCCCAGTAAAAGTTTGTTGAGAGACTATGGTAAATGAATGCAAGAAGAAGTAAAACAGCAAAAAGCTAACAGTGCACTCCTGGGCTGTGCTGGGGAATTGCTACTTTTCCTGCTGATAAGGTGGCAGTCCCCAGTGAACACTGCCGGGTGGCAAGGGTCGGTATTAGACGGGGAAGAGGTTAGGGCAGCCTGGCTTTGGCAGTGGGTTCTGAGTAAGCCGGTAAGAGGTTAGGGGTGCCTGGCTTTGGCAGCGGGCTCTGAATAAGCCAGGAAGATCTGCAAGAACAGAGAACAGAAGCATGTGAGCTGCATGCCCTGGTTACAAGGATTCAGCAGAAAGCTGCAACACACCCAGTTTGTTATAACACGAAACGTTCACCATCCTCTGGCGCCGGGCGTTCTAGCACGAGAGTCCCTTCCTTCTGCGTTCTGGTGCCTCTTCAAAGGGGCAGAGAAATCTGAGAGGAGAGGGAGTGTTGGAAATGAACTTGGGGAGCTCAGGGAGAGGTCCTGGTTCTCCCAAACTTGGGAGAGACTGGCTAAATGAAGGAAAAGGAGGCCCTGGTGCCAGCAGACGAGTGGGGCAGCACACGGCTGGCAGGAGGGTCTCCAGATTATTGAAGACGAGGCAGCATCATCCATCCTGTTGTATAGACCTGCACGCTGGTCTCAAAACAGCCACCAACTCCTATTGGGATGCTGTGCTTGGCACCCGACTTTTTGGCCGCATGTTCCACACCTCATTGTCCCTTGCTGTTGCTGTTAGCTGCTGTTGAGTCCGTCCCTGACTCATGGCCACCCATGCATAATGGGATGAAGCACTGCGGATCAGACACTGTGATCCATAGGGTTCTCACTGGCTGATTATCGGACGTAGATCACCAGGCCTTTCCTTCTAGTCCATCTTAGGAAGCTCCACCGAAATCTGTTCAGCATCATAGCAACACGCAAGCCTCCACTGACAGACAGGTGGTGGCTGTGCTTGAGGTGTGTTGGACAGGAATCGAACCCAGGTCTCTTGCATGGAAGGTGAGAATCCTACCACTGAACCACCACCACCCCATCCCCTATCTCTACCTCTCCACAGCTAAAGCAGGGTTTGGATCTACATTTGTTAAGTTGCCGCCTTCCTCCGAATCTTGACAGCCCCTGCAGAGAGGGAAGGCACCCGCCACGCATCGTGATGGCCCATCCTCCGCCTTCTTGGCTGCCTCCTTTTCCCTCCCTTTCAGAGCCACGCAACACCAGGATCAGCTAACGGCTTTCTCTCTCAGGAGTCTCTCTGCACCTGTGATGTCTGGGATCTGACCTGCCGAAGGAAGTCCTCTGTTGTCCTAAGGAGTAACCTAGCTTAAAGCTGGATTTCAGTCCATTTAGGAAGCTGGTTCACCACCTTTTCTTGGCCAATAATGCAATGATGTAGGAATAGCAAGTGTGACATTTGAGAGCTGCATTTCTGCAACCAATGTGTTGCCCGGCTTTGGGGGGGATCCACCTCATCTCTCTGATTCCCTCAAGTTATTCGTCCGTAAAATGGGCATAACACTGCTACTCCAAAGAGTTGTTTTGAGCATTCCATATAAAAAAGTATTTAAAAGAGTTAATGCAAAGCAAGTGTTCAGTGATGTTTGTAATAAAAATTATCAAAACATTATTCTCTAAGATAAGAACCACTGACATTGACAGACAACTTTTAACTTGCAAAAATTTTGCTTTATCTTCAGAAATGTGTAAGTCTGTGATATTGGAATATTTTTTAAGTTGCTTTTTAGCAATCAGGCAAACATTTTAATCCAAGGATATATGTACTTGAGGTTTGCGTTATCACAAGGCAACAATGAGCCAGTATCTTAAAGTCTAGGTAGAATGAGAGCTCCTTTCCATTTCGTTACGCTTCCTGGGTCAGGATTTTAAATGACCAATTGAGTTCACGAAGGAGCCCAGGTGGCACAGTGGTTAAAGTGCTCGGCTGCTAACTGAAAGTTGTCACTTTGAACGCACGTTTTTCTGTGGGAGAAAGATGTGGCAGTCTGCTTCTGGAAAGATTACAGCCTCGGAAACCCTATGGGCAGTTCTGCTCTGTCTTCTAGGATCACTATGAGTTGGAATCGACTTGACAGGAATGGGTTACTTGTATTCCTAGACCCCGTCCTGTACTTGAGGAGCCTTGGTGGTGCAGTGGTTAAAAGCTCAGCTGCTAACCAAAAGGTCAGCAGTTCAGATCCACCAGCCGCTCCTTGGAAACCTTATGGGGCAGTTCTACTCTGTCCTCTAGGGTCGCTGTGAGTCGGAATCGACCTGACGGCAGCGGGTATCCTGTGCCTGCAGTCCCTGAACTCAGAGGAGAGCTGCCCCCTGTTTGGCACATTTCTGGGGTGTAGATAAAGCGTCTTCTCTCTGAATAAAGCCACGCAAGTGGCTGTGTTATTGTGGGGGAAACTTTCAAACTTTAACTCTTCTGGTGACATGATTTATGAAACAAACTCTGTAAGGGGCGTGGCAAAGAGAGACAAAGAAAATCCATCTTTTCCATTTCTAAAGCCAGGCTACAGTTTAAAACTTCAAAACGAAATAAACAGACAACACCTCCAATGCCCCCTAGCCCCACTTACTAGAACACTAATTTTCCCGATAATAGAGATCCTCTGATCAAAGGAATTCGGGCTTTCAACAGGTCAGATGATACCTGTCTGCAGGAAGCACCCAAGCCAATCAATGCATCAGCATCCCGAGAGGTCGCAAGGGATCTGGAAGGTGCTGGAGGGCGGCCCTCCCCCCAGACGCTTTCTGAAACAGCACCAGATGAACAAGAAAAGCCCACTCTGGAGCCAGATGAAAGGGTTTCTCTGCCATAGGGAGATTCCAGGGAATCCTTCCTCACTCCCAGGGATGCCTGGCACCCCGCTGCCACCAGTAGACACAAGCAAACATCAGTGGCACCCCTGGATTTGCACTGCCTCCAGGTGGGCCCAAGGGGGAAGAAGTCAGAGCTACCAAGCACGGAGGGGGTTGTCCACAAAGAGGGATGCTCCTATGCTTCCTGTAGAACCCTACTCCTCTGTGACCACTCCCTAGCTATCAGGAAAGCCTCAGTGGCTCCTGGATCCTGCAGCACTCCTATGGAGAATAAGTTGAGCCGATCTGTAATTATTTATTTATGATACAGACTTTCTTACTCATAACTGAGCTACTAGAGAGCAGGTGTGTTTGTGTGTGTGTGTGTGTGTGTGTGTGTGTGTGTAGTGTGCACACAGACTGAAGATGACATTCAGTGATATTGAATGAATGAAGAAATGAATGAATGATGTGTTGGTGCTAATTTGAGGTATAAGAAAGTCCAAGAATTTAAGAATCGAATTCTGTAATTTCCTGGAATGAAGCATGATGCTCGTCTCCGTGTGTACGATTCCCTTAATGCAAGTTTGTGTTAATTTACACACATACAAAGGAATCATAATTAAAAAAAAATCTCTAAGTACTTACTGTGCATAGCACTGTGACAGGTATAAACCAAAAAAACCCCAAAGCCGTTGCTGTCAAGTCGATTTCAACTCATAGAGACCCTACAGGACAGAGTAGAACTGCCTCACAGGATTTCCAAAGAGCGGCTGGTGGATTCAAACTGCTGATCTTTTGGTTAGCAGCCGAGCTCTTAACCACTGCGCCACCAGGGCTCCATGACAGGTATAGGAAAACTAAAAAGTATGGAGTAGGTTGCTGCTCTTAAGTGCTTATAATCTGCTGGGAAAATGTGTATGAGTGTGTGTGTATGTATGAGTATGTATGAGTGAATGTGTGTGTGTATGAGTGTGTGTATGTGCGTGTTGAGCGGAGGATGAAGATATATACATGTATAAATAATCTTACAAGAAGCAGCTCCGGTGGCACAGTGGTTAAATCACTCTACTGCTAACCAAAATGTTGAGGTTCGAACCCACCAGCTGCTCAGCAGGAGAAAGATGCGGCACTCTGCTTCCGTAAAGATCACAGCTTTGGAAACCCTATGGGGGCAGTTCTACTCTGTCCTATAGAGCTGCTATGAGTCGGGATTGACTTGACGGCAATGGGTTTTTTGTTTTTTGTTTGTAATCTTCCAACAGGACACCTGATAAAGCCAAAGGATTGGTACAAGTGAAAAGAGAAGACTTCCAAGGAGCAGGGGGAAAGAAAGACCAGCAGAAGCTATGGAACATGTCTAATGGGAATGACCACTAGGGGGCGCCATTTTCCATCAGCCCTAGAGCCGTGGCCCATCCACCCATCCCGGCTCTGACCTCGCAGGTGGGAGGAGGGGGCAGCCGGAACTGGACAGTCGAAGTGCATGGGACTCAGAGGACCCACGTCCCTTGGGGACTGGTATTTGGGCCATTTCTTTTCCTATATTGTGTAATTTTTTTTAAAAGACCTTCTAACAAGGAGACCTGGTGGTTAAGAGCTCGGCTGCTAACCAAAAGATCGACAGTTCGAATCCACCAGCCCCGCCTTGGAAACCCTATGAGGCAGTTCTCCTCTGTCCTGTGGGGTCGCTATGAGTCGGAATCGACTAAACAGCAACTGGTTTGGTACCTTTTAACAAAGGAGCCCTGGTGGTGCAAAGGGTTAAGTGCTCGGCTGCTAACAGAAGCGTTGGTGGTTTGAACCCAGCCAGCGGCTCCATGGGAGAAAGAAGTTTCCATAAAGCTAACGGCCAAGAAAACCCTCAGGGGCAGTTCTACTCTGTCACATGGGGTCACTATGAGTCGGAATCCCCTGACAACGACAATAACACCACGTTTTATCAACAGCCTGACATTCTTCTGCTCTGTCTGAGCATACATACAACCAATCCAGCTAGCCCCCCCAGCCCCCACCCCGTGCCAGAGTCATTACGCTTCCTACTGGCCCAGGTTCTCTTCCAGCCCTCTGCATGAGGTTGCTGGTAATCCATGAATCACCCCTCAGCGGGTGAACAGCAAGGTATCCTGTTAACATTTGGGATAATGAAATCACTTCCAGGCATTGCCACCCCAGCTCACATTCATTTATAACACAGTTCTAAGCGCTTTATGGACATAGTTAACAGCTATGCCTGCTAACCAAAGGCTGGCAGTTCGAATCCACCAGGTGCTCCTTGGAAACCCTATGGGGCGGTTCTACTCCGTCCTATAGGGTTGTTATGAGTCGGAATCGACTCAACGGCAATGCGTTTTTGGTTCTAAGCACTTTACAATGCATTATCTTTCTATTGAACCTATACGAAAACCTCACACTGCAGGTTAGAGGCCGGGACCCTTCTCATTTTTCAGAGCAGACAGCTGCCCTTCCAGAATTATGAAGGGCCTGTTCCAACATGGTGACAAGGGCCCTCGTGCCTTCTCTTTACTTTTTAAATTTCAGCCATTTTCATCTTTCTCTGATTATTTTCTCATTCTGCTTTAGATTCTGTAGTATTTCACCCCTAAATGGATTTTAAGCACATGAAAACATTTCTTGCCACACTCTCAAGGCATTAATTAGTATTTGTTTTAATACATTTTCTGTTTTTTTCTCTTTATAGATTTGAGGTTATGACTAGGGGGCCAGTTTCTACATGTTGTAAAGGAATCATGTGGATTTGAGAAGTCAATTGCACGTAGCTGCTGTTCCTTCTGCCTCCCCTGGGGGGCAGCAGTTCTCCTCTTTTTATTACTGTCCTTAAGCATCTTCAATCTTTCCCTCTTTCTGCCTAAAAATCACTTTCTCTTACATTCTACTCCCCTTAAGCTGTCGATGTTAGCCACCTGACCCAAGGTGCCCCCGTGCACAGTAGGATAGGACTGACAGAGGAGTGTTGGCTACACATGAGGTGCATGGGCGGGAATCGAACCTGGGTCTCCTACGTGGAGGGCAAGAATTCTACCACTGACCCACCGCTGCCCTCTATTCTACTGACACCACCATCTACTACCCTACTTTTCAACCCTGCTTCCTGTTCCAGGATTCCTGGTGGCTGGCTGGTGGCAGTAGATTAATTCTCCACCCTCTCATCACACGCACACTATTCTCAACCTCAGGTATGTCTCCACCGTCCGATGAAACCCCAGCACCCGATTACATGACCTGTTCTTATATTTCATCGTCCTTAACTTCTCTGCAGCATTTGACCATACTGAATGTTTTTTTTTAGATACTCCTGTCCTTGATCGGGAGCCCTGGTGGCACAGTGGTTGAGCGTCTGGCTGCTAACCAAAAGGTCGGCCGTTGGAATCCACCAACCACTCCTTGGAAACCCTACGGGGCAGTTCTACTCTGTCCTGTAGGGTTGCTATGAGTAGGAATCGACTCGATGGTGACGAGTTGTGGTATTTTTGGCCTGTGATCTTGACAACACGTCTGTGGTTTGGTTCTTTTCCTACCTCTCCCATCTTATTTTTACTTTTCCTTCATCGAAATCATGTCTCCTGCACAATGGGGATTTTCGAGGAGTCAGATCTTAGCCTTCTTCTTGTCTCTTTTCTCATCCTCTGCCTGTATCCAGAATTATAGCTCCATTTACTTACTTATTCAAATGGATTTATATTTGTTAAGTTCAACAGTGCTCAATACCATTTACCAGGATACTGAGTCCTATTTAGTCCTACGTAGTTGCCCTCAAGTCGACTCCGACCCATGGCAACCCCACGTGTGCCAGAGTAGAGCTGTGCTCATAGGATTTTCAATGGTTGATTTATCAGAAGCAGACCACCAGGCCTTTTTTCCGAGGCACCTCTGGGTGGACTTGAATTTCCAACCTTCCAGTTAGCAGCTGAAGGTATTAATGCAAACTCATCTCCCTAACATGGATTCTCTCGTCCTGTTAATAAATAAATCTATTTTACTTTTACCCAGTCACATTTTCTCCCGCTGACCTCCATGTCTTTACCTTTCGTTTTGCTTGTTCAAATCTTGTCTCATCAACGCTTCTCAATAACGTGTTCCCCGTTCACTTAGGCCGTGAACCCTCACATCACGTATTATGTTGGCGATCAATCTTTTTGACTCCTGGTCATGCATACATTTCCTTAACACAACCATGAACTCTTTGGGGGATACCAGTCTTGCAGCAGAGCACGGTGGTGTGAACTCTAGAGACACAATCCCAGGGCTTGGATCTCACATCTGTCCCTGAGTTACCGTGTGATCCCTGAGGTTCTGTTTCTTCATCTTTCAAATGGAGTTGATAATAATGGTACCTACCTGAAAGAGCCGTGAGGTTTAAATGAGCTAAGCATGTAACGCGCAGAGTAAGCATTCAACAAATGTTAGCTGTTATCATTCTTTTGGAGCCCTGGTGGCACAGTGGTTAAGAGCTCTGTTGTTAACCAAAAGGTCGGCAGTTCGAATCCCCTAGCCGCTCCTTGGAAATCCTGTGGGACTGTCCTACTCTGTCCTATTGGGTCGCTATGAGTCGGAATCGACTCGATGACAACTGGTTTGGTTTGGTTTTGAGCATCACTCTTTTGCAACCTCGCTTAAGCGTAGTATATGGAGGATAATGTAGCCTCAAAGAATACCTTCTCAATACTGATCCATTCAAA
Organism: Trichechus manatus latirostris; assembly: GCF_000243295.1. Classification (NCBI taxonomy): domain Eukaryota; kingdom Metazoa; phylum Chordata; class Mammalia; order Sirenia; family Trichechidae; genus Trichechus; species Trichechus manatus. The sequence continues at coordinate 2,272,575 of NW_004444039.1, read as the reverse complement.
TCAATAAATATGCGCATAGCAGCCTGCTAGCTACCACAAGGATGGGGGAAGTACCCGTATAAGAGCAGAACAATCGTCCTAGTTAACCAGACTCATGGTCGATGACTTGTGGACGAAGTGTGGTATTAGAATGGGGATTTGGAGTCAAACTGCCTGGGCTCCAATCCCGACACTTTGCTGTTCCTTAGTTTTACCACCTGAAAAATGGGGATGATAATATTATCTGCTTCAGAGAGTTCTTGTCAAGACCAAATAAGATAATACAAAATATTTGCTACTCAATTTTGGCTGTTGTTCAAACTTGGCCCCTGACTCATGGTGACCAGTGTACAGCAGAATGAAACGCTGCCCGGTCCTGCACCATCCGCATGATTGGCTGCACATTGGGCCCTTGTGATCCATAGGATTTTCACTGGCTGATGTTTGCAAGTTGGTTGCCAGGCCTTTCTTCCTAGTCCCTCTTAGTCTGGAAGCTCCACTGAAACCTGTTTTGCATCATAGCAACATGCAAGCCTCCACGGACAGATGGGTGGTGGCTGCGCATGAGGTGCGTTGGCTGAAATCGAACAGGGAGCTCCCTCATGGAAAGCGAGAAGTCCATCACTGAACCACCACCGCCCCCTAAATGTTAGCTACTGACATTCTTATTATTTCTGCTTGTTGTTGACCCTGAACTGTATCAGGTCTCTGACGGTGGCACAAAACTCTGGGGGGAAGGTCGCAGATCAGGTTCGAAGGAAACCAGGAGCAAGGAAAGAATGAAAACAAGCCTTGAGGCTTCCTGAGGATTCCTGGCACCTGGGGAAAGGGTCGCAGGGGTTGAGGGAGGGTGTGGGGGGGCAGAAAAGAGCCCAGGTGGCTCCCAAGCCCACAGATGCCTGATTCCTAAGGCCTCCCTGCCTGGGGTTGCATTCAAATTAGTTGAGTGGCCTTGGGCTATGGCGTTGTTCTCTACTCTACCCACTTTCTCATTTTCCACCTTCAACTGGGCAGACCAGACCCAGGATCTGTCCTCCTGGAGCTTAAGCCTCTCTCAGGTCTATCCTCTCCTGACTGCCCCACAGTCACTGCCTGGGTTCGAACTCACAGTTCAGATTCCTTGCTCCCTTTGCCTCCAGTCGTGACCTCTGTCGTCCACCCTACACTTGAGCAAAAGTAACCTGCTTAAGAAGACATGACTGCAAGCAACAACCATGTTAAAGTATTGAAACCGTGACCCATGGCGCGGTATAGCCAGACAGTTAACGACCCCTGCCATCACCCATGGAATCTCACTGCTGTAGGTACAAGGAGAGGCATCGGCGAAATTTTAAACGGTTAAAAGATCGGTTGCATGGAGCCATACTCAGGGGCCGCTGTAAAATCCCCAGGGCAATCACTTCCTTGCCAGGCTGAACTCCACCTGCACTGGTAGGTTCTGGCTCACCACTCAGCCCTTGGTTTCCAATGTTAGTACAGAAATAGAAAACAGAATAGCAACTGAACAACGCTGAGGGTTATAAGTCTAGGTCAAATTGGACTCAGCAGTTTTAGTTACTGCTCTTTCAAGAAAACCAAAACCTGTTGCCATCGAGTCGATTCTGACTCATGGTGACTCCATGTGCTACACAGTAGAACCGTTCCACAGGGTTTTCTTGGCTGTAATCTTTGTGGAAGCAGATTGCCAAGCCTTTCTTCTGTGGCACTGCTGAATGGGTTCGAACTGCCAACCATGAGGTTAGTAGTTGAGCGCAAACCTTCTGCACTCCCCAGGGTCCTTTCAAGAGCAAAATAATACATCAATGGTTTTCATTCATAACGGCAGTGCGGAACAGTGGAGAAAGCCCCAGAGTTGAGATCAGAAGGCTGAGGCTGACTCTCGGCTCTGCTATGTCCTGTCTGGGAGACCTGGGCAATACCACCAAATTCTGCTTTGAAAGAGAGAGTGGGCCTCAGAGGCCAAGACGGAGATATAGAGGTGGTGAATTAAGGGACTTGCTAAAATAAACATCACCAAGTGTCATGGATTGAATTGTGTCCCCCCTTCCCCCGCCAATATGTTTTAAATCCTAACCCCTGTACCTGTGGTTATAATCCCATTTGGGAATGGATCACTTTGTTATGTTAATGAGGCAGTGTGATGGTTAAGGTTGTGTGTTAGCTTGGCTGGGCCATGGTTCTCAGTGGTTTCGCAGTTATGTAATGATGCAGTTATCCTCCATTTTGTGATATAATATAATCACCTCCAGGATGTGGTCAGCCAATCAGTGGTAAGGGAGTTCCCTTGGGAGGGTGGCCTGCATCCAATATAGGCAGACATTCTGGCAAAGTTCACTGCCTTTTGCTTGCTCTGGATCCTGCATTTGGCTCATCATCATCTGACCCCAAGTTCTTGGGACTTGAGCCAGTGGCCTGCAGTCTGACCTGCCAATCTTGGATTCATCAGCCCCTGCAGCTGTGTGAGTCAGGAGAAGCCTTCAGCCTGACACTTGACCCACAGACTTGGGACTTGCCAACCTACACATCTACGTGATCCATTTCCTTGAGATAAATCTCTCTCTATATATATATGTGTATGCTTCACTGGCTTTGCTTCCTAGAGAACCCAGCCTAAGACAGGCAGTATTAGTGTAGGGTGTGTCTTGAGTAAACCTCTTTTGAGATACAAAAGGAGTAGATTAAGCAGGGAGAGATGGGGAAGATAGATGCCAAGCCACACGAAGATTGCTAAGGAACAGAAGCTCAAAAGAGACAAGGATCTTCCCCGAGAGCCGACAGAGAGGAGGCATTCCCCTACAGCTGGCAACCTGAATTCAGAATTCCAACCTCCTAACTGTGACAAAATAAATTTCTCTTTGTTAAAGCCGCCCACGTGAGGTATTTCTGTTACAGTAGCACTAGATAACTAAGATACCAAGTTAGTGGCAGAATGAGCACACCCACCCTAGCTCCTGATCCAGGGCTCTTAGCAAACCAAGGACCCTCTGGAGTCAGGATGAAGAATAGACTCTTTTTCCAGATAAACTATAACATGCACTCCATTGAACACATAAAGTATGATGTTCATGTGGACAGTTTCTGTGGGAATTCAGGTCTTATGTTTCTAAGTTGTTTGGAGTTAACTCATCTAAATGTTATTTTTTTGAGAGACATTTGATGTCCAAAGCGCCCTTTAAGCTTGGTTCTTCTTACATAAGCCTTTTTTTCTTCTTCTTCTTCACAGAATCAGGAAGTTCTTCTCTGCCAAGAATAAACACTTCTGAATACCAGTGGATTTTAAATTTTCTTTCAAACTCAGCGTCAGCCAAATCTGATTTAGTTCTAATCTTCTATTTTAAAAAAAGGAAGGGGCGTTCCCAGCTCCAACCCCCGTAATGACAAGCTGAAATAAGCAAAGCGTACCTTAAGTCACTCAAGGGAGTCCTCTTATTCTACTGTAATGTTAGAAGGATTTTGGAATGGCGTAGGTGGAAATCAGCATTATTATTATAGTGGTTATGTTTCAAGGTAGAGACCTACTGAATTTGCTCTTATTATATTTTATAAGAAGTCCTTTCAGTTTGAGAGTACATTTGGATGTGTGTTTGATCACCAAATTATTGCAGCTAAGAGGGACGTAGATGGTGGGTATACAGTGGGGATGGGGTGTATGGGGGAGGCCTTCTGTAGCCTACTAGTTAGGGGATCTTGAGCTAAAAAGAATAGATACTGAGACACTTGACAATGGATACAAATCACACGGTGACTGCAGCCTGAGCCTTGTTTTGAAGAAAAAAATGATTGGTTGTCATTTGGCATTTAAAAACTGTTCTCCTAAAAGTTTAAACTGTGCTTACGGAAACAAAGCTTTGCACCTCAGTGAACTTTAACCCACTAGGTTGCATCCAGAAATGAGTTCGGTTCTCTCTGTATTCTCAACTCTCAGATGCTCTCTGATGCTTCTGGATCCATTCCAGAAGAACATGCCCTGAGATTCAGAGGTTCTCTAGATCCTTGTTACTCGACGTGTGATGAGCAGTCTGTCAACATTAACATCAGCTGGGAGCTTGTTAGAAATTCAGAATTTTCGGCTCATCCTGACCTATTTAATCAGGATCTGCATTTAAGCAAGGTACTCAAGTGATTTGGATGCACATGGAAGTTTGAGAAATATTGCTATACAGCAGGGATCAGCAACCTTCTTCTGTGGAGGGCAGATAGTGAATATTTTAGGCTTTGCAGGCTGAGTGTTCTCTGTGCCAATTGCTCAATTGGCCATTGTAGTGGGAAAGCAGGCACAGAGAATTCATAAACAAATGGGCATGGCTGGGCTCCAATAAAGCATTAATGACAAAAATAGGTGGAGCGGAGCCCTGGTGCCTCCATGGTTAAGAGCTCGGCTGCTAACCAAAAGGTCAGCAGTTAGAATTCACCAGCTGCTCCTTGGAAACCCTGTGGGGCACTTCTATTCTGTTCTATAGGGTCACCGTGAGTCGGAATCTACTCGACAGCTATGGGCTTCGTTTTAGTTTGGATTTGGCCCGTGGGCCCAGACGCACAGCTGTACGTTGCTGTACAAAGCAGAAAACCAAGTCCCTTCCTTTGTACCCTTCTCTGCCCGCTCCTCCTTCCTGCCTTCAGACCTGTACTTCCTCTTTCTAAATGTCCTCTCTCTCTCCCCTTGATTTCAAACCCCTTCATTGTCTGGGGAACTCCTCCTTAGGGTTAAAGGCTCATTTCACATGCTACCTCTTGTCTCTATGATTTCTGTTCTGTGCTTCCTCAGAATTAACTGCTCCTTCTTTGTGTCTCAAAAGCTCTTTATGTGAACATTTGATGGAATACTAGTACTTACATTAGAACTCTTTTTCTCTTCGGCTAACTTCTGTGCTATGCAAAGGCTCTGTGTGCACTTAATTGTTTACGAGTCTTTCTGTCCCACTGAAACGTACTCTCCTGGAGGGCAGGCACTGTGCTTTATTTAAGTCTGCATATATGGTGCCCAGCACAATGACACTGTACGTACTGAACAAGGTGAATTACTTTTTTTCCTCTCTGGCCTAAACTGGTTAGAAACCTTAAGAAATATATTTCGAGTTATGGAGAGACATGGACCTAGAGAAACTTCACAACTTTGGTGGTGGGACAGCTGATGTACTATGTGCAGGCATTGAAGATACAAAGCTTTGGTCTCTGTCCCCCTTGAGGCTGTGCCTGGGTCCAGGGTACCTAAAGGACGACAGTGAAGGACGAGGATGATGAAGAACTTCAGGGCATCTTGATGACATGGAAGGAGAAAGAGGAACTACAAAAGTCATAGGATTGAAACAAACTAGGCTCCCCGTTCATTAATGTGTGATAGAGGGTTCTCCTTTTTTGGGACAGAAATTTTCATTTTTTGTATCAAGATATGTAGAAAGTAAGTCCTTGAAGAGGCTGATCTATGTACGTGAAATTAGAGGAAAGAGTAGTGAAAAGGTGTGTGTGGCTGACGTCTCTTTCTTTTAACACTTTTACCATGGAGATTTTTCAACCATCCAGTAAAAGTAGAGTTAACAGTATGATAAACCCCCATGCATCCATCATCTATCTGCCTTTAACATTTCCAAGCTTCTTTTTTCTATCCTTCTACATTTTTTCCCCTTTTGGTTAAGACATTTAAAAGAAAATCCAAGCTATCATATCATATATCACTAAAAAGGAACCCTGGTGGTGCAATGGTTAAGCACTCAGCTGCGGACCAATGGTTAAGCACTCAGATGCAGACCAAAAGGTTGGTGGTTTGAACCCACTCAGCAGCTTCTCAGGAGAAAGACCTCAGTGATCTGCCCCGTAAAGATTACAGCCTAGAAAACCCATGGGGGCAGTTTTACTCTGTCTTACAGGGTTGCTATGAGTCAAAATGGACTCGGCGGTGCCTAACAAAAACAACATGTATCTTTAACAGATAAAAATTTTTGTCCTCCTAAGCTCCATACCTGCGGAGGCAATCCTGTTTAGAAATAGGAGTTTCTTTATGATATTAATGAGTCCACCTCAGTTTAGGGTATGTCATAAACCTGATCACTTCTGAATTAGTAAGAAAAGGAGATTAGACAAAGATACAGAGGCAGGCATGAACTGGGGCTCGCCAAGGAACCAAGGAGTGCCCAGAGCTACTGACGCAGCTGTGACCCTGATTTGGACTTTGAGCCTCCAGAAATGTGAGAAAATAAATTTCTGTTCTTTAAAGCCACCCACTTGTAGTATTTGTGTTACAGCAGCTCTGGGAAACTCAGACAGGGTATTTCAAAGCAGATCCAAGGTATCATATCATATATCACTAATAAATACAGGTAGTCCCTGATTTACAACAGGGTTTCGTTCCAACAACTCCATTGTAAGTCTGTTCAGATGTAAGCTGAATAGGTCTTTTTTTTTTTAGTTTTCATTTTTATTGCCTTTTATCACAAATATTTATCTTTGGGAGCTGGAAACATTACATATAAACTTACAGATGTATTTTAATACATACATACATAAATCATAAAAATTACTCCAACGAGGAGGAATAGTTGGACAATGTTGGCATTTTGTCAATTGTGGTAATAACTCCACTTGTGGAAGGTTCTGGATCACTTGGATTATCCTTGGAGATGGGGATGGTGTTTCTAGTCAGAAAACTAGTGACAATTGTCTCCATGGTCCTTTCCTTTTTTTTCTTCATATATTTCATGGTAACATCTCACTGCTTCCTGAATCTGCCTATCAACTTTAGCAAAGTAATCAGTATTGGGTCCATGTTTTTCAAGCAACTAAAGTCCTTGATCTAGTTTAGAAAAAACTTCAGCTCATCTTTTCACTGTAAAATTTTTTGACAACTTCTCTCTTTCCTCTTCCTCGTGATCTTTCTTTTCTTCAGCATTTCTTTCCCCTTTGAAATCCATTAAGTCCTGAACTGTCAATTCTCCTTCTTTGTGATCTATGAGCTGTTCCACATCAGCGATAACAAGTTCTAAATTCAGTGTTCTTGCCATATGGATGATTTTTCCACCGATCTCTTCCATCAAGTTATTCTGATCAAACATTTGGAGCGTGTTCACATAACTCAGCAATATTTTTCATAGTCTCTGTATGCATTTTCCCTTAACTTCCTCCAAGGAAGATGCACTGTTCCAGATACAGTTAAGAATACTATAATTCTTCCAGAAATTGCATGATGTTAAGCGTACCTCCATCTGTAGTCTGTAGGTAGTGTGCCTGGAAGGTGTAATTGCACCTTGATCCACAGGCTGAATCACAGCTGTCATACTGGGAGGTAGATACGCCACTTTCACATCTTGATTTAGATCATCTATGTGAGGAGGATGTCCTGGGGCATTATCAAGTAGCAGCAGAACCTTGAAAGAAATGTTCTTCTCAAGGCAGTAGGCACACACTTCTGGGATGAAACAATTTAAAAACAGTCTTTGAATCACACAATCATCATCCAGGCCTTGGAGTTACTCCTGTAGTAGACTGGCAGCTTATTATTGTCAATGTTTTTAAGAGCAGTAAACAAGAAAAGGTTTGAATTCAAATCCAGCAGCATTTCTTCCAAGCAGCAGGGTGATTCTGTCTTTAAGTGCCTTGAAGTCAGGCATTGACTTCACCTCTTTGTGAGAATGATAACATCAGCATATTACGAGCTACAACGTTGTATGTAGTACATATTGCTAACGATAAGATGTACAAAATAAATAAAAAGCATGGTCTTAAGTGCAGTTCATCGTAATTCGAATACATTGTAAGTCGGGGACTACCTGTACTTAGTATATATCTTTAACACATAAAAAATACTGTTATGTATTTTCTAGCTCTGTCCAATCATAAAGCTTAGAAGCAATGAAGATTCAGCAGCAATGAGCACCCCTAGCATCCAGACTGTGGCTTCTAAATACCATTCTTACAAAAAGAAATGAGGGTTCCTTGGAGACATGGACAATTCCAGGTCTAGGATGGGAAATGTACAATATGAACTAGGGACATTTTGTTGTGGCAGAAGGCAAAGAAGCTATAAAGGCTACTGGGGTCATTTCAAAAGGCACAGGAACTAATTGAAGGTGCTGCTACCAGTGACAGATGGCATAATTTGAACATAAGAAGGAAGAATGACTGCAATGGATTAGAATTTATTAAATATTTTCAATACCCATTTGTTCATAATGGTACAAAAACCTATTTGCCACCAATTACTCTGAAAATTGGTAAATTAAAGCAAAAAATCAATCATGTTAACTTTGATGAAGGCCAAGACAGTACACAATACTGGGAAAGCCAGCACAACTTGTACAAGGAAAGGTCATGAAAACTCCATAGATACATCCAAACTCCCTGAGGGACCGAATTTCTAGGTGGAGGGCTGTGGGGACCATGGTCTTTGGAACGTCTAGCTCAGTTGGCATAAAGAAAACGTTCTACATTCTACCTTGGTGAGTAGCATCTAGGGGTCTTAAAAGCCTGTGAGCAGCCATCTAAGATACTCCACTGGTCTCACCCTTTCGGGAGCAAGGGAGAATGAAGAAAACAAGATACAAGGGAAAGATTAGTCCGAAGGACTAATGGACTACAACTACCATGGCCTCCACCAGACTGAGTCTAGTACAATGAAATGGTGCCCGGCTACCACCACTGACTGCTCTACACAGGGATCAAAACAGAGGTTTCCGGACAGAGCTGGAGAAAAATGTAGAACAAAATTCTAACTCACAAAAAAAGACCAGACTTACTGGCCTGCCAGAGACTGGAGACACCCCCAGAATATGGCCCCTGGACCTCCTTTCAGCTCAGTAATGAAGTCACTTCTGAGGTTCACCCTTCAGGCAAATATTAGACAGCCCCACAAAATAAAATGAGACTAATGGGGCACAACAGTCCAGGGACAAGGACTAGAAAGCAGGAGGGGACAGGAAAGCTGGTAATAGGAAACCCAAGGTCGAGAAGGGAGAGTGTTGACATGTCATGGGGTTATTAATCTATGCCATAAAACAATATGTGTACTAACTGTTCAATGAGAAACTACTTGTTCTGTAAACCTTCATCTAAAGTACAATAAAAAAAATCAGTCACGTAGCTTCCTTTCACACACAAACTGTATTTCAGGACAACCACATATTTGATGAGGAAAACTTTTTCTTTACAGAAAATTTTAAACTATAAATGCAGAAGAAATAAGAGAATCATAAAATAACCATCTTTCAATTTCTAATGAAATGGTGAATCTAGGCAATGGCTGTTCGAAATTTAGGTAGAAATTGGTGAGGAGCTTCTGAATGGATGGATCACACTGACAATACCTAAACTCATTAATCAATCTTGGAATCATTAAAAGGGGGACAACCAGACATTATGTGACCATCTATGAAGTAGTCTTATCCAAAGAGCTGAATCTGAATCTAATCAAGCCAGTTTACAGGAAATACAGGGGAGAGAGAAACATGTTAAATGACACCATGTGGACGCAGTGAGCTAAATCCAGAATGTGAGAAATCGTATAGATTAAAGACCTGGTTACTTCCACAATAAATGAAATGATAAATGGGAGGTGGAAGGGCTATCTGCTATGGATTAAAAGAGATCTAAGAGACTTATCAACCAAATGCAACATGGAAATCTTTTTTTGGGATCCCAATGGGAGCAAACCAACTATAAAAAGCCATTTGTGAGCTAATTAAGAAATGTGACCACAGGGAAGAGTTTTGAGACATTTTTCTTTGGTCTGGGACTTGTAAATGCCTAATGAACTTATATTAGGTGTATGATTTACAGAATGGTGTCCCAAGGTTCACTTGCTCATTTATACAGTGCTAGATAAATACTGACAATTTCTTTTTCTCTGTTCTCCTTTTTCTGGAATCTAGCAGTTCATTCTCTGTTAGGAAGTCTTTTTTCTTCATTAGGTTTCAACTTTCTTGGTCACCATCGTATTCCTTTGGTTCATCCCTGATTCACTGGATTTGTGTTTTTTGATAATGTTTCAGCCACACATTTACTGAACTCTCTTAGATTACTTCTACATACGCTGAACTTCATTTGTTATAGATGATTAAAAAAAAACACCCCAAAATAGTTGCCATCAAGCTGACACCAACTCATAGTGATCCCATGTATGTCAGAGTAGAATCGTGCTCCACAGCATTCTCAATGGCTGATTTTTTGGAAGTAGCTCACCAGGCCTTTCTTCCAAGGCACCTCTGCATGGATTCAAACCTCCAACCTTTCAGTCAGCAGCCAAGCTTGCTGACCATTTGCACCCCCCAGGGACTCAAATAGATGATTACTATTGTGTTATTTCCAAGGTGATAATTTTATTTCCTGGCTCTGAGGATTAACTACTTTTCCCCATGTACTGATATTAGCACTCACTTTTTAGAGACAGCTGATCAAACAAACAGAAAATCACTCAAGGGAAGACCTTTTATAAGCTTCCCAGCTCTCAGGAGTCCAAGGATTCCTTTCATGGAATGAGTGTGCATGGCTGTTTACTCCTAGATGGAAATGAAAATGTGAGGAGGGGGTTATGAGGCTGTGATGTCCTCAGAAGACACTTAACGTACTTAAGCATGCAAAGGAGGAGACGAGAGAAAACAGCACGTATATGTGCAAGCTTCCGTGTGCAATTATGAAGGTGCCTGATGTATACCCTTCAAATAAACTTCCAAGGAATCAGCCTTCAATTTGATTTCTAGATGATTCTAATTTTAAATTTTTCAAAGGCTGTCATTTTCTAATAAAAATCATTCCACCAAACCCATTCTCCAAAAAGGCACCTTCCTTGATAAAACATGTAATCACACATGAATGAATCTTCCATTTAGAAGAGCTGAATTAGGCGATACAGCAAGAATGGAAAAAGAAAAAAAAGAAGAAGAAAAGCATTCCAAACAAGATACACATTTTTTGAGTTAATCAGCGCCTGAAGTGAGCGAGCCGGAGACTCTTTGAATTGACAGCGCACTGTGTTATTACGCCTACACGTACTGACATCTTATTGAAGAAAGCGTCCATGTTTGCTTGGAGCCAATTAGGGATGTTGACACAGAGGAAGCGTTGGTGCTTTTACCGTGCTCCTATTTGGCTTCAGTGATCCCTAAGCCGGCTAATTTGCTATCCTCCTTTCATCTGACCCAACACAATGTACTAAGGGTTGTTACAGCCACTGTTGGGACATATAAATAGTTAGACTGTAGAATACGGTCCTACAAGGCCATGTCTTCATCACCTTATAACTCTAGCACCTAGTATAATGCTTGACACAGAGGAGGAACAAGGGCTATTTGTTACTTGGATTTGAGGCATTTCACCCAAGTTCACAGACTTCACAGTCTTGCAGGAAGGAAGGACATGCAAGAATATGCCCATTGCCTTTGAGTCAATTCCAACTCATGGAGACCCTATAGGACAGAGTAGAACTGCCCCATAGAGTTTCCAATGAGCACCTGGTGGATTCAAACTGCTGGCCTTTTGGTTAGCAGCTGTAGCTCTTAACCACTGAGCCACCAGGGTTTCCGTGCAAGAATATATACACCTATAAAATAGAATGTGGTAAGTACTCAAAATGAGGTGAATAAAAAGAGCCGCAGACAGAGAAAATGGAAGAAGAAACTGATCCAAAGGGATTTCCTGCAGGTGGTAAAATGTCAAGAATAGAGAAGATGAAGGGCATTTAGGCGGAGTACACATTGTTAGGAGTCCCTGGGTTGTGTGAACGGCTGATGTGCTCAGCTGCTGACTGGCAAGTTGGAAGTTCGAGTTCACCCAGAGGTGCCTCAGAAGAAAGGTCTGGTGATCTACTTGTGAATAACCAAGCATTGAAAACCCTACGGAGCACAGTTCTTCTCTGACATATATGGGGTCATCATGAGTCAGGGTTGACACAACTGCCATTGGTTTACTGGTAAATATTTTTAGCAAAGCCACCATGGCTAGGAGGAAAAAGGAGGGCGGGTTTGCTATGTGGTGAAGAGCTCAGTGTAGCTGGAACATAGGGCTTAGGCCTGGACCATGTGCAGAGGTAGGGGGTGGGCTGGGACATTAGATAGAGGCACAGCGGGTGGGGATAGGGCTGGACCAAGGGGAGAGGTACTGTTCAGTGGAGGTAAGGTCCCCGGGTGGTACAAATGGTTTGCTTTCAATTTATAACCTAAAAGTTGGCGGTTCTAACCAGCCCAGCAGTGCCACAGAGGAAAGGTCTGGCGATCTGCTTCCATAAAGATTACAGCCAAGGAAGCCCTATGGAGCAGTTTGACTCTGTAACACATGGGATTATCATGACTCAGAATTGACTCGATAGGAAGTGTTTATTTTTTTTTTAGGTGGAGGTAGATGATAGAGGGACTTGAACGCCATACTAAATTCATTCCTCATTGGGCATGCCCTGAGGAGTCACTGTCAGCTCCCGGCTGGGACACATTGGTGCCTTTTGCTCTGTGAGTCTCTCTCAGGGCCCAGAGTTGTACATGAAGCACGATCATAGCCCTGCGGCAGACTGTGATTAGGAGGAGGGCCTGGGTGTCAGTGGGAAGGGACTTGGACCAAGAGAAGACTACAAAGAACCTTGCTATTGATTCAAGAGCAGAATTCATGAGGACAAGTTACCTAAGACCTCAAACTTAATAGTGGGCAGGTTTTAGGTTAGTGTCACCTTAAGAGGCTCTACGAAGTGGAGTCTAAGGACAGACTTGAGCTTCCTGTGTCTTCTTGGCTTTTGGTAAAGGGACTGCTTAGAAGATACTATTTTCTTGATGTCCTAATTGAATCAGAATGTCGACCTGGTGTTTGGATCCTGGGCATGTCTTCAACTGCCCCTACGTTTTCATTATCTGTTCCCAAACTCTTTGTCTGATTCTCTGAGGAAAGGCAGGGCCATATGCCTTTTCTATGTTCCGGGTATTAAGAAAGATTTGACAATTCTCTTCTCTCCCCTTCCCTCACCCTTTCCCACTGCCTGTTCCTCTCCCTCACTTCCACTTTGTGTTTCTGTCCTTGGTGCTATTTTGGTGACAGTTTATGAGTAGGTTCACACGTCTTGATAGACTGTAGACTGTCTCCCACCCTCTCCTGGCTTCACCTGTGCTTTTCCCCTTCTCTGTTGAGTTTGCCACTGCCAGAGCACTTCTTTCACAGGACAATACATCTTTAGAGTTTAGGTTCAGGTATCATTCAGGAAAAACAAAGGCGGGGAAAAAAGATGGTTATCACTCCTTAAGGTATTTTAGAGATACAGAAGTGTTAGAGGGTCATCTCATACACTGGTTAGAATATGAATTTCTCATTCCCACCAAATACGTCAGTTGAGATGGGAGCACTAGTCGGTATGGATGTGTGGCGATGTTGCTCTGAAGACAAAGAGGCCTTGGCATTCAGCCTGCTTCATACCGTCCCACACACCCCAACCACAGACCGCTCCTCCCTCCTGCCTTGCCTTCACTCCTTCCACAATCCAGTTAAATCAGCCAAGATGAGAAAGAGGAAAACATACAAGCTCTAGATTATCTTTCCCCATCCTGCAATTCAGGTCCTCATGACTCCGAAACTCATAATAATTGATAATGACAGTGAATTTGTATTTTGTCAAGTGCGATCATATGACAGGCATGGGGAAAGGGCTGTGACTATGGGTGGGGTCTCCCAAGTCAATTTGCTGGGTTTAAATTCTTAGTCCTCTGTTTATTAGTAATGTGTCCAACATCAAATTAATTTATGTGTGGAGTGAGTGCTTTGATTTCCTCATCTGTGAAGTGGGAATAAAACTTGTGCTCGAATCATTACGGTTACTATGAGGATAAATAAATTAATATATATTAAGCACTTAGGGGGCATTGGCGGTTCAGTGGTAGAATTCTTGCCTTACGTGAGGCAGACCCAGGTTCAATTCACGGTCAGTGCCCCTCAGGCACAGCCACCACCTGTATGCCAATGAAGGCTTGCATGTTGCTGTGATGCTGAACAGGTTTCCGTGGAGCTTCCAGACTAAGATGGACAAGGAAGAAAGGCCCGGCGATCCCCTTCTGAAAATCAGCCAGCGAAAACCCTATAAATCACAATGATCCAATCTGCAACTAATCATGGAGGTGATGCAGGACCAAGCAGTGTTTCGTTCTGTTGTACACGGGATCACTATGAGTTGGGGGCAGACTAGGTGGCAGCTAATAACAGCAACTAAGTACTTAGAAGTAATGGTCGATAACCAAAACACCAAACCCATTGCCGTCAAGTCGATAGGACAGAGTAGAACTACCCCACAGGGTTTCCAAGGAGTGGCTTGTGGATTCAAACTGCTGACCTTTTGCTTAGCAGCCGAGCTCTTAACCATGGTGCCACCAGGGCTCGAAATGGCCAACAGGGAGTGTTTAACAAGCGTGAGCCCTATACATACGTTATCTGATTCAATCCTTGTCAGAACGTGACCTGTTAGGTATTGTTATTTCCAGTGTGCAATAAGTCAGGTGAGGTTCAGCTGTCTTCTGGCCCCTTGAAGCAGGCTGCGCAGCAGACTCACACTGGTGCACGAGGTAGACCATCGTGGTCAGAGAGCTGGACCGAGGGCCTGTGATCTGGATTTTGGTCATGACATCGGAACTGATGAGACGAGGGGCAGCCAGTATAAATGACCGGGTTGGTGGTCTGGAAGGGAACCCTTGCTCAAGTATGGTGCAAAAACTGCCTTGCTGGGGACCTCAACATTTTATTTCACCAGCGCCTGAAGCACTTTCGGAGACTCGCACTTCGATTTCTTGGTACGTTTAAGTATGGAACCCCAGAGGAACCATGAAATTCTCTGGGATTCTCCTCCCATTTCGTCTGGTGCTTAAACTAAATTGTTGTTGTCGTTAGCTGTGATGACCCTGTGCCTGGTCCCGTGCCATCTTCACGATCGTTGGTATGTTCGAGTCCTTTGTGACGGCGACTGCGTGGTGCCTTCCAACCTAACTGCTGTTGTTATTTGCTGTCAAGTTGACTCCAACTCATGGCAACTCCATAAGGTTTTCAAGGTTGTGACCTTTCGGAAGCAGATTGCCAAGCCTGTCTTCTGAGGCACCTCTGGGTGGGTTTGAACTGCTTAACCATCCCAGCCTAGGGGGTCCTTCAATTCTGTGATTCTCTCATGTGTTATTTACATGAGTCAGATTTAAGGTCTCTTCCTGGTTTACCTCCTGCCTAGTCCATCCAGAGGGAGGGCTGTCTCCACAGAGGGTCAGCTCCAGAAGTGAGAAACTTTTGGTCCAGTTTCTCTCTCTCTCGATCTTTTGCTCTATCTCCATTTCTGCGTATGTATGCATGTGTCTATCTATGTGTCTATCCATCTATCTATTATCTATCTATGGCTCTATCATCCAGCACTCTATCTATCATCTGTCACCGTCCACTACCGGTTCCAGACCATTAGCTAAACTGAAGACCAGCAAACAACAGGCCATGCTGGTGGGAGGAGGTGGAGAGAAAAGCTTTTTCAAGTGGAACTACAGCCCAGTAACCACATATTTCTTTTGAAAGCTTCATTGTAGCTCAACCACAGAGAAAAACAGAAAGAGGAGTTTGGCACCTCCGGGTCCCTCGGTTGCCTCGCATCCAACGCCTCCCGTCTATTGTTGGTTTTTCTTTCCCTGTCAACAAAGCACGGAGTCTCTTCTCAGCAAGGCAAGGTGCAGAACGCTTGATTTGAAGAGGGAAGGTGGATGCCCTGCTGAGGCTCCTTACCCTCCGTGAACACAAATGGCACATTTTGAATACACCTCCTCTGTTATCCCCTCTCAGCCCAAAAGACTGGCAAGTGTGGGAGGAAGGAAATTTGAGCAGGCTGAGACTTTGACGGCCCCATTCTCCCCCCCACCCCCCCGCCCCGCACAAAGAATAGCAGCGCTGGGCTGTGGGGTCCGGGGGAGGGGGAACTCTCGAACATTCTCTTTTGGGACTGATGGCAGAATTTCAGAGTTACCTGAACCAGTCCTCTACCTAGTATGTGGGTGCAAGGGTGGGGAGAGAGAAAGAGGTTAAAATAGCCCATAACGCAAGTTTAAACTGCAGCCATAATATTTTTCTAACTCCTCAGCTTTAGCAGGAAAAACTCAGGTCCTGTAATAAACGAAGTCTGCTCCCTTGGTATACTATTTGTTCTGGATGAGAGGAAGTGAAAAGTTTTCTGTCTCCTCACAAACACCACTTTCAGCCTGAATTCTGTAGGCACCAAACCAAACTCCTTGCGATTGACTTGATTTCAACTCATGGCAACCCCGTCTTTTGTCAGAGTAGAACTGTGCTCCATAGGACTTTCAAAGCTGTGACCTTTTGGAAGCAGATGCCAGGCCTTTCTTCCTAGGTGCCTCTGGTTTGAACCGCCAACCTTTCTGTTAGTAGCCGAGTGCTTAACTGTTTGCACCACCCAGGAATACGCATTTACTTAAGCACAGTTAAAGTATAAACTCTTTATTATCTATCACGATAGTTCTTCCCCCAAACTGTTGCTTAGGCTGAAATCTGCTGAGGGTCATGCCTATTCGCAGATGATATAAAATATAATTAAGAGAGTTGTAAATTTCCTGCCTGTATCACTTTTCCAGACAGAAAGAAGTGAACTTGGGATCCTCATCAGCTGTTCCTGTTGGAGGAGGAGGCTTTCCTTAGAGGAGCTAAAAGGGGAGAAATGCTGAAAAAGACAGAATGGGATGAAGGGTCCAAACGGTGCTCTCCCACTCAGCTTCATCATTGGCTCATTTGTATTCCTTGAGGAATAAAATCAAAAAGTTCCATTGCTGGAAGAAAACACACTATTGCGCTTTTCAAGCCAAAAATTGATCCCCTAAGTCCAACAGATGACTGCCTAGGTAGCCCTATGGGGCAGTTCTACTCTGTCATATAGGGTGGGTATGAGTTGGAATCAACTCGACGGCGCACAGCAACAACAGCAACAAATCCAACACGGTCAAGGATACTCATGGGAGCAATGTAACAGACTATTTGAAAATGGGGCTATCATGGAAATCAAGACATTCAAAGCTATAATTTTATAACTTGGCAAACGAGAATATTTGAATAGCACTGATAAGCAGAGACTGAGAAAGCTTTCACAAGGGCACTTTACTACTGCTCTAGACTTCAGAGGGACTAGCATGTTACTGCCTATAGGAGAGTGGACAAAGGCACCCATTAAAGAGTGTGAACAGACCAGAGAATTGGAGAACAAAAGAGTTTGGGAGGAGGAATTGTCTTATATGCATATGCACCCAGTAAGCACTTACATGGTATCTCGGCAACAGCGCCATACTGGAATCTAGAATCTAGATAGAAGGCAGCAAGTACAACCTTGTCGAATTAGTTCATCAGTATTGAAAGACATTTTTCTGCTCCTGTGATACCATCGTTGTCAAAGCAGGGACGTTAGTGTAAATAACATCATTAATAGCCATCATCCTTCCCAACAAACGGCTCCGGCAAGCTGTTCTTCTGCTAGGGCGACCAATGACCCTGGAACAGAGAGTTTTCCTGGGACAAGGAACTTTCAGTTTTAAAACCGGGACCAAATCAAAAACCAAACCTATTGCTATCACGTCGATTACCATGTGTTACAGAGTAGAACTGCTCCATAGGAATTTCTTGGCTGGAATCTGAATGGAAGCAGATCACCAGGCCTTTCTTCTGCAGAACTACTGGGTGGATTTGAACCACCAGCCTTTAGGTTGGTAGTCAAGCACAAACCGTTCGTGCCACCCAGGGACCTAAAACTGGGACAGTCTCAGGTAAACCGGGACAAGTTAGTCATCTTACCTTCTGCCTATTTTCCATTTCATGCCCCTGGCCTGACGCTGGCACTGATACACCAGGCTTAGCTGTGCAGACAGAGCTGAAGAATATTCCATCAATGACCCAAAGAAGGAAAAAAAACAAAAACTGAAGTTGATTATAAAACGCCAGGCTGCATAAATCAACCATGAAATCCTTTAAGCCCCTGGGGAAACCCACACTGGAGACAAAGTTTTATGTTGCAGTCTGCGAAGATCTTCATGCTTATGACACAGTTTCTCAACTGATCTACTCGAAAGGGCAAATGAGCGGAAGGATGTTAGAGTTTAAAACTCAGTGTTGGGGTGTGTAATTTCTGTCTATAATCGCATGGAGTCTGCGAAGGGGATCACCCTCAGGAATCAGCAGCATCAACATCACTTGGAAACATTTGTTGTTGTTCCCTGATCTCAAGTCAGCCCCCAATGCACGGCCACCCCGTGCACAACAGAAAGAACCGCTGCCTAGTCCTGCACCATGCCCAAGATGGGCTGCTCATCTGAACATATGGAAATTCTCAGGGCCCACCCTAGACTGACTAAATCACACACTCTGGGAGTGAGACCTGGCAATCTGTGTTTGTACAAGCCCTCCAGGGAATTCTGATGCATGCAAGAGTTTACGAACCTCTGAATTAGTGTGCCTACACCTTCTCAATTTGTGATTGGATCCAAAGGATTAGGGAACACCCAAAGAATTCAGACATCAAGTCTAGCTTTTATATTACTATTCTGTATTAAGGGCAGGCATTTAAGGATACCACCATCAACAATAAATATTTCAACTGGTGTCGGAATCTCAACGCTTTAGCACCAGTTCAGGACACACAAATATTCTATCCCTTCTGCTACCCATGTAACTTTCTGATGTCGACTCACAAGTGTTTATCTCATGGATCATGAATTGCTACAAACCAACCTTTACTGAACTGTTATTCAGCACTTTGTTGCTCCTGCACGTCTGCAGAGCTGCCTGGGCTTTTAATTTACTTTAGCATCACGTTGAAGATGTTCTACTTAATTTAAAAGCCGAAGATAGTCTACTTAATTTAAAAGCCGAGAAAACATAATAAATATATTTTCTGCAAAAGCTAAGCACCAAGTCAATGATCATCTTATATTTTAAGATTAAATTATGATTACCCAAGCCTGATTTTCTTAACCGCGTTTTAAAAGCACAGTTATTTCCTAAGGATGCCCTATAAGTCCTGCCCACCCGTGGTCAGATCCTGCCTGGGATCTTGGCCTTCTAGCGGGAAACACTCCTTCTAGACCCTTTATAATCTCAAGTCATTACCTTTTTTTCTGTTGGATTAATAAAAAGAGTGATCATCTAATGTTACGAGAAAGATTCTAACTTCATAACTTGTCTGCCTACCCTATATGTTAGTAAATGATGCTGATGGTTAGGAACACTTTATAGAGCTCATAAAGCCCTCTCATGGATTATTGTGATGCACATATCAGAACCAAAAAAAAAAATATGTTGCCTTCAAGTCGATTCCTACTCATGGCGACCCCATGTGTGTCAGAGTAGAACTGTACTCCATAAAGTTTTCATGGCTGCAACCTTTTGGAAGCAGGTCACCAGGCCTTTCTTCCAAGGTGCCTCTGGGTGGGTTTGAACAGCCAACCTTTGGGGTAGCAGCCGAAGGTGTTAGCCATTTGTGCCAGCCAGGGATGTACCTATCAAAGTCCCCATTTAAAGATGACAAACCTGGGGCTCTGAAAGCTTGCATGACTTGTTCAAGGACGTATGCTGAGAAGGCATAGCACTGAGGCTCTGACCCAGGTCTTCTAAGGGGAGGGTCATTGCTCTGAGCATTGTGACATAGTTGTTTCAATTGCACAGGGGTCTCACTGGCCGCCTTTACACCAACCAAAGCCAAACCTGTTGCCCTCGAGTCGATTCCAACTCACAGCAACCCTATAGGACAGAGTAGAACTGCCCCACAGGGTTTCCAAGGAGCGGCTGGTGGATTTGAACTGCCGACCTTTTGGTTAGCAGCCGAGCTCTTAATCACGGTACCAGAGGCCACCTTTAGACTACTCTCTATAGAATCTGCTACAAGGTCACTTATATGCTAGGTTGCCTAGCCGATTGGTAATAGAAGCTGCACAGAGATATTCTTGGTCCCTAGAAGTCCCTCACTATCCAGACACATCAGGCAAGATGTGATTCCCTCTGTTTCTGTTCCCCCTTGTCCTAAACCCTGTTCACTGCAAAAAGCCCAGTGCACTGCAACCCCTGTGGTGTATGATACCAAGGCGGAAGTGTCGGCCTGCACATTGTTGGAACTCTCAACAGATCAGTGAGTGATGATGAATTACTGACCAACCACTCTCTCCCTGGCCTGGGCTTGAAGGGGAGGGAGACGTGGCTGTGGAAGAGCAGGCACCACTGTGATCAGAATCATTCCTCTGTGCACACCAGTGACCGTGAGAAAGATAGCAGGGAGGAATTTCCTCTTTGCTCAGAGTCCATCTGTTCGCAGCTGACCTGGGCTGTGACTCAGTAGGCTACTCGAGACTCAAAGCCATGCCCTTCTGACCCCAGATCTCCTAGGGCTCACCAGTTGTGCAAGCTGGACTGAATTTAAAAGTGTCCCCCGCACTCCTCGCCGGCATCCCAATAGTGGTGTTCCGATCTGGAACATTGAGGTCAGCAACTTTATACTCAATCCACACACAAGTCTTTCCCCTTCCTCCCCAGTCTCCTTTCTTTCACTTACACCGTTATATTGCATTGGAATTCATGTTGATCTTTCTTATTAGAATATAGAACCAAAACCAAACCCGTTGCTGTTGAGTTGATTCCAACTCAAAGCGACACTCAAGGACAGAGTAGAACTGCCCTACGGGGTTTCCAAGGAGCTGCTGGTGGGTTCCAACTGCCAACTTTTTGGCTAGCAGCCGAGCTCTTAACCACTGTGCCACCAGGGCTCCTACTAGAATATAAGCTTCCTTAAAGGCACATCTCTGACTCATCCGTAGATACCTGCCATCCTCACCCCTACCAAAGTACAAATACTTAGCATAGTACTTGGCATAGTACACGTATATACACACAGTTTCACATATATATGTATATACATATATGTGTTTATATACACATACCTGTATTTAACTGTCTATTTTGAATATTAATTTGAAAAAACTGATTCGATTGAAATTAGTTAATTTGATGTTGGTCAGCTTTTGGCTCTGATCACAATCTGCATTTGATTTCTCGCTTGTCGGGAATGATGAGATTAGATGTCACACTTATTATTTGTGCATTGGAAAGTATGGTTCATCACAGGTTTAAATAAAAGGTAAAGAAAAGGACTGAGAAAGAGTATTCCTTTCAGAGCAGATAAACCCACATGTGTAGAAGAATAATGGAATGAGAGGGGCTCATTGGGAAAAGGAAGCTTTGCTTGCTTTTTCTGTTTCTTCCTTACAAGTCAGGGTAAACTTTATTACAACTCAAGACTGAAATATTTGTTTCAAGTTGAGATTCAAGTATAGGACGTGCGAGCCTAAGGTGGACTATAGAGTTAGAGTTATTATTATGATTATTATTTTTTGTTTGTTTGGTAAGACCTGTGTGGTAGTCTAAATAAAATCCAGGTTGGCCAACCCATTCTGCCTTTTGTCTCTGACTGGGAGTGTTGGGTGGCCATCGCTGAGTTGATCCATGGGGCCTTTCCTCAAGAAATCAGAGAAAGAGGCATGTCAGTGAAGCTCCAGAGGTTCAGTGTGAGACAAAGTGTGTTCATTGACTTCATTTTAAAATGCACACACAACCAAAATGTTTACATTTTGGAAATTCATTACAAATTTATTGAGGAAATAGTTATCCGTCAACAGCACGTGAAAAGTGTTTGCAAAGTTTTGGGAAGAAAGGCATGGCCCCTGAGATGGCCTTTTGTCTGTGGACCACTTGCCCACGGTAGTGACATTTTGAGAATGGTCTGAAGCAGGGTGGATCTATAGTATTGCCTTGCTTGCCCAACAAAATTGGTATAGCTTATGTAATACACCGGCAATTAATCTTCTAATTTTCAAGTGATCCTTATATCCTAATCTTGGAAGACCTGTTTACTTACGATACCATTCTTACTCAGGTGAAGAATTTTAGAGAAAACTCAATGGTGTCTTAGTGATGTTGGTGCCTTCTGGCTCTAAAAATTTGCTGTATAATACCAGCTACTTTTCAAAAGTTTTCTCTGGAGAATTTCTTATGCATTTGGAATTCACATCTGTTGTCCTCATGTATTAGAGTCCATGCTAGTTATGCTGGTGAACACGTTGGTTCTGGGCAAGAGTACAAAGAAACCGTTAAGGAGGCACCATCCATCACCCGGAAGAGAGCGCCAGCGGCATTCATGGGACCGACAGGCTATTGGGGTGATGAACCTAAGTCATAGCCCTGCTCTCTAAGACTGAACTTTGTCCACATGCTTCTCCAGTGTATTTGCTGCTGCTGTTAAACAAATGAACAAACACCCCCTTTATTGCTGTCTTCTCTCGCTGCCTCTGAGTTTTTGCCCGCATAAAGACTCATCGTAGTGTCAAATTTAGACATGATTTGGCACAGCATCACTGGTACAATATTGAATTCATGAAATACACCTGAAATATACAAGGCATGGCAAAAATTTGCCAATATGTATAAAGTATAGAATAGGAAGGAAGAGTTATAAATCACTATAAAACATAGTATACATATACTGTGTATATATATATGTGTATATATATATAGATATATACGTGTGTATATATATATATATAAAACCACTGCTGTCAAGTTGATTCTGATTCACAGTGACCCCATAAGGTTATAATACTTAGCTGTAAGCATGATTTTCTGATATGGGGCAGACTTGTGGCAGCTCTTCCGTGGTGATATTCCAAATGCTATATATTCGCTATGCGATATAATAAAACAAAACAAACTCACCGCTGTCAAGTTGATTCCAACACGTTGCTGGTTTTATATACAATCATCAAAAGTTATTGGCAACTCTTTCTCTTCCTACACAAACTTTTTTTTTTTTGCCTAAAAAAAAAGAATGGCCTATGACTTTTGATGATCGTCTCTAAAGCCAGCGATCATGTTCATTGTTAGCTTCCTCTTGTTTCTTGCCACATCACCTTACCAGTAAGTCATGCTTACAAAGGACTTTGCAGTTAACACAATTCTTTCAGAGATATTTTTATTATTTCTTGAGAAATTGTATACTTCATGTCTAAGACCACAGGTTTTGGGAAGAGACACAGCTGGGTTCAAATCTTGCGTGTGAGGCTTATTAGTTGTGTGATCTTGAAGAAGTTATTTATATTTTCTAAGCCTAGTCCTTCCTTTATAAAATTGGCATGATAATATCTACATCTTAATGTTGAAGATGGACTACGTAAGAGTGTAAGCACTTAGCACAGTGCCTGGTTTAAAGACTCCATGAATGGCAGAAATTTTGATGGCTAGAATTTGATCTCCAAACTTATCCACATCCTTACGAAGCATATAGGGAATGTATCACCATTACCATTACCATTAGCAGGCTGACAGATGAGAAATAAAGACTTGGGCGCCATTATCCAATCCCATTGGTAGTTCTGTGTTTGCCTGTAAATGAACAAATTGGTTTTATAGTCTATATGCTTCAGCCTTCTTGAAGTACAATCAGCACGTGCTGGCCTCCTCATGTCTGACGGGCACCAGGGCACCAACAAAAGAGAATTTCTGAGCCTGTAACAATAAGGGTCACACACAGACTGGTGGAGAATGTATCACTGTATATGTCACCTTGCAAGGTCTCTTTAAGGCCACCTATACACAGCCTTCTCTCAAACTCATTGTGTGACTTCCACGCCAATGTCTACAACCTCTATTATTTTAACTCTCATATTACAGGGTAATTGCCTATCTATTTCTCCACTCTCCTGTAAACTAACTGATAACAGACAACGCCTTTTAATCTTTGCCTCCCAAGTGTGCAGAACAGTGTCTGGAATGGAAGAAGCATTCAATACATGTCTGCTGAGGGACTGAAATGACCTGACCAGGATTCATAAATGACCTGACCAAGCTCATAAATGGTGAATTCAGGACTTAAACTCAGCTCTTGTCACAACAAATCCCTTATTCTGTTTCCACAGACTTTGGTTGAAGTGAGATGACTGAACGTTGTTTCCTAAGAGCTGGAGAGTCGCAACAAGACCTGAGAGACATTATTCCTGGTGGAGGGCTGAAAAATGAAACAAAGCAACAGCAACAACAACCCCAACCCCTCACATTGCTAGTCCATTCCGCATAGTTCTTAATTTTTGATTTTATTGTTGTACTTCAAGTGAAAGTTTACAATTCAAGTTAGTCTCTCATACAAAAATTTATACATACATTGTTATATGACCCAAGTTGCTCTCCCTATACTGACAGCACACTTCTCCTTTCCACCTCGGATTTCCTGTGTCCATTCAACCAGTCCTGACCCTCTCTGCCTTCCCATCTCACCTCTGAACAGGTGCTGCCATTTAGTCTCTTGCATCTACTTGAGCCAAGAAGCATACTCTTCACGAGTATCATTGTATGTCCCACAGTCCAGTCTAATCTTTGTCCGAAGAGTTGGCCTCAAGAATTGTTTTAGTTCTGGGTTGACAGACAGTCTGGAGGCCAATGTTCCTGGGGTTCCTCCAGTCTCAGTCAGACCATTAAGTCTGGTCTTTTTACTAGAATTTGAGTTCTGGACCCTACTTTTCTCATGCTCCATCAGGGACTCTCTGTCGTGTTCCCTGACAGGGCAGTCATTGGTGGTAGCTGGGCACCATCTAGTTCTTCTGGTCTCAGGCTGATGCAGTCTCTGGTTTATGTGGCCCTTTCTGTCTCTTGGGCTAATATTTTCCATGTGTCTTTGGTGTTCTTCATTATCATTTACGTCAGGTTGGTTGGGACCAATGGATGCATCTTAGATGGCCGCTCACTAGCTTTTAAGACCCCAGACGCCACTCACCAAAGTAGGATGCAAAACATTTTCTTAATAAATTTTGTTATGCCAATTGACCTAGTTATCCCCTGAAACCATGGTCCCCAGTCACTAGCCCCAGCTACTGTGTCCCTCAAAGTGTTTAGTTGTATTCAGGAAACTTCTTAGCTTTTGGTTTAGTCCAGTTGTGCTGATTTCCCCGGTAGTCTGTGCTGTCCTTCCATTCACCTTGTCTACTATCTAGTTAGTGAATAACAAATAAGCATGGTTATTTTTATTGCCAGTTGAGTACCTTCCCTGCCAAGGAAAGAGTTGTTTTTTTTGTTTTTTTTTTAAATGAGCGTGCAGATATATTCACCTGGCTTTGAATGTAATTTTTAGATCTTTTTATAGGATAACACTCAATCTAATTGTTATCTAAGCAATGAATTTCCAGCTGACTGTGGCCCATAGGCAGGAAATACCTAATAGGAAACTTTAATACAAATGGCCTGTTAATAAAAATCATCCTTTGATCTACTATGTACACAGAGCTACTTATTGAGAAGAGGAAATGGTTTTCCAGGTTCTATGTTTTGGGAAGAAATCCCTGGTGGTGCAATGGTTAAGTGCTCGGCTGCTAACTGAAAGGTTGGAGGTTTGAACCTACTAGTTACTCCTTCGGAGAAAAGATATGGCAATCTGCTTCTGTAAAGACTATAGCCTAGAAAATGCTATTAAAAAAAGAAGAAGAAAAGAAAACCCAAACCTACTGCTATCGAGTCGATTCTGATGCATAGCAACCTATGGGACAGAGTAGAACTGCCCCACAGGGTTTCCAAGGCTGTAATCTTTAAGGAAGCAGACGGCCGCATCTTTCTTGGAGAGGTTGGTGGGTTCCAACCGCTGACCTTTCGGTTGGCCAACGGGCATATAACCACTGCGCCACCAGGGCTCCTTACTAGAAAACCCTATAGGGTAGTATTACCCTGTCACATTGGGTCTTTATGAGTCAGAATCAACTTGATGTCACACAACAAAATGTTTTGGGAAACATACTTTTCTCAGTGGCTGCTTGCACCTGTTTGAAACACAATAGTTATCAAACAGAATAGTCTCTGGTTTCAACAGAAAAAGAAAACAACCAAGGCCTGCATTTCCAGAGACTGGGGAGGATTCAGAGATTTCATGGCTACCACTGGGACCTTTGCCACGGGCACCCTGCTAGAGGACAAGTTCTCATGTACACCTGGTGATGGGGGCAGCTGAGAATGTCGGGATGCTCCTGGCTTTGCTCTCAAGCAAACACCAGCATTTTGCTGACAGATTGTCCAGGGGTGTGTGGCTGCTCTTTCCCCAGGGCTGCTGAGAACTGGTTGTGACGAATAGCCAAAGCAGGAGGAATTTAGGGTTTCGAGAGCTGTCAGTCCTGGTGAACATTACACTCAAAACCCAGGAGAAAGTGGTTTTCTCCGCAACCACAGGGCACTTGTGTATTTGGTTCCTCATAAAGGAGGATTTGCATTTGGTCTAGGAGTTATTTTTTAGATAATTCAAGGAAGAGTGAACTTTTGGAATTACACTTAAGTAGACAGTGAATTAATGAGTTGAAACACTAAACAATTATACTCTCCTTGGGACCCAGGAGAGGAGCCCTGGTTGCATAGTGGTTAAAGCTCTCAACTGCTAACTGAAAGGTCAGCAGTTCTAACCCATCAGCTGCTCCGAGGGAGAAAGATGTGGCAGTCTGCATTCCCAAACTATTACAGCCTTGGAAACACTAAGGGGCAGTTCTACTCTGTCTTATGGGGTTGTTATGAGTTGGAATTGACTCGATGGCAACATGCTTTTGGTTTTGGGATCCAGAAAGGTAGGGCAATAGTCAAATTCAAATTAGCCAAGCTTTTCTACTAGTAACGCAGCTTAAAACCATCATCATGGAGAATATATATTACCTTTAATCACACATCCAGACTAGTAGCTTTTGATGGTGACAATTAATGTGAAGATTTCCTATGCTCTGGGCTATAAGGCTCTGAATTTAGAGAAAACAGGATTCAGTGTAAGTCACTCTTCCAGAAATATAACCAAAGTGATAAATTATTAACTTCTGTTCCTGTTCTCCCATTAGTTTTTTCTTATGTCATTTTCAGATTCTGAGCAAAAAAAAAAAAAAAATTAGATACCCAGACAGTGCCTGGACTAGAGCCATCCCTCACACAGAGACGCGTCCATAGGTGAACAACGAAGCATTCCATCGGGGTTTGATAGAAACTAGGAAAATGCTAACGAGGTGCAAACATCTTTTGAGACACAGCAGTCTAACCAAAAATACACCCTATTAGCCTGGCCTACTACCCTACATCTGAGCAAACGAAGCAAAGAAGAAACATACACATTTCCATGACAAAGTTTTAAGAGAAATTTGGAGGACACTTGCTCTGGTAGGTCTTTGGATAAATAGGTACTTAGGATATTTATTACTCTATTTTAAATGAATTGATTAAAGTACTATGTGATTATTTTTCCTCAAAAAAAAAAAAATGTTCCTTTAGCTCAGGAAAAAAGTTTAATTTCCTTAGGCATTAATGCCCTTGCATGGGATGATTCCAAGTCACTTTGTGGTTCCTGCCATATCCTTACATACATCCCACAACCCAGTCATATGGCGTTATCAATACATATAGTTCTGCAAGCACGTCCTGTATGTCTTTGTTCCTGCTGGTACTCCAGTCGGGAATGTTCAGGCCCCAAACATCTACCCATTGGGGTCATTCTATTCTCCAGCGTCTCATTTCAATGACTTCTCCTTCATGAAGTCCTCTCTGCTCCTCTGTTCCGAGTACCTTGCTCCTTTCTTTGCACTCCCTCAACACATCCTGTCTTAGCTTCCTAAGACCTGCTACAACAGAGAATACCCCACGTGGGTGGCTTTAAAGAACAGGAATTTACTGCCTCACGGTTTGGGAGGCTAGGAAGTCTAAACTTTGGCTCTGGGACAAGGTCTCTCCTTGTTGGTGGCCCTGGAATTCCATGGAGATCCTTGGCATTCTTTGGCCTCTGTCTTACCCCTGTGTGTCTCTGTGTCAATTCTGCTCTTAGAAGTGACAAGGTTTAGTAGCCACTCTATTTATTAACATAAAAAGAAAACTCATATTTCTAAACAGGGTCGTATTGATAAGTATAGGGGTTAGGATTTCAACGCATATTTTGGGAGGACACAATTCAGTCTATAGCATCTACTTAGAGTTTTTTAAAAAATGGTTTATTACTGGTGACATGTCAACCAGAGTTAACAAATAGATCTTATCTCATGTGCCAGATGTGATCAACTTAATTTGCCTGCCCAGATGTTGGGCTGACAATTCTAAAGCTGTGTCCATCAGTGAGAAAAGGAAACATAGCGATGGGTTAATGTCTGCAGGGGACACGGGAGCGGGGCAGCCGTGATACGTATGACACGTGTTTGCCATTTCTGCAACAGACTCTAAACTTTTTGAGGCCGGGACTGTTTCTTATTCAACTTTATACATTCTACAACGCCTTGACATTGAGGACGTGCTTAAGAAATGCCTTTGATTTTAAGCCACAGGTGAGCAACGACTCCACGTAGGATGCTTTATGTCCCGTGCTCAGGATGGATTACCCAATAATCAAGGTACGCATGGGCTTACTTGTGCTTACTTACCAATCTGGAGTGCACGATTTCATCAAAGATGTGGTGAAACCCATGTAACACTGTGCACTACAGGTTAGTAAGTAAACATAATTGAGCCCGTGCTTACCTTGCTTTTTGTAAACCTGTGTGTATCTTGCTTACTGGTTAATCCACCCTTGCCAGTGTGTCAAAAAAAGACGATGCCTTTAGTCACGTCTCGGGTACTCTTCGGACCCAAGAGTTAGTGATTTCTAGAGAATGTGGCTATTTCACCTGGGCGGATAAGGAGTTCGTGTTCCCAAAGTAAGTCCTATAAACGTTAATATAATAATCTATCAGAGAGAATTATGTTTGAAATCTTGGTGCCTCCTTTTAATACTTTTTCAAGAATATGTTTACCTTTCTCATCTCCTACCTGAAAGGATTGTACCCCTTTGTGATCCATTGAGAAGCATCTATTGCAGAAAGCTTTCCACAGACCAAGAGGACTTTTCAGAGGTTTTGTAAGCTTCCTAGAACTGTATCAATAAAGTTAAATCTAAAGGGATTTTAGGGGGTCTGATTCAGTTGTTTGATAGTTAAAGGAAACCGAGTCCCAGGAAGGGGAGCTGTCTTGCTCTGTCCGACTACGTTAGCTGTTCGGTGCCGTTGAGTCAGTTCCGACTCACAGTGACCCTGCGTACAACAGAACCAAACCCTGCCCGGTCCTGCGCCATCCTCACAACTGTTGTTATGCTTGAGCCCGTTGTTGCAACCACTGTGTCAGTGCGTCTTGTTGAGGGTCTTCTTCTTTTTCGCTGACCCTCTGCTTTACCAAGCACGATATCCTTCTCCAGGGACAGAAGCCTCTTTTGGCAGTCCATGGTATAGTCAATATTCTTCAACAACACCACAATTCAAAGGCGTCAGTTTTTCAGTCTTCCTTATTCATTGTCCAGCTTTCACATGCATAGGAGGTGATTGGAAACACCATGGCTTGAGTCACGCACACCTTAGTCTTCTAGGTGAGATCTTTGCTTTTGAACATTTTACGTCTTTTGATTTCTCGACTGCTGCTTCCATGGGTGTTGATTGTGGATCCAAGTAAAATGAAATTCTTGACGACTTCAAACTTTTCTTCGTTTAGCATGATGTTGCTTATTGGTCCAGTTGTGAGGATTTTTGTTGTAGGTCCCCTGACCTCTGCTCTCCTGTTCTACTCTGATTCCACATGTAACGCTCTTTCTGAGCTTACTATTTCTTAAGTCATATATTCTTGTGATTGAGGTTATGACCTTCCTTTGTAGGATTTTTGTCGTTTTGTTTTGTTAGTTTCCATAGGGTAGGACGGGAGGAGAAGAAAAGCCCTCGCCGCTGGACCACAGTCATTGCCTGGCTACCATCAGGTCGTTGGTACTTTAAATTAGCTTCTCAATTTTCTCTCTACGACCTCTATGCACCTGACCACATACGGAGAACACATTAAAAAGTGTACCAGAGCTTATCATGTACGTGATAAGAGCTAAAAATATCCAGCACATATATAGTTGTTTAAGATTTTCATTTAGGGGGGAGAAAATCCAGATATTGTAGTTCCAAATGCTTTAGAGTAAACATATGGAATCCATCAGACTATTCAAAGTCAAAGTAGAAGCTCCTGAATTACGTGGACAGCGTTCCAACCCAGCTTTTCCAGTGCTTTGCATTACGAGTTATCGGGCACTTCTGTAACTAACAATAAAATGGTACTTTTTATTGCATTTGACTATTATTACTTATGTCTGTCTCCATCAGGCAACTTGAAGGGGGACTGGATGATTGAATGGCAAGATTTGGGTATTCTTGGATTGCCTTGCATTAATATCTTCTAATGCTATCAAAACCCACCACTATTCTCAATAGTACTGTGTTCCTTTGTAAGATCTTATTGTTACCCTATTATTAAATATTCATCTTTGTATTCTCTCCAGAGCCCGCCTGAAGCAGACTATTTAATGGCCAAAGCGTCATCTTATACTGCGTTGCATCTTTTCTCAGCGCCCATTTCCCATGTACAAGTTAAGTATTCTTGTTGATCAGCCCATTCACGGGGGCAGGTTTGTTTACACAAATCTGTTGCCTATGAGTGAGTTTGGAATGATCATATTTGTCGAATCTGGGTGAGGTGTAATTTTTCAGACGTGTGGACTTAGGAACTTTCATAAAATTGGTAAGACTGTGCTACATGGATGTATTAAAACAGAGCACTGAAGCACTGAGTGAAGCAGAAGGTCACTGGAGACCCATTTGGGATAGAAAGCGATTCTTCACTGAAGTACGGACAAGTGATGGAGAAGTAAAATTTCCTTTTCCCAGGCGATATCATACCACATCACATCACGTCACATCACGTCACATCACGTCACATCACCACGTCATGGCACATCATCACTCAAATCACGTCACATCACATCACATCACACATCGTATCCTATGATATTATATCATATTTGAAGGCCTTAGGCTACAGATCTAGAGGACATATCAGGGCTTTGGTAAGCTTCCTGGAGCTAAAAAACCTAAACCCAAACCCATTGCTGTCAAGTCAATTCCGACTCATAGCAACCGTATAGGAAAGAGTAGAACTTCCCCATAGAGTTTCCAAGGAGAGCCTGGTGGATTCAAACTGCTGACCTTTTGGTTAACAGCCCTAGCACTTAACCACTACACCACCAGGGTTTCCTAGAACTATCCCAGTTAAATCTAAATCTAAAGGGATTTTAGAGATGCTGTGGAGGGGGAGCAAATCTATTTCATCTTGTGTGCAAAGTTGATTAAGTGGTAGTGGCTGCCTGGAGCACAGGTTGACAAGGACTTTGGATCCGCACCTAGCTGATGGGAAAGAGAGCAGCTATTTATTCTCAGTACCTGCAGGGAAAGTACACGAGGGAGCTGTAGACAACAGGCTTGGGTAACAGAAGCTATGGTTATTCTGGTACCTTCCTAGAAGTTGTGAAGGAGGAGGGAGGAGATCCAGTGTGGGGTGGGCACAGGGATAAGAATAGACGGTGGAGATGAAGAGGTAAAATTTGATCGAGGCAAAAGGAAAAGGCAATTTCTGACTATTCCAAGTTTCAGTACTTAAAAAACAAACAAACAAAAAGCCCAAACCCCATTGCTGATGAGTCAATTCCAACTAATAGCAGCCCCAGTGTTACAGAGTAGAACTGCTCCATAGGTTTTCTTGGCTGTAATCTTTACAGAAGCAGATCGCCAAGACTTTCTTCCGTGGCACTGCTGGATGGGTTCAAACTACCAACCTTTAGGTTAGCAGTCAAGTGGAAATTGTTTGCACCACCCAGGGACCTTAGTTTCAGCACACAGGTGAACAAATCCCATGTCGGGCTGGTAGAATGGACACAGAAGCCAAGAAACCTTCTAGATCTCAAAGCCATTCCGGGAAAAAGAAGTAGGCATTGAATTTTGTAGAGTGAAGTCACCCAGCAAACCTCTGTGACTATGAGCGCTTTACTCATATCATCTGGAATAAATGTGTTTTTGTTTATTTTCTTGATATTAAACCTATTAACGTAACTATGTAGCCAAGACTTGTGTATTTTTGTCTCGTATTTCAAATATTCCTAGGAGTCTTGGATGCAGGGGAGAGAAGACTTTCTACCAGTATTATCTGATTATTTGGAGGATGGAGAAATCATTAAATATTGCACAGAATCGGGTGGTGTCTGAACATAACTGCTGGTGTCATGGTCGCGTACCAATGGCATCGCAATAACAGCAAAATCTCAAAAGTCACTGGCTCTTGTCCTTCCTGCTCATGTAGGATCTCTGGCTTCCTCCTAAGCTCCACCGTGCTGTTTCTAGGAGTCTCCAGGTCTCATGGGTTGGATTGTGTTTCCCCAAGAGATATACTGAAGTCCTAAACTATGGTACCTGTGAACGTGACCTTGTTTGGAACTAGGGTCTCTGAAGATGTTAGCGGTTAACATGAGATCGTAACGGAGTAGAGTGGGTCCTGATCCAACATGACTGATGTCCTTATCAGAAGAGGAGAGGAGGCACAGAAGGAAGACGGCCATGTGCGATGGATGCAGACGTAAGCGTGATGCTGCTGTGTGACAAAGAACACCTGGGCTACCAGAAGCTAGAAGGGATCTTCCCCTCAGCCTTTAGAGAGAGTGAGGCCCTGCTGACCACTTGGATTTGCACTTGTAACCTCCAGAACTGTCAGACAATAAATATCTGTTGTTTTCAGCCACCCAGTTCGCAGTATGTTGTAATAGAAGCTCTAGGAATCGAGCACACCAGGCTGCCTCTCGCGTGGGCTCATAGGCCAGTTACCAGGGGCTATTTCATTCTTTCTATTCAAATCTGACCGGCATTCATGGCATCCCCGCCAGCTTCTGACTGCAGCCCGTCTCTCCAGGGCTTACAGACCACCCACTTTCCTCCTCATTTCCCCACTTCTCAGGGCAGCTCCTCCTCCACGCAGGTACATATGTTCATATTAGGAGATGCCCGAGGGTCTGGCTTACCTGGCTGAGTCACCCAGACGGGCCTTTGCCACATCAACAGGGAAGTGCCTCCTACTGGGGCTCTGTTAAGTTTTCCAGAGCTAGCGGTGGATGTGGCACCTACTTAGCACTGTTGGTGTTAGCTGCTATCAGTCAGACCCCAACGCGTGGCGACGCCATGCACCCTGGGACAAAACCCTGCCCAATCCTGTTGGATCCATAGGGCTTCCACTGGCTGATTTTCAGAAATAGGTCTCTAGTCTGGAAGCTCTGCTGAAACCTGTTCAGCATCATAGCAACATGCAAGCCTCCATTGACAGGTGAGTGGTGGCTGCGCATGAGGAGCACTGGCCGGGAATTGAACCCTGGTCTCGTGCATGGAAGGTGAGAATCCGACCACTGAACCACCACTGTGACGATCCTTCCCAATCAGCTTCTGCCACTGCTCGTAGGTTGGAGAAACTCCACCGTCTAACTCAAAGCTGTCTCCTCACGGCCATGCTGGAGACTTCTTCTGGGATAAGGGCCACCCAGCTCACCTGTACAAGGAGGTGCATTGTGAGAGGATAAATCAGGCACCATCTGCAAAGTAATTTGAGTTGTCACTAAGAATATTGCCTGTCTTCGAAATCCTGGGGAGAACAATCATTGATAATTAGAGAGGATCAGATTAAATGTGCTTTGAGAAATGCAAGAGAATGGCTCCATTTGCTGGGCATTTTAGTGGTTCTAATGAATGCCTTTTGATCTTCAGCTGTTAACTCAGAAACTTACGGCACTTTCTTTAAGAAGAAAAGAAAAAAGATTTGCTTCCTTTAACTTAGGTGGATTTCTTTCTTAGGGAGTTCATTTAGTGTTCACTGATAGCAGAAAACCATTTGAAAGAAATAAGTTCCAAACCAGAAATCTTACTATTTTCCTCATTTCTGCACAAGTTCCCATATCTTGCTTTCAAGGTGATCAGTTATACTGAAATGTTGATCAGGATGTGGAACAGAAACCTAGTAAACGTCATTTAAAGGGAGATAATCTTCTTCAGGCATATTGCAAACCATTTGTCTTGAGAAGCCTTTTATCAAACCCTCTTTTCCTAAATGAACTTTGATAAATTTCTAAATAAAAGTCTCTATTGGTTGAATTCGATTTTTAACAGAAATAAGATTGGCACCACGATCTAGTGCAATAGAGCTTAAAGAAGCTGGGAAAAGAAAATAGCAGGAAAAAAGAAAAGCCGGATGACTGTCTTTATGTATTTTTGTGTTCACGTAAAATCGTGTATCCACCACCCTTCGGTCAGTCTGGTGCACCGCGGTGGCTTGCATGTTGCTGTGATGCTGGAAGCTATACCACTGGTATTTCAAATACCAGCAGGGTCACCCACAGTGGACAGATTTCAGTGAAGCTTCCAGACAATGAGAGACTAGGAAGAAAGGCCTGGTGATCTACTGTAGAAAATTAGCCAGTGAAAGCCCTACGGATCACAATAGCATACTGCCCGATATATTGCTGGAAGATGAGCTCCCCAGGTTGGAAGGCATTCAAAATACACAATAGCCACAACAATGGATTTGAGCAGACCGATGATTATGGAAACAGTGCAGGACTAGGCAACATTTAATTCTGTTGTACATGGGGTTGCCATGAATCAGAGTCCGCTCGGTGGCAACTCCAGCCAGTTGTCATTAAGTCCATTCCAACTCATGGCAACCCCATGTGTGACAGAGTAAAACTGTGCTAGATAGGGTTTTCTAAGGCTGATTTTTCTTAGAAGATTGCCAGGCCTTTCTTCTGAGGTGCCTCTGGGTAGACTTGAACCACCTAGCTTCTGGTTAACAGCTGAGACTCAAAGTCTACCCAAAGTTCTGTTAGAAAAAGAGCATTAAAAGTTTGCAGTACCTAGGGCAACTAACAACAGCAAAATCACGTATATTTAGTATACATTTATTTTTACATACACCTCTGAGTCAGAATGGATTTGATGGCAACGGATTTTTACGTATGTATATATTTGTAAAAGAATAACAGCAAAAATGGACGTAACTGGATCTTTGAGTAGTTGGTTGATGATCTCTGCTGGTTAAAGGTGAAGATGTTAACTTACAGGCCTGATCTCTGTGCGGGTTGGTTAGCTCTACACTGTTTATAACCGATATGCGCTATTGGCCCAGCCTACACTTTTGGGTTGATTAATGAAAATAAAGCTGCATTGCTGCAAGGATACCATTTAATTATATGGAACATTTACCTTACTTTTCTTCCTTACGTCTATAATGTTCAGGGGTAGCATCACTCAAAGATCAGCTTCTGTTCCCAGGAAATGGTGTTCTCCTAACCACATGAGGACAGGGAGATACATCAAAGTTCCAATAAGAAGCATTATACAGGAAATTGTGACTATTTCAAAAACCTCAGTCCAATGGTATCTTTGAGAAACAAATTGCTGCAAAGAGGTGGGTTTTGAGGAATATTGTTTTGCTCCTTTAAACTTTGCTTTAATTTTTAAAAATCAATTTTGGAAGGAAATATTTAAAAATAGAGTAGCTATTTCCCTGCTTTTGAAACCCACATGCTGAATTTAAGTATCACTTTTTAAATACTTTATTAGGTGGATCTTAATTATAATACTGTGCCACTGAAAGATTTTGGGGTGCGGTTAGCAATTTTTCTCTTTTGCTACATGGCCTCAGACTGCTGATGTCATTGAGGTTTTATGCTTGTTCTCATAGTTTTACTGTTTCTTTCTCTTTTGGCTAAAAACCCTAGCCATTATTAATATCAACATCAATACTTCTACCCAAACATGTTGGACTTGAGTGCAAAATAAGATTAATATGTTGTTAATGAGTACCCAGAAATACTTAACTGAGATTAAGATTCATGAGCTTTTTGACATCTAATTTGGATACGGAATGATGTTTTTGGGTGTCCTCTTGGCTTTTAAAACATCTATTTTGTCACAGATGAGGCTGCTGGTTGCTGAACGCTCGATCTACACATAGTGGAGGGATTACACACACACACATCTAGGCCGCCGGGGTGGCACAGAAGGTTAAGTGCTTGGTTGCTAGCAGGAAGGTTGGGGGTTCAAACCCACGGAAAGTTTCCTTGGAAGTCAGGCCTGGTGATCTGCTTCAGAAAGTTTAGTTATGAAAACCCTATGGAGTAGTTCTACGTGGTAAAACATGGGGTTGCCATGAGTTGGAATTACTCTTTGGCAATTAACCACAGCAAATCTATGTCTGCTTGTGTGTGTGTGTGTGTGTGTGTACACATATCCACCATCTGTCTGTCAGTTTGTCATACTGCGGTGGCTTGCATGTTGCTGTGATGCTGGAAGCTATGCCACCAGTATTTCAAATACCAGCAGGGTCACCCATGGTGGACAGGTTTTTGCTAAGCTTCCAGATTAAGACAGACTAGCGGAAAACGACCTCATGATCTACTTCCAAAAATTAGCCAGTGAAAACCTTGTGGATCACAGAAGAACACTGTCCAGCTTGCTTGCTTTGGACACTTACTTCATCAGGAGGTACAAAGCAGTGGAAGTGAACACGGTGTTTGGTGAAGCAGAGGCCAGCAAGGACGTGGGAGACCCTCAGTGAGATGAATTGGCACAGTAGTGGCAAGAATGGCCTCGAACATGCTAGTGATCATGAGGATGATGCAGGAGCTGGCAATGCTTCATTCTCTAGGGTATAAGGTCGCCATGAGTAGGAGCTGACGTGACTACAGCCATCCATCTATCTATCATCTATCTATCTGTTATGGATTAAATTGTGTCCCCCTAAAATATGTGTTGTAAATCCTAGTCCCTATACCTGTGGTTATAATCCCATTTGGGAATGGGCCTTCTTTGTTATGTTAATGAGGCAGTATTACTGTAGGGTATGTCTTGAGTCAACCTCTTTTGAGATATAAAAGAGAAGATTAAGCAGGCAGTTTGGGGAAGATAGATGCCGTGCCAGATGAAGATCACCATAACTGGCAAGGTATAGAAGCTGAAAAGAGACAAGGACCTTCCCCCAGAGCCAACGGAGAGAGAAAGCCGCCCCCTAAAGTCGACACGCTGAATTCAAAATTCTAGCCTCCTAACTGTGGGAAAAGACATTCCTGTTTGTTAAAATCATCCACTTGAGGTATTCCTGTTAAAACAGCACTAGATAACTAAGACACTATCTATCTATCTGTCTGCCTGTCTGTCTGTCTAGCTAATGTTAAAAATGACATCACTGAATAATATAGAATTACCAAAATTGTGAAGACTATACAGCAGTATAAAATTCTTACGATAGATAATTGTCTAGAAGAAGCAGAATCCTAAATGGTGTATCAATTATAATTGTAATTATCACCAGCTCTCTAAGACTATTAAAAAAAAAAAAAAGCCTGAAGAGAAATAGGCAAAAACAGGTACTCATTTGTTAAGGTGATGAAGTTATAAATTTCTGTATTTCCAAAATTTTTCTAATATTAATATCACTTCAAAAATTAACAAGCAAATATATTGCTGAAAAGCCCGATGCAGAGCCTCAAGTTCTTGCTACACCCTAGTCATAAGAAATCTGATTTTGGCTCTTAACCAACATCAGAGCATTGCTTACAGCTCCAAATCTGAGACTCAAAGTCTACCCAAAGTTCTGTTAGAAAAAGAGCATCCAGCCATAAAATTAACTTACCTTAAAATGTGAAAGGAAATCAGGCTTATCAGAGCACAGAGTTCTTAGAACTGTCACCACTTTGAAGGAAATTTGCAATAAAATTTCACGAGAAGTACCTGATATGTGGCATCAAATTAAATTTTCTTGTTTCTCGTTATAGCATTCTCTATCTTAGCCATGAGCATTTATCAATCCATTCATCCAGTAGATATTTATTAAGCTCTTACTACACCCAAGGGATCCCTTGGTGGCACAAAGGTTAAGTGGTTAGCTGCTAACTGAAAGTTTGGAGGTTTGAATCCACTCAGAGGTGCCTCAGAAGAAAGGCCTGGTGATCCACTTCGGAAAAATCAGCCATTGAAAACGTTATGAGTTGGAATTGACTTGATGGCAATGGTTTCGTCTTCTTCTTTTTTTTTTTTAGTTCATAAAATTTATGTTCTACATCCTAGTTTGATTAAGTAGCATCTGGAATGTTAAAAGCTTGTGAGGGGCCATCTAAGATACAGCTACTGGTCTCTACTCATCTGGAGCAAAAGAGAAAGAAGGAAATCAAGACTCAAAGAAGATACTAGTCTACAGGACTACCTGTCTACACGAACCACAACCTCATCTATCCTGAGACCAGAAGAACTAGATGGTGCCCAGCTACCACTACCAACCATTCTGACCAGGGGCACAATAGATGGTCTGGGATAAAATGGGAGAAAATTGTAGAACAAACCTCAAATTTATTAAAAAAAAAAAAAAAAAAGGCCAGACTTACTGGACCAGTAGAGACTAGAAGAACCCCTGCGACTATCATCCTGAGATACCCTTTAAACTTTGAACTGAATTCACTCCTGGAGGTCACCTTTCAGCTAAATAACAGATTGGCTCATAAAATAAACCATATCACCCATGAGTACTGTGCTCCTTTAAAAAAAATCACCTGTATGATATCAGATGGTCACATTTACTTGAAAGCAAAGCTTAGAAGGTCAGGTCAAGGAAAGGGAGCGGGAAGCTGGATCAATGGAAATGGACAACCAGCAAAGAAACAATGAGAATGCAGATACAATGTGGAAAATGTAACCAATGTCACTGAACAATATGTATAGAAATTGTTAAATGAGAACCTAATTTGTTGTGTAAACTTTCACCAAAAACACAATAAAATATTTTTAAAAAATGGCTTCAAAACGGGTGTCAGTCTCTCCTCTCTGCAGTTCTCATTCTTGCTCTCTGCAAACAAATCACATCTGCATAGCTGGCTTGATACAAGGCTGCGGGAGGAGGAGAGAGAAATACTTTTCGCAGGCACCTGAAGTCAGCTCACAGTCACTGCTGAATTTGTTAGATGAAATTTTAAGGACAATAAAAGAGTCCTTTTAAATGAAATCATAGTTATTCTTGCCAAGCCTAAGAGCATGCTGCCTCAGGGAGAGACAAACCGCCTTGTAGAAGAAGGGAGATAATTCGTATCCCAGGAATGTATGTGAACAATTCTGCATCGAAGCTCCCAAAGGGCACTTCGTGTAGGGAACTCACAGAGTGCAGAGATCTGGTACTCCGATGCGCAGGGAGCATGCTAAATAGATGCATTAAACTCAACGTGAGTTATCTCCCTTTCAGGGTACTCTTTTGCAAACAGTACACAAAAGCCATATGTATGATAATAATCTTAGCACATTAGACTATCTCAGTGCTGAAATGAAATTGTAATCGCCAAGGTGATCTAGCTGCTGGGCTATGCACGGCAACCCTGCCATCTGATGCTGCAAAGCGGCAGAAGGAATGTGCAGCATTTAGGCAGATTTGGTACAGTATCTTTGCACTTGACTCCTGCCTTGTGAAAGGATGAGCAAGCACCTGGCAGCAGAGACTCAAATGCATAAGAGAGAGTAGGGAAGAATTTAAGATCTGGTAGCATATGGGATGGGTAACACCTCCGCATCATGAGATCTGGTGAAGAAGAGAAAAGACCAAAATAACTGAGGGCATTTCTTCGCTTTCCCTCATATAAATCACACAAAAATTTATAAGCACACCAAGCACATAATCACACTGTAAATAAAGACCACGATTTTGAAAGGGATAGACTGCAACACCCAGATGTAGATGGACATAAATACACACACCAACATACACGCATGCACCTTTATGGTTTTGTTTACATCTTATACTAGGAGAGAATTGAAACAAAATAGCTGTCCCTTTCTCCAACTAGTTAATTTGTGGTTGCCTGTTGAGGCTCCTCTCGATTGTTGTTATTTGCTTCCACCACTAGAGGGCGAAACAATAGGCCTACAGATTGTCTTTAACTCTGTCCCTGATTTGTTCCCCACATCACTTCTTCCCTGATTTCTCCAAGTACTACGGTATTTTGCTGGGAATCCCTCGGTGGGACTGGGTAGTGCAAATGGTTAACACACTCGGCTGCTAAGAGAAAGGTTGGAAGTTCGAGTCCACCCAGAGGCACCTCTGAAGAAAAGCCTGGAGATCTACTTCTGAAAAATTGGCCGTTGAAAATACCATGGAGCACAGTTCTACCCTGACACACATGGGGTCGTCATGAGTTGGCGTTGGCTCAATGGCAACGGGTAACTGGTACCTCTGCTGCTGTTTACTTTTTCTCCCTCTCACTTATTACTGCTTTTCTTTCATTGTTTGTTCTGGAGGGCAAATACTCCATCTAGAATTTCTTTGCACTCTGCATTACAGTGCTTTGCATGTATTAATAAATTCTATCATTTATTGACCACTTGCTTGCCAGTATATAAACTCCTAAGAGCAAGGACCTGGTCTGTATGGGTCACCTCAGGATTTCCAATGCTGAGAACAATGGCTAGCATATTGTGAAGAGCACCGGGGCTGTGCACCTCGCTTCTATTATCTCTGATCCTTATTGTTGAATAGTTAATCCTTGTACTTGGATTTTTAAATCTCATTTTGCTTTAAGAGGAATTTGGGATTTGGAGACATCAACTCATTTGCACAAGGTCACACAGCTAATGAGGGTAGAGCTGAAATTCAGACCCATGTCTGTTTGATTTTAAAATTTATTTTATTTCTACCACACTGCACTGATACAAAGAAAGAAAAGGCTTTGATGACCACAGAAGACGTTTTACACAGATACAAGTATTAACTTGACCCATTCTAAAAGAAGGGCGAAGGGAACTTGATGGACTGATTGCCTACCAGGTGGGGCCCGTTACCTATATCACCTACTTCACTCAATTTCAGATCTAATTAGTCTTTGGAATATCTGCAAAGCTCAGGGGCCTATGTTGGACTGACATCCTTGATCTTATCTCACTGGCTTTGGGAAGAAGATGTAAATTTATGATGCCTAGTTTAACACATCATTTATAAGAAATCAATGGTTTCCAAGCAACTGGTTTGTGTGTCAGCTTCAACAGGAATAGGTATTTCTAAGTAAATCTCTCTCTATGTATGAATGTGTATGTACATTTACATATAAATGTAGATATACATATACATTGACATTTACATATACAAAGGAGCCCTGGTAGTACTGTGGTTAAGAGCTCAGCTGCTAACCTAAAAGTCGGTGGTTTGAATCCACCAGCAGCTCTGCCGGAGAAAGATTACAGCCTTGGAAACCCTGTGTAGCAGTTCAGCTCTGTCCTATATAGTCTCTATAGGGTTGCTATGAGTTGGAATGGACTGGGTGGCGTGGAATTTGGTTATACACACACACACACACACACACACACACACACATTTGTATGTATAGGAGCCCTGGTGGTGCAAAGGGTTAAGTACTTGGCTGCTAAGTGAAAGGTTGGCAGTTCGAACCCACCCAGTGGCTCCAAGGAAGAAAGAGGTGCCAATCTTCTCCATAAAGATTACAGCCAAGAAAACCCTATGGTGTACTTCTGCTCTGTCACATGGAGTCACTGTGAGTCAGAAATGAGCCGATGACCTACAACAACAACATGTGTGTGTATACACACGTACACCACTGAGTAATTCCGTGCAAAATACATGGCAGATGAGTTTTCAGAATTAGTTCTATCTTTGGTCCCTGATGGGGCA
This sequence comes from Trichechus manatus latirostris, assembly GCF_000243295.1. NCBI lineage: Eukaryota > Metazoa > Chordata > Mammalia > Sirenia > Trichechidae > Trichechus > Trichechus manatus. The sequence goes on along the minus strand of NW_004444039.1, from coordinate 2,231,025 downwards.
GAAGTCCAGGTCAAGGACTACATGTTTCATGGGTTTAGTTTTTAGTAAGAGAGTGAGTTTAATTTTAGGACGGGAGACTAGGAGCGATATCAAGCCAATCTGCTGTTTCACTGGCTAAGAATAGGTGGGTAATGAATAAGCTTCAATCAGCAATGCAAGAAGCTCTGCAGGAAGTGACATAAAGAAACAGACCTCCTCGGAAAAGACCCCCTTGGAAAGTGGAAGCTGACAATGGTAAGAGATGTAGACATCGCCAAGAGGAATCCGAAGACTTGCTTCATCAGCTCACAAGGTGGTGTAACTGTTTATCTGCTATTCTCCACTCTCTCTGCTCTGCCCTCCCCATCTGCCAGCTCCCAGTCTTCCAGCCGCTTCCTCAGATCCTGGGGTGCCCCAATTATGTCTCCACATTTCTTCTAGGCACCCGTAAAGTTGTCACTGAAGTTGGGAGCGACAGAAAGATGACAAATCAAGAGTACGTGTACGAGGCGCCTGCCGTCCAAACTCCTGGAGCTACAGAAATGACTTTCATTGTAATGTCTTCAAATACTGACACAAACTCATCACAGCTCGTAGGTAGTAATGGAAAAATGTGAATACTCTCCTTGCTATTGGTAATTTTAACAAGAACAAGAGGTGTCAGTTCAAACTTTGGGACACCTGGACCAGCCCAAACATCACCTCAATGTCTTTCTACATTCCAACAGGAAGAAGCATCTTTGCTAAGAAAGAGTTTATTTTAGCTAGCGTATTGCTGGGAGACAAGTCAAGTTCACTCAGAAGACATGTATATACATGTATATATATGGAGCCCTGGTGGCACAGTGGTTAAGAGCTTGGCTGCTAACCAAAAGGTCGGCAGTTCGAATCTACCAGCTGCTCCTTGGAAACCCCATGAGGCAGTTCTACTCTGCCTTCTAGGGTCGCTATGAGTCAGACCCTATGAGTCTATGAGTCTATGAGCCTATGAGTCTACCCATTGCCGTTGAGTCAATTCTGACTCAGCAACCCTACAGCACAGAGTGGAACTGCCCCATAGGGTTTCCAAAGAGTAGCTGGTGGATTTGAACTGCCGACCTTTTAATTAGCAGCCAATCTCTTAACCACTTGGCCACCAGGGCTATGGGTCAGACCCTATGAGTCTATGAGCCTATGAGTCTAGTACATATAATTATGTACTAGATGTACACCACATGGTGTCTTAAAATTCCTTAACTAATTAGTAAGTACAGTATATTAATGTTAAGGAGACCTGGTGGCACAATGGTTGAAGCACTTGACTGCTATCCTAAAGTTGGTGGTTTGAATCCACCAGCTGCTCCGTGGAAGAAAAGACCTGGCGATCTGCTCCTGTAAAGAGTAAGCTAGGAAACCCTATGGGGCAGTCCTACTCTGTCATATAGAGTTGCTATGAGTTGGAATCGAGTCAATGGCACACAACAACAACCATGTAGTACTCTTTCTTTGGCAAGATTTAGAAACAAATATTTTTTACTGTTTAAACACGTTTGCTAAAATGTGTTTTAAGTAATTTCAAGGATTTTTAATTGTATCTCTTCCTTTTAATAAATTGTCAGTCATTTATGACATGAAGTCATTGGTCAAGATCCCTCAGTCTACTGCTTGGAACACTGTTCTTGCAGGAAAATACAGCACACTTATTATAATGTATTTTTTTCCAACAACATTGACAAAAATGGAAAAATCCCTATGTAGTCTATACTACCGATATAAAATGTAAAGTGACAATAATATGTCCTCAAATTATGCTTTACATAATTAAGTATACCTGAATAAATGCAAATTAATCATCTGGCTGTTTTCAGAAATTGTTCAGTTGAAGTTTTAAGGGTAGAACCCTTCACAAGCAGCATCTTTCCTATTCAAATATAGTTTTTTTTCCTATTATTCTGCATCTGTGTTTTTACTCCTTTTATCCGTATGTCGCTTATCAAAGGGTAGAAAACAAAGTTGTATGATTGTATTCAGATAAAATTTCCTTATTCCAGTGGTATAAAAATAACCACTCAGGCCTGATTTCTAGGATGGCAGAACCCTGAAGTAGATTGTCAGGATAATTCTAAAAGATTCTGAAGAGTATTCCTTTATTTTTAGAATAAAGGTGTAAGAAAGCCTGAGGCAACTGTAATAAGCTGCTTAATTAAGTGATAATATCAACAGGAAAGAACACGGTCAGAGGCTGGCGGTTCCTACAAGAGACCCACCAGATAAAGCAGGGTCATTATCAAAATCAATGTTGGTATAAAATTGAAATGTTTGCAGCACTCCTTCTTGGCTGGCTCTACTTAATTCTTTAAATGGAGTATTTATTTTTACAACTCTCCTTTCTTGTCTCCCTTACCATTGGCTACCGTAAACATTGAAATACTAAATTACTCTATTAGGCTAAGCTTTCTTTCTTCCCTAGCGTGATGGCAAGTTGATTTTATATGATATGCGTCAACCGCATCTCAAAAACATATTCTTATTAGCCTAACGATGCAACACATAAAAAATCCTGATATCTGATGATCATTCGTATCTATCACTCTGTTCTTCCCATAATTACAAGTGGGCCAGACTTGAGCTATTGTGACCTAGGGCAAATATTGCACGGTTTGTTGTTGTTACTTGCTCTTGTGTCGGCCCCCGCCTCATGGGGACCCCATGCACAACAGAACAAAATGCTGCCCAGTTCTGTGCCATCCTCATGCTTGGTTGCGGATCAGACTGTTGTGGTCCATACGGTTTTCCCTGGCTGATTTTTGAAAGATCGCCAGGTCTTTCTTCCTCGTCTGTCTTAGTCTGGCAGCTCCGCTGAAACCTGTTCAGAATCACAGCCACAAACAGACCTCTACTGATAGACAGGTGGTGGCTCTGTTTGTTGGCCGGGAATTGAACCTGCGTCTCCCACATGGGAGGCGAGAATTCTACCGCTGAACCAGTACTAGGGAGCCCTGGAGGTGCAGTGGTTAAGCACTCCGCTGCTAACCCAAAGGTCTGCAGTTTGAATTCACCAGTTGTTCCTTGGAAACCGTACGGGGCAGTTCTGCTCTGTCCTATAGGGTTGCTACAAGTTGGAATTGACTCAAAGGCAGTAAGTTTGGATTTTTTTGAACCATGACTGCCCCCTATTATGGGGGTGCACTCTTTAAGTAGAATAGTGTGACTCTGTGTAGTAAACCCCCATCCCCCCCAGAAGGAAGGAACATATATGGTCTTAGGGTCAGCACTGTGCCTGACAGCTTATTAAATTTGTGACCTTGGGCGAGTTGCTTAGCCTCTCCAAATCTCAACTTCCTTATCTTAAACCTCGCAGAGCTGCTGTAAGGATGAAAGGAAGTCCCGCACTGTAATGGAGCCAGAGCGATCTCTCCTACGAGTGCCACCTTTGTGAGTTTTTCATTCCCCCCACTTGGTCACCTGCTTCAGGTCTTGTTGAGCATGGCTGAGAGTGACAGTGCCATCCCCTAAGCCGACTAAGCTGCTGAGTCCGCAGCATTATTTTTTTATCGGCTCAATGCAACAAGCATTTACTAAATGCTTCCTTCACACATGACACTCTTCTTTAAAGCAGTGATAACATTCTGGAAATTAACAAAAAAAAAAAAAAAAAAAAGAGGCAAGAAGAAAGGTGACTACTTTTGAAGAGAGAAATTTTGGAATGGAAATAGATCTATGCACTTCCTTTTTGGAGTCTTTGAGGGTTGCAGGACGTGGTCCAGTTTACGCTTTCTATTAACTGCAAGGTTGGCGGTTCGAACCCACCCAGGGGTACCATGAAAGAAAGGCCTGACTATCTGCTTCCATAAAAGATTGCAGCCAAGACAACCCTACGGAGCTCAGTTCTACTCTGTCACACACACGGTCGCCGCGAGGCAGAAGCGACCCCGCAGCAGCAGGTTTGGGTTTGAGTGGTGCAAACAGTTAGCGCGCTCGGCTGCTAACTGGAAGAAGGGCCTGGTGATCTACTTCTGAGAAAGTCAGCCATTGAGAACCATGGGGCACAACTTAATCTCTACCACGCATGGGGTTGCCATGAGTGGTGGTTGAATCGATAGCAACTGGTTTTTTGCTTCTTTTTTTTTTTTTTTTTGATGTCCATACATACCCGCTGCTGTCGAGGCGATTCTGACTGATAGAGACACTATAACCGCCCCCCAAACAAACCCAAACCCATTGCTGTCGAGTCGATTCTGACTCATAGCGACCCTATGGACAGGGTAGAACTGCCCCATAGGGTTGCCAAGGAGCAGCTGGTGGATTCGAACGGCCAACCTTTTGGTTAGGAGCCGAGCTCTTAAGTACTGCGCCACCAGGGCTCCAGAGACACTACAGGACAGAGTAAAACTGCCTCATAGGCTTTCCAAGACTGTAATCTTATGGAAGTAGACTGCCACATCTTTCTCCTGTGAAGTGGCTGGTGGATTTGAACCCCCAACCTTTTGGTTAACAGCAAAGTGCTTAACCACTGTACCACCAATGCTTCTTTCTTTTTTTTTTTTCTTTTTGATAGGGGTAGAGAAAATTCTGTTCTTTGCTGATCTGTGGGTATAGGAAATCCATGCCTAAACTACCGACTAATACTTAAGGGTTCACTCTAAGCTGCATCATGAGGGTAGCCCCAGGAAGTACCACTGTTGGGATGCATTGGTGATTCTGTAGAGGGGTGAGGGGGTGAGGAAGCAGGTCTCAGCAGCAGTTAGAGAAGGTTTGCTTCCATGCGCAGGTGTTTGGAAGTTTGCCTATACAAGCCAGTCTGGACGTAGGCTGCACCAGACCTCTTCTCATGGGCAAAATGTTCTCAGTTACACTTAGGTTGTGGGAGTGATGGAGCAAGGTAATAGAATAATGGCCAGTATTTAAAGAATGCAGAGTAGACACACCTAAATATTGGCTTCCCTAGAATAAGTCTTGCAGTTTTAGAACAATTTCTATAAGGATCCATATGCATTCTTGAGGGAATTCACATCAAAAAAAAGAACACGTTTGGAAATAATTTTTTTCACTTTCAAAATAAACTTTATTGAAGTATAATTTGCATGCATAAAATTCACTAATTTTAAGGGCGTAGTTTGATGAGTTTTGACAAATGTATGTAGTTGTATAACCCCACCACAATCAAAATATAGGATATTTCCATCACTCTCCAAATTTCTCCCATGTGTCTTTGCCGTTCACCCCACTGCATCTTACCCCTGGCAACAACTGAGCTGATTTCTGTCACTGGTTTTGCCTTTTCTAGAATTTTATATGTATGGAATCATAAAGTATGAGGCTTTTGCTGCTGGTGTCCTTCACTTAACACATCTATTTACTTTTTTTCCCCCTTTCTTAAAAAATTGTGGTAAATATATAAGTAACACAACATTTGCCATTTCAATGTGTACAGTTTAGTGACATATATGTTCATCATGTCGTTCAGCCATCTCCCTTAACTATTCCCGAATTTTTCCATCACCCTTAACAGAAGCTCAGTTCCCCGAAAAGCATCCTGTCTTCCTTTCTCTCTTCTTCCCACCTGCCCCTGGTAACCACTTATAAACTTTAATCTCTATAAAGTTGCCTATTCTGATATTTCATATCGGTAAAATCAGACAATATTTGTCCTTTCGTGACGTATTTCACGCAACATAAGCTTTTCAAGGTTCATACATGTTGTAGCATATATCAGGACTCCATTTAATTGTGATGAAATATACACAACATAAATTTTGTCATTTAAACCGTTTCCAATTGTACAATCCAGTGGCATTAATCTGAAACTAATTTTTAAAGTTAGTAATATATATATGTCATGGATTGAATGGTGTCTCCCAAAAATATCTGTTAACTTGGCTAGGTCATGATTCCCAGTATTGTATGATTGTTTACCATTTCATCATCTGATGTGATTTCCCTTTGTGTTGTAAATTGTATCATTCTGATGTAATAAGATAGATTAGCGGCAGTTATATTGATGAGATCTACAAGATTAGATAGTGTCTTAAGCCAATCGCTCTCTTTTTTTTTTGCTTTTTACCTTTTTTTTTTTAAATTGTACTTCAGGTGAAGGTTTACAGAACAACTAGTTTCTCATGAAACAGTAGTACACATATTGTTTTATGACATTGGTTAACAACCCCACGACATGTCAACCCTCT
>NW_004444039.1:2153394-2223613 GCF_000243295.1 Trichechus manatus latirostris | reverse complement strand
GTTGGTTCTATTTTTTCTTCTACGAACTTTATAGTTTTTGGCTTTATATTTAGGTCTTTGATCCATTTTGAATTAGTTTTTGTATATGGTGTGAGGTATGGGTCCTGTTCCATTTTTTTGCAGATGGATATCCAGTTTTGCCGGCACCATTTGTTAAAAAGACTGTTTCTTCCCCATTTGATGGACCTTGGGCCCTTGTCGAAGATCAGGTGACCGTAGGTGGATGGATTTACATCTGGGTTCTCAATTCTGTTCCACTCGTCAATGTATCTGTCGTCGTACCAGTACTTAAGCCAATCTCTTTTGAGATATAAAAGAGAGAAGCAAAGAGAGAGACTTGGGAACCTCACACCACCAAGAAAGCAGTGCCGGGAGCAGAGCGCATCCTTTGGACCTGAGGTTGCTCTGCTGAGAGGCTCCCAGACCAAGAAAAGACTAATGCATCACAAGGAACTTCCTCCAGAGCCGACAGAGAGAGAAAGTCTTCTTCTGGAGCTGATGCCCTGAATTTGGACTTGTAGCCTACTGGACTGTGAGAGAATAAGCTTCTCTTTGTTAAAGCATCCCCTTGTGGTATTTCTGTTATAGCAGCACTAGGTGACTAAGACAGTATATAACCGGCTCTCCTTGAAGTCTTCTGCACTGACACCCACATAAACACCATGCTGGTGACTCTTCATCAATATAACCCCTCTACATCAAGAGTGGGATTCGTTTCTGGTGACAGAAGTATAAGGTAACGATCCTTTGTTCTTGCTTTGTGCTGCATTACACTTACCTTCTTGCCTTTTTGTCACAGAATATTCTAATTTCTCCTTTTGTCCAACTGACCTTCATCACATCCACGCAAGATGAAGCACCTGGAGTATTACCCAGACCAGCATGTCACAGACATGGCCGTTGAGATCCTTTCGTTTTAATTTAACCAGCTGTGCATCATGGATAAGGGTGGACAGTGTCACGTGTGTACATTTTGAACTCTTTGGGACTGGTATTCTGCCTCTATTAGCTGCATCAGACTCTGGGATTAGATTGAGAAGCTGAGGTCTGAGGGAACAAAGGTAATCCCATATGTAGTGGGTTGACTAGTGCTTCCCACCCCAAATTAATGTCTACTTGGAACCTCAGAATGTGACCTCATTTGGAAATAGGGTCTTTTCAGACATAATCAGCTGAGGGAAGATGATGAGGTCATATAAATTAAGGTGTGCCTGAAATCCAATAAACAGCTTCCTTATTAGAAGAGAAGAGGGTACACAGACACACAGAGGGAGTAAGGCCATGTGACAATGGAAGCAGATATTGGAGTGATGAATCTGTAAGCCAAGCAACGCCAAGGATTGCTGCCAAACACTAGAAGCTAGGAGAGAGGCATGGAACAGATTCCACCTCAGAGCTTCCAGCAGAACCAACCCTGCCAGCATACTGATTTCATACTTCCCACCTCCTGAACTGTGAGAGAAGAAATTTCTAGGGACTGGAGGGTAGACTGTAGTGGGTTGTATATCGTCCCTCAAAATTCATGTCCACCCAGAACCTCAGAATGTGACCTCATTTGTAAATAGGGTCTTCGCAGATACAATTGGGGCCCTGGTGGTACAGTGGTTAAGTGTCTGTTTGCTAACAAAAGGTCAGCAGTTCAAATCCACCAGGTGCTCCTTGGAAACCCTGTGGGGGCAGTTCTACTCTGTCCTATAGAGTAGCTATGAGTTGGAATCGACTCGATGGCAATGGGTTTGGGTTTTTTTTTTTTGGTAGATGCAATTACTTAAATTAAGATGAGGTCACACTGGATTAGGGTGGCCCTAAATGCAATGACTGGTGGCCTTATAAGAAGAGGAGAGGGCACACAGAGACATACAGAAGGAAGGTCAAGTGAAGACAGATGCAGAGATTGGAGTGATGCTGCCACAATCCAAGAAGTGTGAGGAGCCATCAGAAGTTAGAAGAGGCAGGGAAGGATTCTTCCCTAGAGCCTTCAGAAGGAACGTGGCTCTGCCAGCACCTTGATGTCAGACTTCTGGGCTCTAGAACTGTGACAGAATAAATTTCTGTTGTTTTAAGCCACCCAATTTGTGGGACTTTGTAATAGCAGCCCTAGGAAACTAATATACCATACTGCGGGTACATGGGACCAGGTGGAAGGGGATCAGGCCATACGACACATAAGGAATAGAGAAAGAGCCCCCGTGGCACAGTGGTTAAGAGCTCGGCTGCTAACCAAAAGGTTGGCAGTTCGAATCCACCAGCCCCTCCTTGGAAGCCCTATGGGGCAGTTCTACTCTGTCTTATAGGGTCACTATGAGTTGGAATTGACTCAATGGCAACAGGTGACTCAGAAGTGCCATGACTACTCTGCTTCCTGGCATAGGACAAAACTGACTCCTATCGATGCCACGAAGGATTTGGTGTGGGGGCGGAGGGAATTGCAAATATTCTGGCCTGCTCCTCACTAACTGGCTATGAGAGAAGGGGAATCAGCTGCCGATGTTGGGTGTCATAGATTGAATTCTGTCTCCCAAATATGTATTAGAATCTTAACCCTTACACTTGTGGATGTAATCCCATTTGGGAATAAGGTTTTCTTTGTCATGTTAATGAGGCTATATCAGTGTGGGGGTGTATGCCCTAAACCTAATCACTTCTGAGTTATAGAAAGAGTAGCATAGACACAGGGACAAGCAAGCAGGAATGGGGGGAGATAAATACCACCTGAGGATCTCCAAGGAGCAGAGGTACAGTCGCTGAAAGTGCCAAGCATCTTACTCAGAGCTGACAGAAAGAGTCTTCCCCTAGAGCCAGCACCCTGAATTCGAACTTCCAGCCTTCAGAACTCTGAGAAAACAAACATCTATCCTTTAAAGCCACCCACTTGTGCTATCTCTGTTACAGCAGCACCAGCGAACTAAGACACTAGGTGTACATTCACAATGGCTAAGATGGAGTTCAGGAGCTCTGGTTGTGCAGCAGTTAAGCACTCGGCTGCTAACTGAAAAGTTGGCAGTTGGAACCCACTTAGTGGCTCTGTGGAAGAAGGACCTGGCAATCTGCTCCCATAAAGATCGCAACCCAGAAAATCCTATGGGGTGGTTCTACTCTGTCACATGAGGCTGCTATGAGTCAGAATTGACTCGACAGCACACAGCAACAGGATGGAGTAAGTGTTGGAACAAGAGCTGACCCCATTCCTTGGGCCACGAAAGTTCAAAGCTGGTCCTTCTTCAACAAGCCAGTCTTACAACAATTTGAAGAGAGTATTTAGGGCCACACTTCATCTTCTTGTTTGTAGTCTCAAAGTTGCTGTATTCTCAGGGCAACTTCTGAGGTTCAGAGATTAAACCTTTCTGTGGTTGCAAGTGCTCGGCTGCTAACCCAAAGGTTGGCAGTTCGAATCCACCAGCTGCTCCTTGGAGACCCTATGGGGCAGCTCTACACTGTCCTATAGGGTCACTATGAGTTGGAATAAACGTGAACACAATGGGTTTGGTGTTTTTGGTATGGTTGCAATCCAGGCCCTGGCCACTTGCTAGACCTATGACATTGAGGGTGTTACTTATTCTCTCTAAGGCTCAGTTTCTGAACTTGTAAAACAGGAATAATAACATTCCTTTCTCACAGGTTTGTTGCCTTAGCTTGTATATATGAAGCATTTAGAATACCTGACATATAATGCCAAAAAATCAAACCAAACCACTTGATATAGCTCATGGTGACCCCGTGCCTGTTAGAGTAAAACTGTGCCCTATAGAGTTTTCAGTGGCTTATTTTTCAGGCCTTTCTTCTGAGGCGACTCTGAGTAGACTCGAACCACCAACCTTTTAGTGAGCAGCAATCATGTTAACTGTTTGTACCACCCAGGAACTCTGGCATATAAGAAGTACAAAGTAAATGTTGGCTTCACTACCTGTCTGTCAGTTTGTCACACTGTGGTGACTTGCATGTTGCTATGATGCTAGAAGCTATGCCACTGGCATTACAAACTCCCATGGTGGACAGGTTTCAGTGGAGGTTCCAGTCTAAAAGAGACTAAGAAGGAAGTCTTGGCGATGTACTCCTGAAAATTAACCAATAAATAGCTTATGGATTGTAACGGAATGTGGTCTGATATGGTGCCAGAAGATGTGCCCCCTTGATTGGAAGGCACTCAAAATACACGGTGGCCACAACAGGACTTGAGCACACCAAGGATGGTGCAGATGGCGTAGGAAAGGACAATGCTTTGTTCCGTTCTGCATGGGGTCATCATGAGTTAGAGCCAACTCATTGGCAACTAAGAACAACAAGGGTTAACTGACACCATCATCATCATCATCAAGATCATAATCAGCAGCAGCAGCAACTTTATAGTCATTAAAATCTCTGACATGGATGAAAGACTCCAGTTCTCAGAGACCCCAGAGACTGGAAATACAGGTAGGGCACATCAAGATGGCCAGACGTGGGAGGGTGACTAATATCACGTTGTTGATGTTCTGTCCCACGTGAGGGCTTGTGGCTATTTTTAACCACACTTCAGGGAACACAATCCACAACCAGTTCTAGGCTATTTAGTGAAATTATTTTGGAGTGCCTACATTTCATGAGTGCTTTTGTACCTCTAATTGATTTAGTTTTGCAATCACTTTCCCAACACGCAAAATGTTATAAAAATCACAAACAAACAAGAGAAAACAAAATGGCTCCTATTTGATGAAATTTTACTGAACTTCTAATTTTACTAAAAAAAATTTAAAATTTTAATATTCTCCTTTGTGAGTTGTCTTCTACTATTTTATTTCTTTGAGAAGATCTAAAATACTGTCTTAACTATATAGACAAAGAGATTTTGATGGGCAGTGAGGTCATGGTTCTAGGTCTGGATCTAGGAATGAAGACTGCAAGGAATCGAATTCTGACAGCAGCATGTGAGCTTGGAGGTGAGTCCTTCGCATGTGGAGCCTTGAGATGAGCCTGTGGTCCTGGCCGACACCTTGATTGCAGCCTTGTGGAACCTGAGCAGAGGCCCCAGCTAAGCTGCGCCTGAACTGAGTGTTTGAGATATTAAGTGTGTGTTGTTTTAGGCCAGTTAAGTTTGTGGCAACACAGTAATAGATAACTGATACAGACATTTGCTGTTGCCAGTCACTGATTCGTTACATATATGTATATTTATATATGTGTGTATATGTGTGTGTATATACGTGTGTATGTGTGTGTATATGTGTATATGTGTGTATATATGTGTATATGTGTGTATGTGTCTATATGTGTGTATATACGTGTGTACATATGTGTGTATGTGTGTATATGTGTATATGTGTGTGTATGTGTGTATAAATGTGTGTATATGTGTGCATATATGTGTGTATATGTGTGCATATATGTGTGTATATGTGTGCATATATGTGTGTATGTGTGTATATATGTATGTATGTGTATATGTGTGCATATATGTGTGCATGTGTGTATGTGTGTATATATGTGTGTGTATGTGTATGTGTATATATGTGTGTGCATGTGTATGTGTGTATGTGTGTGTATATGTGTATGTGTGTATATATGTGTGTGTATGTGTGTGTATCTGTGTGTATATGTGTCTATATATGTGTGTATATATGTGTATATGTGTGTGTATGTGTCTATATGTGTGTGTATATATATGTGTATATGTGTGTATATATGTGTGCATATATACAAAAAAAAAAAACCCATTGTGATCCAGTCAATTTCAACTCATAGCAACCCTAAAAGACTGGGTAGAACCGCCCCCCTAAGGTTTTCAAGGAGCAGCTGGTGGATTAGAACTACTGACCTTTTGGTTAGCAGCCATAGCTCTTAACCACTGCCCCACCAGGGTTTCCGTGCGTGCGTGTGTGTGCGTGTATGTGTCTGTGTGTGTATCTATCAGTTTACTGTACTGTGGTGGCTTGAGGGTTGCTATGATGCTGGAAACTATGCCACAAGTATTTTACATACCAGCAGGGTCACTTATGATGGACAGGTTTTAGCAGAGCTTCCAGACTAAGGCAGATTAGGAAGAAAGGCTTTGCAATCTACTTCTGAAAATTAGCCAATGAAAACCCTATGAATCACAACGGAACATGATCCAGTTTAGTGCTGGAAGATGTGCCCCCTATGTTGGAAGGCCCTCAAAAATACACACTGGCTAAAACAATCTTATACCATTTTGTTCTGTTGTACATGGGATCACTATGAGTCAAGGCCGACCTACTGACATTATGTAATACAATAATATACATAAATACACACACGCACACATATACATATGAGTATGTATATGTATGCACCCTGTCCTCACTTACTAACATGGTTAAGTTCCAAAGACCAGGTTATGCGAGAGTCGGGGCGTGCCCTGTCTTAGGGATCGCTGCCCATCAGGCGCTCCCAGCGCTTGTCGGGATGCGAGTGGTGCAGCGGGTGCTCCTTCCCCATCACGCCTTTCCCACCACCGGGAAGCCCACTGGGGCTGGGAGTGGGGTGGTGGTGGTGGTATCTGGTGTTGCCCACCACCTGACGCCCACCGTCCTCTGCCCGCGGCCTTCCACAACCCGCCCTGGGCGGGGACCCTGCTCGTCCTCTGTCTACGGCCCTGCGTCCCCCAATGGCCCCTCTTCCCTCTCCTCCCCTCCCCGCCTTCCCCATTGACCGCCTGCCCGCCCTTGATCTGTCGTCCTGCTGTTGCCCTGCGCCCTCGGTGGCCAGACCTACACGTCCCAGACTAGCAGAAGGCAGCATCCTGCGGCTGGTTGGCCGCAGCCCCTAGCGTGGCCGGGTTGCTGCGGGGCGGGGTGGGGTGGGGTGGGGGCTCTGGTATATCATTCAGGGTGGCCGACAGGGGGCGCCCCGGCTGGTCGCAGCCCCACCAGGGGCCCAGACCATCCGAGGAGCCACCTGAGAATTTTTTCAAGGTTGTCATCAGCTTATTAGCAAGATAGTCGATAAGTGGGGAGTAAGTGTATATATACATATTTCATATATATATATATATATATACATATTTCATATATATATATATATATATATATGAAAGGCCTGGTGGTCTACTTCTGAAAATCAGCCAATGGAAACCCTATGGGCCACAATAGTCAGATCCACAACTCATCACGGTCCTGGCAAACTTCAGCCTAGTTGGGCATGGGGTCTAGGGGAATAGGGCGACTCAAGGGTACCTACCAACAACAATGACATAAGTATATGTATGTATATGTTCATATATATCTATATCCCAATAATACTGTGAAGATTTTATTTTATTTTTATATAGAGAAAGCTGATGCTCAGGGACGCTGAGTACCTTGCCAGCTACCTTAAGGCAGAAGTGTGATTCAGAGAGAAAGAGATGTTTCTGTTTGGTTTGTTTCTTCTTTTGATCAAACTTTGCTAAGTTAGGCAAACGGTGTCACTTGCTTATTTTTTTAAAATTATTTTATTTTTGTTGTTGTTGTTGAGAATATACACAGCAAAACATACACCAATTCAACAGTTTCTACACATACGATTCAGAGACATTGATGACATTCTTCAAGTTGTGCAATCATTCCTACCCTCCTTTTCTGAGTTGTTCCTCCCCCATTAACATAAACTCACTGCCCCCTAAGGTTCCTCTCTATTCTTTCAAGTAGCTGTTGTCATTTGATCCCATATAGATAGATGTTGAAAGAACACAATGCTCAAGGCAGACACTCTTGACTAGTTAAGCCAAACTATAGTTTGGTTTTAAGAAGACTTCAGGGTATATTTCTGGTTTAAGGTTTAAAGATTATCTCAGGACAACAGTTTCACTTATTTTTTGTTTTTTATAAATAGAATAAAAAAGATGCTCAATATCTGCTCCATTCATTCATCCAGTAGAACTAACAAGACTGATGAAATAATGCCTTAAAGAACTCATTGCTCCCTGGAGATAGGCTTGTAAATGCAGTTAATATTTGAAAGAATTTTAAAGATTTTAAATTATATGGAAATTACTGAGGAGGTGCTCACTTCCTCAGAGCAATTCTTTCTTCTTTGTAACTAAAAGACAGTGATGTAGAAAGTCTATAATTTAGTTCTCTAGCAATATTACACAGACAGTGTTTCAAAAATCATTTATAGAAATGGACCCCAAAGCCTAATGAATACCTTTCGAGGATTCATATATCTCTTTTTGTCAGTCTTTATTGCATTTGTTCTGGAAAATGTAAAAAAACAATAGTTCGATTAGTTTTTGAGGATATTCTCCACCTTCCAGTTCTTAAATATTGCGGGACACTTTCCACTTACATTCAGCATAATATCCTGTACGCTATGCAAATGTTATTGGCTTTCAATAAAGAGCTAGAACAGGATAAAACCCTTACAATTAAACCTCAATTTTTTTGCTTCAATTTTTTAACTTCACCAAACTGTGCCACCAGAAAAACGCAGAGAAATTGCCTGGCCGATGGAAAAAAGAATATTTTGTTCTATCATACATCCAGAAATTGAAACTGAAAAAAGGAACAGAGTTGGCAGGAGAGAGAAAGGGAAAGCAAGAAGTTAAAATTCAGAGCCAGGCTTTACCTTTATGTTATAAAGCATGGTAAGTGTACTGTCAGATGCTTTTAGAAGTCAGGTGAGACTGATGGCTCTTTAATAGGTTTCAGAAAGTAATTCAGGCTGAAACAAAGACTCTAGTGCTTGATTCATAAGCATCACAATCATAATTATTGTTACTTTTGTGGTATTAAATAAAAGGCCATTATGTTTTATAGGATTTTATACAGAAATAATGTAGACATGTTAATGATTTAAATCTTTTGAGTCAAAAGGCATCTAAAACTTTGTGCTTTCTAGCTATTCAAAAAAAAAAAAGGAGAATAAAATTAGGATCTGTGGTATTACATTTGCAGTTATCTTTAACTCTTTTCTATCTTATAAACATCTGTCCTCAGAGTCTCAAGCTTGGACACAAGCATCCCTAGAAATGTATCTTTTTTTTTCTGGCCATATTCCCGCTGACTGGATGAAGTGGAAGAAATATCTTTATAATTTAATCCCACCTGATGTACCCCACCTTACTTCTCACCTCCTCTAACAACAGGCATACTTTTACTCCAGGCTGTGTCCTCATGGTCACGTCCACATTCCACTCAAGTTCAAATCTGTCCAAGATTCTCTCCCTTTGGAGATGCACTCCCTCCAGTCTTCTAGCTATCCAACATTCATCTCATCCTTAGCCTACACTCATCTCTCCCTTCTTCTGAATTCCCGTCATCGCTAATGGGTTGTGAGCCAAAAGCAGATCATTTCAGCTCTCTGAGGTTCAAGCCGTACGTCTTTAACTAGTAAAAAAACCAGTTGCCGTCACATCGATTCTGACTCATGGCAACCCGATACGTGTCAGAGTAGAACCGTGCTCCATACGGCTTTCCACTGCTGATTTTTTGGAAGTAGATCATCAGGGTTTTCTTCCGAGGTGCCTCTGGGTGGATTCAAACCTCCAACCTTTTGGTTAACAGCCAAAAGCGTTAACCATTAGCACCATCCGGGGACTCCGTACATCTTTAAAAAAGGAGTATTTGAAGAGGTGCAGATGCTTTCACCACTCATCTGTCAGTTTGTTACACTGTGGTGGATTGCATGTTGCTGTGATGCTGGAAACTATGCCACCGGTATTTCAAATACTATCGGGGTCACTATGGTGAACAGGTTTCAGCAGAGCTTCCAGACTAAGACAGACTAGGAAGATGGGCCTGGTGATTTATTTCTGAAAAAACTGGCCAATGAAAACCTTAAGAGTAGCAGTGGAACACTGTCTGATATAGTGCCAGATGAGTCTCTCAGGTTGAAAAGCACTCAGAATATGACTGGGGAAGAGCTGTCTCCTTAAAATAGAGTTGACCTTAATGATGTAGATGGAGTAAAGCTTCTGGGACCTTTATTTACTGGTGTAGCATGACTCAAAATGAGAAGAAACTGGGCAAACATACATTAGTAATTGGAATGTGGAATGTACAAATTATGAATCTAATTGTCAAAGATGAAATGGAACACTTATCCTAGGCATTCGTGAGCTGAATGGACTGTCACATTCATTATCAAAAAGAACATTTCAAGATCTATCCTGAAGTACAACTCCGTCAATGATAGGATAATATCCATATGCCTACAAGGAAGACTAGTTAATATGACCATTATTCAAATTTACCCACCAACTACTAATGCCAAAGATAAGGAAATTGAAGATTTTTATCAACTTCTGCAGTCTGAAATTGATCAAACATGCAATCAGGATGCATTGATAATTACTGATGATTGGAATAAGAAAGTTGGAAACAAGAAGGATTGGTAGTTGGAAAATATTGCCTTGGTGACAGAAATGATGCAAGATATTGCATGATAGAATTTTGCAAGACCAATGACTTCTTCATTGGAAATACCTTTTTTCAACAACATAAATGGCGACTATACACATGGACCTCACAAGATGAAATACACAGGAATCAAATCGACTACATCTGTGGAAAGGGACGATTGCGAACCACAATATCATCAGTCAGAACAAGGCCAAGGGCTGACTGTGGAACGGACCATTAATTGCTCATATGCAAGTTCAAGTTGAAGCTGAAGAAAATTAAAACAAGTCCATGAGAACCAAAGTATGACCTTGAGTAGATCTCACCTGAATTTAGAGACCATCTCAAAAATAGATCTGACACACTGAACACTAATGACTGGAGACCTAAAGAGTTGTGGGATGACATCAAGGATATAATAGATGAAGAATGCAAAAGGTCATTTAAAAGCAGCCAAGAAATAAAAAACCAAAATGGATGTCAGAATAGACTCTGAAACTTGCTCTTGAACATAGAGTAGCTAAAGCAAATGGAAGAAACAATGACATAAAAGAGCTGAACAGAAGATTTCAAAGGGCAGCTTGAGAAGACAAAGTAAATTATAATTTTGAAATGTGCAAAGACCTGGAGTTAGAAAACCAAAAAAAGAAGAACACGCTCAACATTTCTCAAGGTGTAAGAGCTAAAGAAAAAATTCAAGCCCTGAGTTGCAATATTGAAGGATTCTATGTGCAAAATATTGAACGATGCAGGAAGCATCAAAAGAAGATGGAAGGAATACACTGTACCAAAAAGAATTGGTCAACATTCAGCCACTTCAGGAGGAGGCATATGATCAAGAACCAATGGTACTACTGATCTCCTGCCACAGCACTCTGCCACCTCCCCACCCACCAGGCAGGAAGCAGTGAGTGCACCCGTGCTGCTGGTTGCCTGCCACTCAAACCCTGCCAGCCACCCTGCCCACCCAGAGAGTGCCATTGTGAACTCCTGTCCTGCCAGACCAACCAGAGGTGGTGGCCCACAACCACACAGCCCACCCCCAGTCACCCTGCACTCCTGATGAAAAGTGACACATGCTCATCCTGCCCGCCGCAGCTCCTCCCACTAGTGACAGGTGGTGAGTGCTCCTGTGCTGCCAGACCATCAATTGGCGGAACCCACCAGCCCCACCTGCCTCAATATATCAAAATAAAACAAAACCAAAAATCAGGACAAAACAAACATACTATCAATCAATAAATGCATAATAAATAAAATAACACCTTAATGTCTCAGAGACAGCAGACAATAATAAATCATATGAAAAAACAGGATAAGATGGTTGAAACAAGAGAGCAAAATAAAGGAAAAGAAAACCTTCCAGAGAAAAAAACAATAATAGAACTACCTAAGAAGGAATTCAAAAGACTTATATCTAGGATCGTCAAAGAGATCAAGGAAAAACAGAAAAAAAATCTATAAGAATTCAGGAAAACAATAAAAAAACAAAAGAACAGATTCAATAGATAGTTGCTGCTGTTAGATGCCATCGAGTCAGTTCTGACTCATAGTGACTGTATAGGACAGAGTAAAAGTGCCTCATAGGGTTTCCAAGGTGCAGCTGGTGGATTTGAACTGTCAAGCTTTTGGTTAGCAGTCGAGCTCTGCTCTTACAGTTAGAAACTATACAAAAACAACTAGAAATTCAGAAGATTAACTATAAAATATCAGAAATAGATAACTCAATGGAAAGACAGAATTAGAATTGAATCAATAGAAAAAAGAATCAGTGAAATAGACGACAAATTCCTTGATACTAATTTGTTTGAGGAACAATCAGAAAAAAGAAAGAAGAAAATTGAAGAAAGCCTAAGAGTTATGTGAGACACCATCCAGATGAATAATTTATACATAATAGCAATTCCAGAAGAGGAAAGAAAGGAAGGTACAGAGAAAATTTTTGAAGATATATTGGCTGAAACTTCCCAAATACCATGAAATAAAAGAAGATTACCATTCAAGAAGCTCAGGGAACTCCATAGAGGATAGAAACCCCCCAGAATCACCTACAACTATCAATCAAACTTTGCAAAACCAAAGACAAAGAAAAATTCTGAAAGTATCTCATGAAAAATAAAATATCACTTAAAATGGTCACCAATAAGACTAAGTGTTGATTTCTCATCAGAAACCATGCAGGCAAGAAGGCAATGGGATGGCATAGATAAAATCCTAGAGGAGAAGAATCTCCAATCAAGAATGATATATATCCAACAAAAATGTCCTTCAGAAATGATGGTGAAATTAAGACATTCTCAGATAAGCAGAAACTGAGGGAATTTGTAAAAACCAGACCAGCCTCACAAGAAATATTAAAGGGAGCCCTTTGGCTAGAGAACCAATGATATCAGACAACAACCTGACATAAAGATACATGACCACATCACCCGGACACCGAACCAGATGAAAACTTCACAAAAGCAAATGAAACTAAAAAACTGACTACAGGAAACCAGAGGAGTTAAGCTGTAAGTGATGACAGCCTCAGAACAAAAAGGGAGAATAAAAGAGGTAGTTACAGAACTTCTATATGAGGAGGAAGTCAAGACAATTTCAAGATATAACGGACCATTTTAATTTTAAGAGTATTAAGGTAAACTTCAGGGTGCCACAAAGAAGAGTAATAAATCCACTCACCAAAATAAAGAAGAAAACCAAAAAGACTCAGTAGATGCAAAAAACAACAACTGATATGAAAAGAAAATTCATATACAAAAAGAACTCAGCACAATTAAGAGGAACAAAGAAACCATTAACACCACAAAAAAAAGTATAACAAAATAACAGCAATGAATCTATACCTATAGTTAATCACATTGAACGTAAATGGATTAAGTGGACCAGTCAAGAGACAGAGAGTGGCAGAATGCATTAAAAAAAATGATCCATCAACATGTTGCATACAAGAGATACACTTTAGACACAAAGACATAAACAAGTTAAAAATCAAAGAATGGAAAAAAATATATCAAGCGAAAAATGTCCAAAAGAGAGCAGGAGTAGCAATAATAATTTTGGATAAAATAAATATTAAGTCAAAATCTCTTATAAGAGACAAAGAAGGGCATTATATACTGATTAAAGGGTCAATCCACCAAGAAGACATAACTGTAATAAATATTTATGCATCCAATGACAGAGCTCCAAAATACATAAAACAAACTCTAACAGAATTGAAAAGAGAAATAGCTTTACAATAATAATAGGAGATTTAAAACATCACTTTCAACAATGGACAGAACAACTAGAAAGAAACTCAGTAAAGGTACAGATC
The DNA here is from genome assembly GCF_000243295.1 of Trichechus manatus latirostris. Lineage (NCBI taxonomy): Eukaryota > Metazoa > Chordata > Mammalia > Sirenia > Trichechidae > Trichechus > Trichechus manatus. The sequence goes on along the minus strand of NW_004444039.1, from coordinate 2,209,981 downwards.
TAGAATAACACAATCAACCAACCTTACCTCACAGACATATACATAACACATCACCCAACAGCACCACAATACACATTCTTCTCCAATGCACATGGATCATTCCCCAAAATAGACCGTATTTTAGGCCACAAAGCAAGAGCAAGCCTCAATAAATTTAAAAACATCAGCATAATATAAAGCATCTTGTTAGACCATAATGCTATAAAACTAGAAATCAATAACAAAAAGAACAAGGAAAAAAATTAAATGAGTGGAAACCGAATAACACCTTACTTAAAAACTACTGGGTCATAGAAGATATTAAAAATGAAATAAAAAAAATTCTTAGAATCACGTAAGAATGAAGATACAACATACCAAAACCTGAGACACAGCAAAAGCAGTGCTCGAATGAAAATTTATAGCAATAAATGCACACATCAAAAAAGAAGAAAGATCCAGAGTTAATAACTTAACCCAACAATGTGAACAAGTAGAAAAGAAACAGCAAAAAAAGTCCATAGTCATCAGAAAAAGGAAATAACAGAAATAAATGAAATAGAAAAACAATAGAAAGATTTATCAAAACTAGAAGTTGGTTCTTTGAAAGGATCAATAAAATTGACAAACCACTGGCCAAACTGGCAAAGGAAAAAAATGAGAAGATGCAAATAACCAAAATAAGCAATGAAATGAGTGACATTACAACAGAACTAACCAAAATAAAGAGGATTATTTCAGAATATTATGAAAAATTGTGCTCTAACAAATTTGAAAACCTGGAAGAAATGGAAAAATTTCTAGTAACACACCATCTACCTAAACTAACACAAACAGAGGTAGAAAACCTAAATAAATCCATAAAAAAAGAAAAAATTGAAGATGTCATAAAAAAAAACAACAAACAAACAAAAAGCCCCAGTGCAGATGGCTTCACTGAAGAGTTCTACCAAACATTCAGACAAAAGTTGACACCAATTCTACTCAAACTATTTCAGAATGTAGTGAAGGAAGGCATATTCCTTAATTCATTCCATGAACCCTGATACCAAAGCAGGCGAAGATAGCACCAAAAACAAAAACAACAATAACAAAATTACAGACCGATATCCCTCATGAATACAGAAGCAAAAATTTCCTACAAAATCTAGCCAACAGAATACAACAACATATCAAAAAAAATAATACATCACGATCAGGTGGGATTCATACCAGGGATGCAAGGGTGGTTCAACATCAGAAAGTCAGTCAGTGTAATTCACCACATAAATAAAACAAAGGAATGGAATCACATCTTCTCAATAGACGCAGAAAAGGCATTTGATAAAATCCAACAGTCTTTTCTGATAAAAACTTTCAGCAAAATAGGAGTAGAAGGGAAATTCCTCAACATAATTAAGGGCATATACACAAAACCAACAGCCAACATTATTCTCAACAGAGAGAGATTGAAAGCATTCTCCTTGAGAACGGGAATGAGACAAAGATGCCCATTATCATCACTCTTTTTCAGTGTTGTATGCGAAGTTCTAGCCAGAGCAATAAAGCAAGAAAGAGAAATAAAAGCCATCCAAATTGGTAAGGAAGAAGTAAAACTATCCCTATTCACAGATGACATGATTCTATACATAGAAAATCCCAGCACTTTCTGATAAAGGTTAAAGACTACAGCCTTCAGTGTGGATTACACCTCAACATAAAGACTACAAAAATCCTCACACCCGGACCAATAAGCAACATCATGATAAACGGAGAAAATATTGAAGTTGTCAAGATTTCATTTTACTTGGATCCACAATTAACACCCATGGAAGCAGCAGTCAAGAAATCAAACAACATATTGTATTGGGGCAAATCTGCCACAAAAGATCTCCTTAAAGTATTATAAAGCAGAGATGTCACTTTGAGGTCTAAAGTGCACCTACCCAACCCATGGTATTTTCAATCGCTTAACATGCATGTGAAAGCTGGACAATGAATAAGGAAGACCGAAGAATTGACACCTTTGAATTATGGTGTTGGCAGAGAGTATTGAATACACCATGGACTGCCAGAAGAACCAACAAATCTGTCTTGGAAGAAGTTCAGCCAGAGTGCTCCTTAGAAGCGAGGATGGTGAGACTTTGTCTCACATGCTTTGGACATGTCATCAGGAGGGATCAGTCCCTGGAGGAGGACATTGTGCTTCGTAAAGTAGAGGGTCAGTGAAAACAAGGAAGACCCTCAAAGAAATGGATTGACTCAGTGCACAATGGGCTCAGACACAGCAATGACTGTGAGGATGGCACAGGACTGGGCAGTGTTTCTTTCTGTTTTACAGAGGGTTGCTATGAGTTGGAACCGACTCCATGGCATCTAACAACAACAACAGATGTTTCCACGGCTGACATTCAATCATTCTATTCTAGGATGCAATGTTGCAGAAAGTAAGCTACCATCAAAAACCTTGATTCAGCTCGGTGTCTGTTCAAGTAGAACACCTCGTATAGCATTCTAATTCTGAAGACAACGATAAGTGAGGCGTTTATTTGGATGTCTACATTCTGTCTTTTGGTTCTATAATCTCATTACCTTATGTTTCTGACCATCACATCCCTAAAGCAACTATCTTGGTATTAAGTTTTATTTGTATTATTAATGTTTTTGTTTTCACCTACTGCTATTGTTACTTGGATTTTTGTGTTTACCCAAGCGTATTTACATCTGGGTCAATTTTCTGTGTGCAAAAGAAGCCTTTTACATGCTGGTTTTCTTGGGTGATTATTTTGCATATAACTTCGTGTCATTTAAAGATGTAAGTCACATGAAGATACCTTGTACCCTTTATTTTAACTTCTTCTAGGTTAACATTATCATTTCACATCATTAATCTAAACCAACTTAGCTCTACCCAATCTCCAAAACCTTCAACCTATAGAACCAGACTCACAAGATCAAGATTCTCCAGGGAACAAGATTGAGATTTTCTATTAATACTCTATAGACTTATTACATCAACCAGTCCCAGAGTTGAGTAAACTGAATTATGTCAGGCAAGGGAATATATTTTTATTCTCTTTTTTCATTCTCTCCTAGAGTCTTTTAGGGGCCCTGGTGGCGCAGTGGTTAAGAACTCTGCTGCTCACCAAAAGGTCGGCAGTTCAAATCTACCAGCTGCTCCTTGGACACCCTATGGGGCAGTTCTACTCTGTCCTATAGGGTCGCTGTGAATCAGAATTGACTTGACGGCAACAGGAGTGTGTTTTATTGGTTTAGAGTCTTTCAAAGATTAGTTATTGAGCATCCAGTATTGTGTAGGCACCGTTCTGGTGATACATCAAAGGAAGGATAAAGTCTCCTCAAACATTCTGGGTGTGGGGGAGAGTGTAGGAATAAAAGCAGTAAAAAAGTGAACAAATACAAAAACAATGTGATTTCAGACAATGATAAGTGTTATCGTGGAACTGGGGACAGTGGTGGTTCAGGGGTAGAATTCTCACCTTCTGTGCAGAAGACCTGGGTTCTGTGCAGAAGACCTGGGTTCTATTCCCAGCTGATGCACCTCACACGCAGCCACCACCCGTCTGTCAGTGGAGGCTTGCGTGTTGCTATGATACTGAACAGGTTTCAGCAGAGCTTCCAGACAAGACAGACTAGGAAGAAAGGCCTGGCACGCCCAAATCAGCCAGTGAAAACGCTTGCGGATGGCAATGGTCAAATCCCGTTGTGCATGGGGTCGCCATGAGTCAGCGGCCAACTTGACGACCGCTAACAACAATACATGGAACTAAAAGCAGGGTGATCATATGGAGAGAGACTAGAAGATGTTGTTTTGGCTGGGAGGGAGGGTCAAGAAAGGTCTCTCTAAGGGGGGTAGCATCCAAATTGAGTCCTGAATGACCAGAAGGACCAGTCACATGATGATCAGGGAAGTCTATTCCAGACAGAAGGAGCCATTAGTATGACAGCCTTAAGATGGGAGTGAGCTCAGTGTGTGTGAGGAACAGGGGGGAAAAAAATACAGAGCCCCTGGGCATGGTGAATAAGAAGAGAGAGAGGCAGGGGCAGATCATGTGGGGTTTTTAAGGCAGGCTAAAGGGGTGGGGTTTTATCTCAAGTTAGTGCCAGGCCATCAGAGGATTTATACTTAAAAAATATTCACTCTAGCTGCCACATGGGGAACAGATTGTGTGGGAAGTAGAAAGGTGAGTGGGTGGGTGGTGCAAGAGTGGAATCAGGAAACCAATAAATAATTATAGAGGGGAGAGATGGTGTGTTCAACCATGATGGTAGTACTAAAGAGGCAGAAAAACTGTTACTCAAGTAATAGATTTCTGGAGTAGTGATTACCCAGTATATCAAAGGAGTCCCTGGGTGGTGCAAATGGTTAAGCTCTTGGCTGCTAACTGAAAGGTTGGAGGTTTCAGTCTACCCAGAGGATCCTCAGAAGAAAGGCCTGGAGATCTCTTTCCAAAAAGTTAGCCATTGAAAACCCTATGGAGTACAGTTCTACTCTGACACACATGGGGTCGCCATGAGTCAGAGTGGAGTAGATGGCAACATGTTTAGTATCTCAAAGGATACCTTACATGCGTCCAGCTTTCACGCAGAAAAGGAATTAAAAAAGCAAATACCATATGGATCGTCATCCTACATCATAGTATTTTGGAGGTAGAAGGAACTTGAGAGGTTTTTTAACAGACGACAAGATGGTGGCCTTATAGGTAAAGGGACTTCCTCAAGGACACGCAGTTAGCTGGCTCCAGAAACAAGGCTAAATCTCATCTCCTGTCTTCCTCACCATGTTCAGGCTCATTGCTAGTTTGGAATTTGCCTTTTGGATCATATTATAGCTGATATTATGCAGTGCAGCTTACTTAAAATTTCAGAAAGACTACTTTTATGTAAGTATCTCATATGTTCTAGGACTTTGTTTTGTTGTGATGGGAAAGAAGTCAAATGTCCTGACTCAGGAAGAGAAAGCACTGTAGCATTTAGCATAGACTGAGATTAGACTCTTTCCACACATCTGTGTCTACTGTTAGTATCCCTATGTGTCTGACAATATAAGCTGAACAAAAGACGGGGGATTTCTCTCTTCCAAGAAGTAGTTTCAAGATCTGAAACTAAATTATTTCATGAGGCAGAGAACTTTGAAACAAGCAATAGGGCAAATGAAAACTTAGACATTACACCAAATTTAATAAAAGCATTTCAATTTTGCGTGCTTTGTGAGTTCGTTAACTTTCACATGGAAGTTCTTGACTTCCTAAAGAGTTGATTTGCATCCCAGTTCCCAGGACAGGATTGAAAGAGGCCAGGAGTGCTTCCTGTTGACAAGAGATGAATTGATTCTTTGAGATATGCTACAGCCATGAGTTACTTTCTAGTGTTTACTGTTCTGTATCCATAACTGAGTTATGATCAACTTTCTTTATTATCATGTTAGAATGTGACAAATGTGTTGGCTGGGCAAGGAGACTATCAGTCCAAACCTAAACATAATATGTACAAGTACTCAACTCAGTTATAGGTTATACAGTAAGGATTCCATTTTCGATTCCTAGTACATATAAGAAGCTATTTCCAAGTGTTATCCCCATAACAAACATTGTACCCTGGAATTTCAGGGTGCTTTCTTTAGGGAGATGGAGTCCCCAGGTGGTGCAAATGGTTCAGCACTTGGCTACTAAGTGAAAGGTTGATGGTTCATACCCACCCAGAGGTCCCTCAGAAGAAAGGCCTGGCAATCTGCTTCTGAAAGGTCATAGCTATTGAAAACCCTATGGCGTACAATTCAAAGACTATATCCTCAAATGCTCATGAATTTTAAAGAAGGCACCATAACTTCCATGTTCATCTTTTTTTTCCCCCCATTTATCTGGTTATCTAATGGACATGGGTTGAACACCTACTATGTGCAATGCCATGAATTTGTATTAAGAAAACATGGAGAATCATTTCCATTTCATTTTCTTTTTCTGGGGGAAATGCAAATATAACAGTTCTATAACTTTGTATCCTTAGGTTTGCAGAAGTCAACTTTTAAAAATATTTATTTATGGCTCAAAAGAAGCAAAACCTTAATTAGTATATGCTGCAACAATGTGATAAAAGACACTTTGGTGGTCCAAATTCTTCCATGCTTCAGTGTTTTTAATCCATCGATCTATCGAGCTACTTTATATAGCTCCACCACCTGTCTTTCAGTTTGTTGTACTGTGGTGGCTTGAATATTGCTATGATGCTGGAATCTATGCCATTGATATTTCAAATACCAGCAGGGTCACCCATGGCGGCTAGGTTTTAGCAAAGCTTCCAGACTAGGACAGACTAGGAAGAAAGGCCTGGGATCTACTTCTGAAATTAGCCAGTGAAAACCCCGTGGATCACAACAGAATATTGTCCAATACAGTGATGGAAGATGAGCCCCCTGGGTTGGAAAACTAAATTAAACCCGTTGCCCTTGAGTTGATACCACCTCATAGTGACCCTACAGGACAGAGTAGAACTGCCCCACAGGGTTTCCAAGGAGTGCCTGGTGGATTTGAACAGCCAACCTTTTGGTTAGCAGCCACAGCTCTTAACCACTACACCACCAGGGCTTCCAAAGCACTCAGAATACACAGTGGCTGCAATAATGGGCTCAAGCATGCCAAGGATCAGAAATAGTGCAGGACCAGATGTTTTGTTCTGTTGTGCATGGGGTCGCCATGAGTTGGAGCCTATTTGAAGGCAACTAACAAATTGAAAATACTGAGAATTGTTATTAAATTTGTCCAGTTTTCCATTTTTTAATACAAATATGTCTATCGATCTAAGTACTTACCTACCTATCTATCTACCTATCCATTCATCATTTTTATTAAACTGGTCAATACAGAAATTATCCATGTGAGCTTTAAATATGATGATTCTATAAAGCAGATATTTAATGAAACAAATACCTTACTATGAATGCCTTTTTCAGAGCTTCTTTTTTCCTAAGACCATGGAATCTTATCTTGACAATCCACTGAGAGAAATCAGGGCAGGGGGTATCAAACCTTACTGGAACTTTTATTTAGTTCATTACTGGTTTTCAGACTCCAGCCAGTTGTGAATTAAATAGATGATCAAGTGATATTAGATCAAGTCAAGGGAACTAAAGTCATCCTTGCTTTTCTTTTATAATCATTTATTCATCTTGTCCACTCCACTGGTAACACTAGAGACCAATTCAAGGTTTCAGCTGGGCGATTTTAAAGAGTCCCAACCCTTAAGCTCGCCCTAGAGCTGCAGATTATTTTTTCTAAAACATAGCACTAATCTTATCACTGACCTACTCAAAAGGTTTCAGATGAAAGTCTATCACCTTCTAAATTAAACACAAAACTCCTCGGTCTTGTTCTTAAGGCTACAGTGTGGTCCCAACCCACTTTGGTGCATCTCCCTGAAGACAACACCAGACTGAGATTCAAATTTATGTAAACACTTCTTTCTGCTACCAGAAACAGCTCTTTCTCTAGCCTCTGCCTTTTATTTTTCTCACTTTTGAGAATCCACACTCATGTTGCCTCAAATCAGGCATTGTCTTGCCTCAGCAAAAACTTCTCTTGGCGAAAAGCTGCAAGGTATATGTCTTGCCTCTTCTCCACATGGCTTTTCAAAAGAGTATATCATTTACAATAGAGCACTATTTATTTTCCCCCCAAATAAAGTTTCTTTTATTGCTTTTCTCTCATTACAAAAGCAATACGTTCGTTATAGAAAAATTAGGTAACAAAGATAGGGGGCTATAGAAACCATTCATAGTCCTACTGTTCAGACACAGCTACAGTTGATACTTTGTGTATCTCTTTCTTCTTTTGCAAGAATATTACACTTTAGGAAGTTCTTGCACATGGATTTAAAGTAATTCTAAAACACCAGTTATTACAAATGAAAGAAACAAAAATAAACAGAGATTCCACCATCAAATACACTTGATTGTCTACTTCGCATAGTCATTTTCTTACAAAAAGACCACATCCACATAATTTTATACCCTTTTTACACCGTTGAAATTTCTTTCCATCTCTGGGTTCTCATGGGTCATGCTTTTGTTCTGAACACATATAAATAAGCTATCGGATATGCATAACATCAGTCCCAGTAATACTCAAGTAAGTAACTGCAAAAGCTGGTGACAATTTCTAATTAGTAGGAGAACACAGAAGCGTCATGTTCCACTTTAAGCTCAGAATTTCATGATCTTCTATAAATAAACCCTTTGGCACACTGGCGTCATATGTAGCAAAATCAGAGAATGACAACTGTATTGCCGACCCACTCAACCCACTGTGATTGGTTAAAGTTAAGTAGGTAATCAAAGCCCACGGTTACTTCTTTGCATAGATAATTTTAGCTCTGATTAACCTGACAATCACATCCCAAAATTAACTTTTCTGCTGGAAAAGAGGGACGTTAAACCCTTGCTGAAAACCAACGTGAGTAATGAGTATCAAAAAGGCTCAGCTCTCAAATCATAATAGCTCCTAATAATCTATTTATTGCAGAGTCTCCTCCCCTGCCCCAGCTCTTCCTCATATAAGGGGGAAATTTTTTTTCTTTTCATTTTTATGCTGTCATATGTACGTAGTTGGGAGAAGATTACATCATAATCCACTTCAACATTCTTTATATCATCAGTATACTTGTTGAGGGACAGTCTTCTCTAGAAGGCTGGGCATTTTAAGCTGACTTTCCTTGTGTGGCACAAACTGTTTGCACGTGACTAACAACCTAGGTTGGTAGTTTGAACCCACCCGGTCGCACATGAGAGAAAGTTCTGGTGATCTGCTTCTCTAAAGAGTGTCGTTGTTAGATTCTGACTTTTAGCGACCCCTTGTGACAGAGTAGAATTGCCCTATAGAGTTTCCTAGGCTATAATCTTTACAGGAGAAGACTACCAGGTGTTTCTCCCTCAGAGCTGCTGGATGGGTCCTAACTGCCAACATTTTGGTTAGCAGAAGAGCACTTAACCGTTGCACCACCTGGGCTCCTTCTGTAAAGATTACAACCAGGAAAACCCTATGGAGCAGTTCTATAAAATGTGGGGTTGTGACGAGTTGGAATCGACTCTGTGGCAATGAGTTTGGTTTGCTTCCATAAAAATATTAAATTTAGACAGCTCTAGGAATATTTCAGTCATAAACATCAAGTTCTGCCAATCCTTGTACATTGGATCTGTATCTGTGTGAGAATTTATGTTGCTTTTCACGTGACTGACAGTCTGTCTATTGACACTGATGTTGTAGTCATTTCAGATTAAGTCCCAGAGATAGACTTTCTATATGCAAGCTTTCATCTGTGTGCAAATATCTTAAAATCACCAGTGCTAAGTAATTTAAGGGCCTTGTGTGGGCTTCAGGAAATCTATAAATCCCTGAAATGATATGTAACATTTTATGTTATGAACTTTTGTGCATTGTTCTGGGGAAGGGGTCTATAACTTTCATCATTTTCTAGAAGGGTCTGTGACCCCAAAATGTCTAAGAATATTTGCCCTACATTAAATACAAGGAAGAGAACCTGCTTTCATGTTCATGCAGCAAAGTGATAGCTTATGTTTGGATAGTCTTTGTATATAAAATGAGAAGGTAAATGACAGGAAAAGTTCTTTTGAGAAAACTTTAAGAATTTTAGCTAAGAATATTATTTAAAGGTGGATTGTTTTCCAGGATAATACCCAACAGCTTGATGACAATCAGGCTTATGCACATAAGCAATTAAGAAGGATAACAGTAAGTGATGGAATGGAGGTTTCCTACAGAACTGCCTTTATTTAAATTTTTGTTAGAAAGTTATTAAAAACCAAACCTGTCGCCATTGAGTTGATTCCAACTCATGGCGACCGCATGTGTTACATAATAGAACTGAGCTTCATAGGGTGTTCTTGGCTGTAATCTTTATGAAAGTAGACGCCCAGGGATCTCTTCCTTGGCTCCTCTGGGTGAGTTCAAACAGCCAACCTTTGGGTTAGTCAATCACAAACCGGTTGTGCCATCCAGGGATCTAGGATGTTACTGTTTTCGTTGTTATGTGCCATTAAGTTGATATTTGACTCATAGCGACTCTGTGTGACAGAGTAGAACTGCCCCATAGGGTTTTCTAAGCTGTAATCTTTACTGGAACAGATCTCCAGGGTCTTTCTGCCATGGAGCAGCTGGGAGAGTTTGAACCACTAACCTTTTGGTTAGCAGCTGAACACTTAACCACTGCACCACCAGGACTCCTAGGATGTTATTAGTAACCTATTTTTCAGACTGTTAAAATAATTAGTACAATAGAACTCTTGCTACTTATACTATGAGGGTATCATGAGAAAGTTATTTGTTGTATCAAAGTATGCTCATATACTTGAGGGGTCCCAGGAGAAATCCCTGCTTGAACTTAGTTTCAAAATTAACTGCCCTGAACCTGAGTGAATATTTCCTTTAATGTAAACTTATGGACATTGTGAATTGTACGAATCTACAAGTTCTGTAGCACAGTGTATTTAAGACATATTGCAAGTGATTTTTATTATTAATGTTAAGAGATTTTAAATTATTTACTTGAGAAATAAATTAGAGAAGACTCAAGGATATCCTGTAACAATGTCATGGTCACTTCAATTCTCATATACTTCTTCTTGCGCAACAAAGAGAAGGAATAACTAGTAGCAAATGAGCTACCGTTGGGTGCCCACAGAGGGGCATACCTCACAGGTGCAAGTCGCCTGTCCTATAAGTTGAAGTGGGGAAAATATTGAGAATTGTTATTAAATTTGTCCAGTTTTCCATTTTTTAATACAAATAGGTGAACTCATCCAAAGCAGAGGTTTCGCTCATCACGGTACATGTGTCCAGGCCCTTTACTGGTTCTACTCGGCCCCCAACTTGATTTTTCATTTTTTTCTTATTCTCTCTCTCTTTTCCTTTTCTTTTTTCTTTAGAGAGGGCACTACTTTAAATTCAGGCAATCTTGTTGGAGACCATATATTCTTGTAAACCACTCAGTTACTTTCTATAAAAAGATAATAAATACATTTAAAAAATTGCAATAAATGCCCACTTCATTTGCTTTCTTGGTTGGAAATCCATTAGTAAAATGTTTCAATATTTGCAGTTAGCCGTGGGGAAAAATCACTTTCATTCTCAACATCACAGAGCCTTGTAATCTAAGTGAACACACAGGACCATATTGAGAAACATTCCTAACCTATAATTATTAATTAAAACTCAAAGAAAACTTTAATCTAAAAAAACAAAAAAATCCCATTTAGTAATGTAAACTTAAGAGGCAGTTGTGGAAAAAGTCTCCTTCTGAAATTTCCTCCCTCCCTTCCTTCCTTCCTTGCTTCCTCCCTCCCTTCCTTGTTTCTTTCCTTTCTTCCTCCTTCTCTCCCTCCCTCCCCCTTTTTCTCTCTCTATTTCTTCCTTTCATTTATTCCTGTTAATTTTTGTGCTTACCGCCTTGCCAACGAAGAGTTTACCGAGAGTAAAGTTGAGTTTGGGAAGCATTAATTTCATAATGAGTTGCAGTCCTTGGGTGATGGGAATGATTAATGCACTTGTTGCTAACTGAAAGGTTGGAGGTTCCTGTTCACCCAGGAGCACTTTGGAAGAAAGTCTTGGCAATCCACTTCCAAAAAATCAGCCATTGAAAACCCAGTGGAGCACAGTTCTACTCGAACACACTCGGGGTCGCCATGAGCTGGACTCAACTCAACAGCAACTGGTGGTAATGGTGGTGAAGCTAAAAATGGCCACTTCCTAGGAGATGAGCATGATACAACCAAACATACAAACAAGGTGACTGATAATGAAGGAAGGGGCAAAAATGAAGGGAGAAAGACGCTCTAGAAAGAAATTGGGAGGTAGAAAGCCCATGAGTTGATTGAGGTTGAAGAACTGCAGGCAAGAAGTCAGAGGAAGGAAATGGCAAGGAGCCCTTCAGAGATGATTGGGGCAGGAATGCCAAAGATCTGTTCACTTAAAGGTCCTGCTGTTGTAATTTAACTTCCCATCTGATTCGACTCACCAAAACCAAAAAAAACCAAAGGCTTTGCCGTCAAGTCGATTCCAACTCATAGCGACCCTATAGGACAGAGTAGAACTACCCCGTAGGGTTTCCAAGGAGCAGCTGGTGGACTCAAACTGCTGATCTTTTGGTTACTATCTGAATGTGTAACCATTGTACCACCAGGGCTCCCTGGTTAGAATTAGTAGTCCTAAAATATCCATACTGAAGGAAAACAGTTCCTTGTACCTACACTAACCGATAAAAGGAAACTTTGTTTTGATCTTCAGTGGGTGAAGTCTTCCAGAGAAGTGTAGAGCATTCAAAGTGGCTCAGTTGCGCTCTTAACTACAAATGGCAGACATTGAGCATCTTTTATTTCTGGTTGCCATTTACCCCTAAGGTGTCCTCCACATGTTAAATCCAATCTTTTTCTAAAAGAAATTATGTAATGTGAACATTTATTTTCACAGGAAAGATAAGGTATTCTTTTACCATTAATAGATGTGTGCATCTGAAGTCTGGGTATGGGCTGTTGCTGTTAGCTGTTGACTAGTCAGCCCCTGATTCACGGTCACCCCATGTACAAAGGAACAAAGCACTGCCTGGTCCTATGTCATCCTCTTGATCAGTTGGCGGATGGAATCATTTTGATCCATAAGGCTTTTATTGGCTGATTTTCAGAAGTGAGTCACCAGGTCCTTCTTCCTAGCCTGTCTTAGTCTGGAAGCTCCAATGAAACCTGTTCAGCATCCCAGCAACACACAAGTCTCCACTGACAGGCAGGTAGTGGCTGCACATGAGGCGCATTGGCCGGGAATTGAACCTGGGTCTTCCTCATGGAAGGCAACTATTCTGGTCTGGGTAGTCTCCTTTAAAAGGAGTCGTGACGTAAGACGAGGTATACACACATTTTTGTTTTAAAGGTAGCAATGTAATAATGCAAAGAAGAATGAGGTAGAAAAGAAGTGATCAGCGAAGCAAGAGGGCAGCAACCGAGCCCTTCAGGTTCACTATGCTTTGAATCCAACCTCTACAATCGAAATATAAAAAAAACAAGAATCATCTGATTCATCACTTCCAGCACATGACTTATCAAAACTTCTTAAAAACATCAACAGGCTATATTACTACAGACTTATATTTTTCAGTCAACTTATTCACTTTCATTTATTATATACTGCTGTGTTTACAAATAACACGGAGAAACAACAGTAATAGCTATCATTTAGTTCAGAAATGATACAAATAAAATATTTTATAATTTTTTTTACTTTATAAATAAAAAAAAAGCAGAGAAATAAATAACAGTTGCTAAGATTTATTAAATGCTACCCTTGTGCCATTCACAATTCTAAGCCCTGTAAGTATCTTAACTTAACTCCTCGCTTCCCGTTATTTTGCAGATGTGATTACAAGCACAGAGAGCATAAGGCTAGGGACCAGGTAAGTGAAGACAGAGCCAGGATTCAAACCCAGACACTCTGGCTCCAGAACCCTTGTTCTTAACCACCATGCTATGTATTAGATTGAAACAAACACTGACAGAACCATGTATATTAATGTTAATCTTCTTAAACTTCATAGCCCATGTATAATAATCTAATAGGCCCCGTACATAGGTGGTTGAGAAGGGATTAAGTGTGCAATGAAAATAGAGCTAGGAAATAGGCAGCAAAGATACAAGCTCCAAACCCGTTGCCGTTGAGTCAATTCTGACTCATTGCAACTTCGTGTGTTACAGAGTAGAACTGCTCCATAGGATTTTCTCGGCTGTAGTCTTACAGAAACAAGTTGCCAGGTCTTTCTTCTGTGGCGCCACAGGGTGCTTTTGAAACGCTTAACCTTTAGGTTAGTTGTTATTCTTGTTAGTTGCTGTTGAGTCGATTTTGATTCATGGTGACTTCACGTGTGCAGAGTAGAACTGATCCACAGCATTTTCGAGGCAGTGACCTTTTGGAAGCAGATTGCCAGGCCTATCTTCCTAGGCACCTCTGGGTGGGTTAGAATCCCCAATCTTTGGGCGAGTAGCTGAGCGTTTACCCGTTTCCGTCACTTAGGGACTAGTCTCCCTAACTTCCTTCACTACCCCTTCCAAACTTTCTGAATTCCAGCTTTAAACCTTTTTCTTCCAAAGAAGTCAATCGAGAATGAAAAATATTCATATGGCCGCTCTCTTCTTTAATAACAAGCAAGCGTATAATCCCATTAGGGATATCGGGCAGGCAGCTGAATTTTTATTCCCTGTCTGCAAAAAGTAATTCAGGAATGTATCAAATGAATATGTAGTCTCACCCGCAGTGAAGCAGGAAATGCCCTCTAATAGCAAATGAATTTGGACTTATATTTGGTTGCAAAATAAGGAAAGAAATTGAATGTGATGAATGAATGCTAAGCACAAGCCTTTCGAGTAGAGGAAACCACTTCTGCCTACTGTAAAACCAGATCAAACCACAGGCAGGATAAAAGAGAGAATGAGCCCAGAGCCCCAGTGGACGAATGGATTTTATAAACATTAATTCGTTTAATTCAATACCACACTGTGTTCTGGAAGCGGATCCGCTGGCCTCTAGGACTTGTGCATTCCATCTGGATCTCTGATCTCTGCAACAACCCAACAGCACCGACGGGTCCTAGTCGGTCCTAGTACAGAGGTGCCCTTACTGCGCATCCAATCACACACAAAGTGCAGTTACAATTTCTCACCCGAAAAATTGCAAGTCTTATTGGTTTTCGAACGATGGGGACATTTGTTATATTTTATTGTTTTTACACTCCCTGTTCACGTAAGGAAGAAATGCTTTCTAATTCACTTCTTGAATTCACTGGACTGATTTTAATAAGGTGCATTTAAAATGCCAAATGTAATGCTCTCCATACGTCATTCTCTCTTCTAAGCACTTCAATTATACTTTTTAAATCCCCTCCCAAAATTTTATGAAAAAGTGACATTGTTCCTCCCATTTCAAGGACCCAAGCACAGAGGGCATAGGTGACTCGCTCAAGGCTACATGGGTGGTAAGTGAGGACACGGCCATTACCACTGGTTGCTGTTGAGTCGATTCCAATTCATGGTGCCCCCATGTGTGTCAGAATAGAACTGTGCTCCATAGGGTTTTCAATGGCTGATTTTTTTGGAAGCAGATCGCTAGGTCTTTCTTCCCAGGCACCTCTGGGCGGACTCGAACCTGCAGCCTTTGGGTTAGCAGCTGAGCATGTTAACTGTTTGCACCACCCAGGGACTCCTAGGTGAGGGCAGAGCCTCTGCCATTAGGTAGTGTCTGCAGATTATCAGGTTTTGCATCTGTGCCTTGGTATACAACCCTTCTCTGATCGGATGCAGAGATGCCCACTACCACAATATTGTTCCGGAAATCTATCACCAAGTCACCACGAGGTTTCCTTTGTTGTAACTGCTAAGCCACTTGTACCCCTGGCCCAAGTGTCCTTGTTAAAGGATGACATGAAGGGCAAAATCAAAGGCATTTTCCCCCACAACCTCTCCTACAAACCCTCTCTGTAGCCTCTTATCTGCCTTTCCAGAAGTAACAAAGCAAAACAAAAATTTATTTTAGACCTTGAGAGAGCCTCGATCCCATAATTAGTATTCCAGTTGGACTTATTATTCACATGCTGATTATTTTGAAGTTAAAGCTGTGGGTCTGGATGGCTGAGGCTAGAAGCCTCTCCTGGGAAAGGGAGGCTAGTATACCTCTCTTCTTTCCTGACTTGAGCTTCGACCCCTCCCTACTGCCCTTGTCCCCACCCTCATCCATGCACTCACTATATGCCTCTGCTCCTCCAAGGCCTTGGAAAGCAGAGAAAGAAGGCAGAGGTAGGGAGCAGGGAAAGTCTTGCTTACTTAGGACTGTTGTGAGCTGGCCTTGGTTTCTTCTGGCTATGGCTGATAATAAAGCCATCTCTCTCTCATGAAGTGAGCTGTGTGTCCCCAGAAAGATAAGTGGAAGTCCAAAGCCCTGGTACCAGTTAACTTGAGCTTGTTTGGCAATAAGGGTCTTTGTAGATGTTATCAGTTAAACTAACATGAGGTCCTACTGGAGTAGGGTGGGTCCTCATCCAATCTGAGAAATGTCCTTATAAAAGAGAAGAAGAGACACACAGAGGGGGGAGGAAGATGGCCACGTGACTCTCAGTGCAAGCCAGGGAACACCTGGAGCTACCAGAGGAGGGGAGAGAGGCATGGAACAGATTCTCCCTCAGAGTCTCAGGAGGAATCAACACGGCCGACACCCTGATCTTGAACTCCCAGACCCCAGAACAGTGAGATAATAAATTTCGGTTCTTGTGAGCCACCCAATGTGTGGTCTTTTGTGATGGCAGACCTAGGACACCTATAGAGTGCTTTGTGGACCTTCAGGAGACTTCTGCACCAGCCCGAATTCACCTGGTATCTTTCCCTCATAGCTCCCTGACTAGCGTGTCTGGCTGGATCCTTGTGGGTTCCCCTTAAGTCTCTGGTTCTCTGAGGTGCATCACCCCAGGTTCTCCCTTTTGGGGTCTCCCTGCCTCTCTGACTGGTCCTCTGTGGCAAATTCCACTTAAGACAGCTTCAGGCCACTTTTCTATTTCTACCTATATCTCGTCCACTGCATCCACACACCTCCGACTTTTTGTCAATAGTGGTCTAGTGACTCCCCAAACTACAGACGCCTATTCTGCCGCCACAAGCCTGGTTTTTGTTCTTCAAACTTTTCAGGCCCAAGTTATACGGGAGCCCACTGTGTCCTTCAAGCACCACAGAACACATAACAAACTCTCCTCTGGGTTTTCTTAACGCTTCTCTTATTGGGGGTGAGGCCAGAGGGATACACCTCGACAGTGGGTTCCCCATGGGGCTTACAATTAAAATTATTTTCCTCAAAAGGTTTCTTTCAAGGAGTTTTCAGAGTACTGAAGAATATGTACAAAGACATAGTAAAATCTGATTGCTAAATGCGTTGACTCACAAGATCTGGGTTCAACTCTGGATCAACTTGTGTGACTTTTGGAAACTTATTTAACTGCCCTTCCTCATTTATGAAACGTGCTAATAATATCTAGAGATGTGATAAAAACTGACAAAAACATTTATAAAGCATTTAACCCAATATCCTGGCACATAAAAACCGGTTGCCATTGAGTCGATTCTGACTCATGGCGACTCCATGTGTGTCAGGGTAGAACTGTGCTCCACAGGGTTTTCAATGGCTGATTTTTTGAAAATATATCACTAGGCCTTTCTTCAGAGGTGCCTCTGGTGGACCCAAACCTCCAACCCTTGAGTTAGCAGCTGAGTGTGTTAACCTTTTGCACCACTGAGAGATTCCACATAGTTGGCACTTAATAAACGATACCCACTACTCCCATTGCCGTCAAGTTGATTCATAGGGTTTCCAAGGCTGTAAATGATTACAGAAGTAGGTTGTCGCATCTCTCTCCCATGGAGTGGCTGGTGGGTTCAAACCACCAACCTTTGGGGTAACAGCTGAACACTTCAACCACTGCGCCACCGGGGCTCCTTTAATACACGGTAGGTATTGTCATTAAAAATCACCTTAATATTTTTTTCATAACATATCTCTTGAGTCTTCTCCATTTACATATATATATATATGTATAGTCATTGAAAGACTGACTGGCTACAGGTTGAGGGGTTAGTGGTAAGAAATGCCTTGGGGTTTTTGGCCTGTGGTTCAGTATCTAAGCCACGTTCATTGATGTTCAGCTTCTAGTGCACTTGTTCTCCTTCTTAACCACACTGGTAGACCTCAGAAAGATTGAACAGCTAGCTTATGTGACACTTGCCAAAGTCTTCCCTGAAAATCCTAGATCTCTGCACCAGGTTTTCCAATAAGACAATATTTTGATATGGTTTGAAAAGGGGAAAGGGACAGACAAAGCTGAGGCTTTATTGTCACCTCTCTGAGGACGTTATCAGTTGACACGAGGTCCTACTGGAGTCGGGTGGTCCTAATGCAACCTGATGACTCCGTATAAACGAGGAGAAGAGACACAGAGGGACAGAGGGAAGAAAATCACGGGACCTTGCAGAACCTGCAGGCCAAGCACAGGGCGGGTTCCAAGAGCAATAGGGAAGGTTTTCTTTAGTCTATTTTTTCCTTTTTTTTTTTGGTGACAACATGAAGATACTTTTTTTATAGAAAGTTTGTACAGATAGTTTCAATATTTTTGCCTTTTGGTTTCTATTCTTAGTTGGAATAGATACATTGGAAATATATTTTTAAGTTTGAAAAACATAAGGAATTCAAATTTTTAAAGGAATTACTTTGGCTCTTTGATTTCAGATGATTTCCATTTACTCTTTCCAAGATGGAAGCTGTGCCTTTGTAAATCTCCCTACTGAGTAACCTTTCTTTAAGGTTATGTTCCTCAAAGATGAGAGAGGATCAGAGGAGAAAGTAGGGAAGGGGAAGAAGGAGGAAAAACACACCACTGACAGAGGACAAAGGAGTAGGGGAGTATTGTACCAAGTATCTCTTTGTTCTGAAACAAGTTCCCATTGTCCTTAAAAACCTGTTGCCTTCCAGTTGATTCTGACTCATAGCAACCCATAGGACAGAGTACAACCGCTGCATAGAGTTTCCAAGGCCGTAAATCTTTACGAAAGCTCACTGCCACATCTTTCCTCCGTGGAGCAGCTGGTGGGTTCGAACAGCTGACCTTTTGGTTAGCAGCTGAGATCTTAACCACTGCGCCACCAGGGCTCCTATCCATTGTCCTTAGAAGCGTTAAAAATGTTTGTTTGCTAATGATGTACCAGAGAGTGAACACTCAATCATGTATAACTGAGGTTAGTGAGGTAAGTAGTAATTTACTCTCGCGTGAAACGCTACTCCCCCTCCATCCCCCAAAATATTTAAGTTATTTACTTGATCTTCCATGCCTGAATCAGGTACTGTGTAGAGTGGTTACTGAAGAAATGAGTTGCTACAAATTTAGGCAGCAGCTGAATGAAAGTAATCCATGCCTTGGATGATTAGTTTCTGAATAACGACAGGTTCTGGGTCCTGGAAAATCCCAAGATTAAATTAGAATGAACACCCTGATTGAAGCTACCTGACCTACAGAAATGGCTTTCCTGCTCCTCTCTTGATGTTAGATTAATTATTTATCCTCATCCGCAAACGGTGAAACAGACCTGAGCTGGCTCTGAATGATTACTATATGGCCTTTTTGAAGCTAATAATAATGAATAAACCAGTTGCTGTCAAGCTGGCGCCAACTCATGGTGATCCCGTAATCAGAGCAGAACTGTGCTCCACAGGGTTTTCAATGGCTGATTTTTTGGAAGCAGATAGTCAGGTCTTTCTTCGAAGATGGACTCGAACCTTTAACTTTTTGGTTAGCAGCCAACCATGTTAAACATTTATACCACTCAGGGACTCCAAAAACAACAATGATAATAATTATAATAATACTCTCGTCTCTATATAAATTTTTATTATTTACAAATCACTTTCCCGTTCATGATTTTATTAGATCACCACAATACCTCTTGGAATATACCAGCATTTATATTTTCATTTTATAGAAGAAATTGAGGTAAAATGAAGTTGTTTAGTTGTTTATATTGCCCAAATTCACACAGCTAATTAGGGGTGAATTTAGAATTGGAACTCAAATTTTTTCCTGACTTCCTAACTTGTGTAATATAAGTGTGAAGTTATCATGTGTATCAAATACGAAGTCCTGTGTGATTAAAATATGCGAGGGACTCAGAGACTGGTTGTTCGAATACGCTAGTATTCACTAAAAAGTTCCTGGGTGGTGCAAACAGTTAATGCGCTTGGTTGCTAATCAGAAGGGTGGAGGTTCTAGTCCATCCAGAGGTGCCTCAGAAGAAAGACCTAATGATCTACTTCTGAAAGTTTGGCCATTGAAAACCTCATGGAGCACAGCTCTACTCTGACACACATGGGGTCACCATGAGTTGGAGTTGACTTGATGGCAACTGGTTTACTATTCACTACCAGAGTTGCTGTAGTACAAAAATACAAACCCAGTAACTCCATGGAGGTTTGGTTGCAGAAAGTGTAGCTATAAGTTGTAACAGCAGAGAATTTTTCATTCCCATGGCACACACCTATGTCTCTTCTCTTATCTCTACTTTAGAGGATTAAATGATGAGCAATAAAAGATCTATAAAAATCCGTATAATCCAATGAGAGAAAAGCTTCACGGTATGGAAATAGAGCTGTAGACAAGACAGACTGATCAATCTCAAGATGCTGAGGTCTTTTAGTGGAATGCCTGATGATCATAGTCTTCAAGCCACCACAATTTGGTGCTTTGTCTGAGAAGTTGAGAAAGGCGTGGCTGTGGTGGTGTTTTGTTTGCTTCAAATGTTTTCCAAATTCTCTGCTTTTTTTCCAGTTAGTGTGTCCTGCAGAGATATTTCTGGTATTTGCTATCTTGCATTTTCTTTAACTCAAGTGGAAATACAGAAGAGCTCCAATTTCCAACATGTTTTCCAAACAGTAAGGAGGAGACAAATTTATTTTGGCAATAATCATCTTGGAAATTTTATACAGACATGGGTAATGGTTGAAAGGCCCTGAATTAGACGTAGATCATGACTACGTATCCTAAGAAGTTTTTCACTTTTTCCTAAAGGTTTTGACTTCTTTATTGGAACATGCTGTAGACTCACTGGAGGAGGTTCTAGAGAGCTCCTTTTATAGCTGTGTGTGGAGATGAGAAGTACTGGCTAATCTAAAACCCTTGTACTGTGGATTCTGAAGGGCCACAGATTCTTTCCAGAAACTCCTATCAATGGTGGAGTCTGTTTCTCCAGTTCTTGAATACGGGTTGGCCTTGTGACTTCATTTGACTATCAGCAGACAGAGGCTTGAGAAGTGCTTGCTCATTGGGCTTTGTCCTCTCTAGCTGCTGGAGGCCCTCTGTCACTTTGTAAACAAGTCTGGGTCAACATCTTGGAGGATGAAAGACAACTAGATACTGGCTTATCCAGCCCAGCCAGCCTTGCTGAGCCCCCAGACATGTGAATGAGGCCATCTGTCCCTGACTGTGCAGCTGCAGCAGGGCTGGGCCAAACAAAGAAGATCCACTCAGCCAACCCACAGAATCAGGAAAAATAATAAATGTTTATTGTTTTAGGCTGCGTTTTGGGGTCGTTTGTTACCTAGCAAAAGCTAACTGACACCCTCCCACAAAAAAGGAAAATAATTTAAAAGTAAACATTTGCTTGTTTTTAATTGTTGGTGATCTTATACAACGTACAGAGTCCAGTTTACTAATCGCTGTGTGATTGCAGTACTCACTTTTTCTGAAAAATATAACCAAAGTCTTCCAACTCACTGTTGGAAAAGTTCCCAAAATTTGAGATCCCTTCTTTGACTTCAGGGAGATGCAAAAAGCTACGTAACAGAAGCTATCATTTCGTAGGGACTTCACTGCATCCCAGCTACAGCCTTCAGTGTTTTATATGCATTATCTCACTCAGTCCAAGCGAGAGCACTATCAAGGTTTTACTCTTCCCATTTTCCAGATTAAGAAACTGAGGCTGAGAGAGATCAGTTTGTCCATGGTTCCACACTATGTGGTAGAGCTAGGATTCAATCCCAGAGTTTTCTGATTCTTAGCCATTTTAATCCATGGCCTCTCAAGCCGTTTATCATTGCAATGAATAGGTTTATAACCACTTTGCTGGGCTGGGCTGGGTGGAGAAGTGGAGGAAGTACACACAGGATAAAATGTTTGCAGAAAAGGAAGATGTGATGGATGATACACTTCACTTGCCTCATAATTTTGCCCTCTGCCACTGTTTCCTTGGTTTAAGTTCTCTTTTAAAAGAGTTCATTCTCCTACTGCCCATGAAAATTGTCAAAAAGCAGTAAGGTTTAGGGATAATCATCATCTTTAGACCACTATACAAGTACAGCCAAACTCCTAGCTCCGTGCCAATCAAGGACACTTATTACTACTGTAAAAATCCCATTATCACCCTCATGTACACTTAAAAACACATATGTGCACACACACACGAACATGTATACCCACACCCATATGTACACACCCAGATGCACACCCCCCCACATGCACATACATGCGCGCACACACGCACACACACCACCCTAGTTATTCTTTCTCCTACTTTTGCAATATAAATTAGGAGTGTCTTCCTGGAATGGTGTCATGGATTGAATTGTGTCCCCCCAAAATGTGTATCAACTTGGCTAGGCCATGATTCCCAGTATTGTGTGGTTGTCTACCATTTTGTGATATGATGTGATTATCCTATGTGTTGTACATCTTAATCTCTATGATGTTAACGGGAGCCCTGGAAGTACAGTAGTTAACAGCCCAGGCTGCTAACCGAAAAGGTTGGCAGTTCGAATCCACTAGCCGCTCCTTGGAAACCCTATGGGGCCGTTCTACTCTGTCGTATAGGGTCGATATGAGTCAGAATCAACTCCATGGCAATGGGTTTATGATGTTAATGAGACAGGATTAGAGGCAGTTATATTAATGAGGCAGGACACAATCTACAAGATTAGGTTGTATTTTGAGTCAATCTCTCTTGAGACATAAAAGAGAGAAGTGAACAGAGAGGAGAGGGATCCCATATTACCAAGAAAGAAGAGCCAGGAGCAGAGCATGTCCTTTGGACCCAGAGTCCCTACACCTGATGACAAGGACCTTCCCCTGAACCGACAGAGAGGGAGAAAGACTTCCCCTGCAGCTGGTGCCCCAAATTCGTACTTCTAGCTTCCTAAACTGTGAGAGAGTACACTTTTGTTTGTTAAAGCCATCCACTGGTGGTATTTCTGTTACAGCAGCACAAGATAACTAAGACAAATGGCAAAGTGGTTTCTCTCTTTCTTCATGGTTAAATGCAGTGGGGACTCTCACAGTTAACACAAACCACAGTTCCATTGTATAACCTGCTCCAGTCTGAATATTGCCCTGATAATTTGATCTTCTTTCTCTCAATGGGAACTCTGAAGTCTTTCTGCAGCTGTCAACATATTTGTTTGACCACCTTACTTGTTAATGAGATAGGAAAGTTTTTTTAAAAAAAAAAAAAATCAAATTTCTGTTCTGGGCTGTGGCTATTGCAATGTTTTATAGATGAAGACAAGACTTGCCACTTCTGAATAACTGTATTTATTAAACTCTAAAGTTGTGAGCATAGAACAAAGGTGTGCATGAAAGATAGAATGTCGCTGGACAACGACATAATGACAATTGTCTCCAAACCATGATAGAATAGAATGCAAGGCCCTTAAGAACAAAAAGCACCTTGTCTCAAAGTAATGATTTTCTCTCTGGGGAATGAGCCTAATCAGGTTTTATCTCTCCCTGACATAAAACCCAAGATTCACACCCACAGAGTTCAATTATATAAGTCTAGAAGACTAAAGGGAATCACTGAATTTACCTTACAGGGAACTTTAAATTTAAGAGATGACATCTATTCTCTGAGGTACAAAAATAATGGGTCTGATAAACGACTCTCAGGAGAGGGGAAGTTGTTCATACCTCTTTTGAATATATCATGTCTAATCAGGTATATTAAGGAGTTAAGTTGACAGATTCTTCATGGCAATGCCAATGAGGTTCCAATTCTGTTGACATGGAACCATTTAAGGTGACATTGGTGGAAGGGTCTAGAATCTAATAATATGTATGTACAACTGTTGTTCACATACCCAGTATGACCCACCTTTAGGAGCTTTCTGAGTTGTACATGCAATGGGGTGAAGAGATGTGCTGAGCTGTTAACTTGCTTTTTGTCTTGTCCAAATTAGAAGGACTCTTCCCATTGGAAACCAAGTCTAGACCCAGGAAATGTTGATTCTTCCCCTTGGAAATTCAATGTAGGCCCAGGACAAGCTGCCTTGTCCCCCTAGATGATAAACATATATAAGGAGAAGGGAACCAAGTTCACTCCATCAAAACCTTTACGTTTCTTGCAGAAAGGGTCTACAAACTATTTTGTATTCACTCAGGCAAAGTCAGAGAAGAGATAAAGGATTTACATAGAAGAAAAAAGTAACTGCAGGACAATTAAATTGATCTTTCTTCTACGACTTTCCCCAGAGACATGATTTGGCCCCCTATTTTGGATGTGAGTTGGGATTTCACGAATCCAACTTAATTTGGGAGAATGTGAAGGAGTTAAGTAGCTGTTTCTGTATCACTCTCTCCCCGCTCCCTTGCACATGCCAACCTACACTCAATAAAAAGGGGAGGATAATTGTTTTCTTCCTTTTCCATTTCTAAAGCACAAAGAAGTAAGAGCAGCTTCAGTAGCACCCACTGAATACTCGGGAACTTGTCATCTTCACTGCTTAGTAGCAGTGATCTGACTTCCCAGGGAATGATTAAAACGGGTTAAGTTTGGTGTAGGGAAGTGCAAGCAGAGAAAATTCCCAAGTGTGATGTTGAGAATAGAAAAGGGAACCCTGGGAGTCAGGAGGCAGCCTGGGACTTAGGAATAGAGAGAAAAAGAATTCTAGGCACTTCTGAAGCTACTCCTTGACTATCTCCTGTTTCCTTGGGGGCTCCTTGAGCTGTTTTAAAGAGAAAAAGCAGTATCTTGACCATCTCCCTGCATCCTTGGTTCCCCTCCGCACAGCCCTGGGCTTCCTCTCTATGTCCCTGAGACCTCTCCCCATGTATGTGGGCCTCTTCCCATGTCCCCGGGCCCCATCCGCGTGTCCCCATGCCCCATCCCCATGTCCCCATGCTCCCGTTCCATGTTCCCATGCCCCCATTCCATGTCCCAGGCAACCCCACCATGTCCCTTGTCTTCCCCCCAGTATCCCTAGACTCCTCCCATGTGTTTGGCTCTCTCCCCCATGCCCCTGAGCTCCATTCCCATGTCTCTGAAGGCACTGCCCATATCCCTAGAGCCCCTTCCCTGGGTCCCTTCCTCTTAACCCTGGTCCCTCCTCCATATCCCCATGACCCCTCCCCATGGCCCCGCTCCTTTCCTCCATGTCCCTGGGCCCCCTCCCCATGTCCCCGGCCACCCTCCCATGTGCCTGGGCCCCCTCACCATGTCCTCGGGCCCGTCCTCATGTCCCTGGACCCCTTCCCCATGTCCCTGGGCCCCCTCGCCATGTTGTTAAAGAATTTTTGAAACTGCAAAGTGTGGTGGCCCTCCGACTGCATGGGGGACGTTTCACTTATGATTCAAGCCAAACAGGAAAGATTCCTTGAGCATGATTTGTGATTGTTGGCATGGAAGGCTGTACCATTACTATGACAGTGGGCACCGTGGCAGATAATCCCAAAGTACTGGAGCTCAAAATGGTCTTTTCATCTCATCACAGAGGAATTTACAACTGCACTCAACTCAAACCAAGTGTGTTGTGCTTTGAGGCAAACTTAATGCAGGCTGTCTCACAAAGGGCTGAGGATTTGAGTTCTGCATTGCAGAAGGCAGTCACAGCCACTTAGAATCTCTAATGGAAGGGGAATAAAGTCCACAGAAGTGGAACACTTAAAAAAAATTTGTCTCAAGGGGCACCCTCCAAGTGTTAGATTAATTCTATAGAATATAGCTTTTTTATACCATTTGCAAAACATCTGGTGGGTGATGGCTTCCTGTAGGAAACAATGGGCCTTAAAGAGCACTGTGTCAAAACCTTGTTTCATAGTTTGGAAAACTGAGGCACACATAGGGGACGTAACTTACTCAAGTCCACCCAGAAATCGTCAAAGCCTGATCAGGTACAAGAAAAGCAGATTTGCTAGCTCCTGATTTCAGAGAGTGTAGCTGGCCTCTGTCGAACAGCTATTGTGGCAAAGAAACGTCTTTGGAACATCGACTTTGTGCCTGACACGAAGTACTTTTCACAAGTGTTTTTGTTTAATCCTTACAACCAGTCTATGAGGAGGAGGAAATCGAGCCACAGGAGGTACTGGGTGACTTACTCACGGCTCTACGGCTCATGAGAAAAGAGACAGGAGGGCCCAGACCTTCTGATTCTTTCCTCTCTTCTGACAGCACCTTGAAGTCAGTACAGTCAGGGGAGTTTATGTACCAGAAAAGGGCTCAGATCACAGAAGACTTGATAGGACCCCTGCACGAGGAATTGCTGTTTCCTGAGGTGACATGGGGAACCAATAGGAATTCCACCTGGCGGAGGAATTGGAGAAATTCCTGGGAGGCGCAAGCGGTTAATGCTCTCAAGTGCTAACCAAAAGGTTGGAGGTTGGAGTCCACTCAGAGGCTCCTTAGAAGAAAGGTCTGGCACTCTACTTCAGAAAAACCATCCGCTGAAAGCCCTGTGGAGCACAGTTCTACTCTGACACACATGGGGTCGCCATGAGTTGGAGTCAGCTTGATGGTAACTTGTGGTTTGAAGAGCGAGAATCAGGGTGAAGTTGGAGAGAGGATGTGGCTTCATAGGGGCAAAGGGAGAGAAGGAACTGGGTGGATAGCACTGTACAGAATGATGCCCCTGCTCAGCCAGGGTGTCTGAAGTTCCAGTGTGTTTACAAATCACCTGCGGATCTTATTAACATACAGATTTCTTTTTGAGAGGTCTAGGTAGGACCTGAGATTCTGTATTCCTAAACTGGCTCTCAGAACTTGCGTTTGGACCAAATAGCCCGGCATAAAAAGAGACCTCAGACATTAATAAAAACAAAACAAGCTTCGTTAAAATGCAGTTTGTAACTATTTAACACTTATTCAAGCAACAATTCCAGCCTCCTCTCTGGTTTCCGTCTCTCTGTGCACCCTGAATACCCAAATTCCACCGAGCTTAAATGTGTTTTTAATTTTTAATTGTTTTTACTATCACCTAGTTGACATAGCTTCACAACCAATTAGAGACATAAATTAGCCTAATGAATTATTATTAAAATCCACCTGTGCCGTTGCTGCCTTGCTGGGGCTCATTTATATTCAAAGCACTTCTTCTCCTCAAGAGTTTAAACAGAGCTTGAAGGAGCCCTTCTCTGACGCTCACCAGGCTACAACGGGAAATTGCTTTTAGGCTTCAATTGGATGAAGCTCCAATTACACAGTCCTGAAGTGCAATGGAAATTTCTGTGATGTTTTAAGTATCTATTTTGACCCCTAACACCCGTGGTTTAAGACAAGGGACGTGATGAACAAGGTTCTTTTTGGCCCACTCTGAAAAGTTGTTCCCCCATCACTAATACGTCAGGAGGTAATGCAGACAGGGCAGTGGTGGTTCAAGGGCGGAATCTCACCTTCCATGTGGATGACCTGGGCTCGATTCCCGGCCAGTGCGTCTCATACACTGCCACCACCCTGCCGTCAGTGGAGGCTGGTGTGTCGCTATGATGCTGAACAGGTTTCAGAGGAGTTTCCAGACTAAGAGGGATGAAGAAGAAAGATCCGGCAAACTACTTCTGAAAATCAGCCAGTGAAAACCCTATGGATCACAAGACCCTGTGGATGGCAACGGTTTGGTCTGCAACTGATCATGGGGTGGTGCAGGACCAGGCAACACTTCATTGCTTTGTGCATGAAGTTGCCATGAGTCGGGAGCATGGGAAGTAAGGAGCCTACAAATAATGGGCTGGACATGCTATACACATGAAGAGGCTGACGAGAGAGAGACAACCTGGTGTTGTCTCAGGGCCAAAGAATTCGAGATCAAGGACCTGGTTTGGTGGTTACCTGGCTTATACATTTGAGCTCAACACTTTACTTCTTTGAACCTTAGTTTCCAGCTGTGTAAACTAGGAATAATAGTACCAACATCTTAGGGTTGTTATGAGGACTGAATGAGGTTACCTATGAAGTATCCGGCCTAGTACCTGGTAAGTTGCTAGTCTCAAAAATGTTAGCACTTATTGGCCCTTTCCCTACATGCCCTATGGATCAGCTTCCTCTTTTTTCTTTTTAAAAAAAGAAGGATAGGGATCTCTAAGATATCTTGCTATTCTGTCATTCCCTAAATCATTATATCCTTAATGGAATCCTCAAGGGAGTTAAGCCCTGTGCTATCTTCCATGGAGATACAAAGGAAAAATAAAATAAGGTCCTTGTCCTCAAAAGGCGTACAGCGAACCATGCAGTAAGAGACAGGACACATTAGTGATTTAAGCAACGATGTCTGATGAAGACAGCCACAGAGCAGAGCTGCTCTGGAGGAGGTGAGCGGCGTGGGTTAGGAAAACAGGACGAGAAGACAGCACAGCACAGGCAGTATTTAGATTAGAGCCCCAAACTGGAGAAGATTTGGTCAAGACGGGAAGGGGAAGTAAGAAGGGAATCGTGCATGTTTCTAAATTGAAGGATACCGGTTGCTGTTGAGTTGAATCTGACTCGAGGCAACCCCATATGAGTCAGACTAGAGCTGTGCTCCATAGGGTTTTCACTGGCTAAGTTTTCGGAAGTAGATCATCAGATCTTTCTTCCAAAGTACTTCTGGGTGGATTCAAACCTCCCACTCTTCTGTTGGCAGCCTACTGTGTTAGTGCTTTGCACCACTCAGCGACTTCAACTGAAGGATAACAAACGCAAAATAAAATGCACCAAGTGTGTGAATCCTAAGTGTACAGCTCAATGATTTCACATTTGTATATACCTTTATAACCACCACCCATGTTAAGATATATAACATCTCCAGTAAGAAAACATGTATATAGAAAACTAAAAACACAAGGAAAATATTAGTCCAAAGGACTAACGGACCACATGAACCACAGCCTCCACCTGCCTGAGCCCAGGAGAACGAGATGGGGATCGGCTACCCCCGTCGACTGCTCTGACAGGGATCACATTAGAGGGTCCCAGACAGAGTGGAAGAAAAATGTAGAACAAAAATTCATATAAAAGACCAGACTTGCTGTTCTGATGGAGACTGGAGGAACCCCAGAGACTATGGCCCCCAGACATCTTGCTAACCCAGAACTGAAGCCACTCCGGAAGCCCACTTTTCAGCCAAAGATTAGACAGGCTTACAAAACAAACAACACATATAAGGAATGTGCTTCTCAGTTCAATCAAGTATACGAGACCAAATGGGCAACACTTGCCCAAACACAAAGATGGGAAGGCAGGAAGGGACAGGAAAACTGGGCGAAGGGACACAGGGAACCCGGGGTGGAAAGGGAAAGGGGGAGAGTGCTGACACATTGTGGGGATTGCAACCAATGTCACAAAACAATATGTGTAGAAAACTTTTGAATGAGAAACTAATTTGTGCTGTAAAATTAAAAAAAAGGAAACATATTTTAAACAAGTTAAAAGATTATCACCCCTCCCCATTTTTTTCCAGTAACAAACGATTGCATTCCTTAGTGTAGTCTTATATTATCAGTGATGTGGTTCATGTAATGGTTTTAAAATAAACCCAGGGCTAGATCTTGCCGATCTCAGACGTACTTACTTTGAAAGTGTATTGGACCAGAGAAATTATAATCCACTACAGTTTTCCAACCTTTTCTTAAAACTCTTAGACTTCCTTCCTCCTATGGTTTCTGGAACTCCCTTTTGTAATCTATGACTGATGATCAAACAAGTATGTCTTAGTGATCTAGTGCTGCTCTAACAGAAATACCACAAGTGGATGGCTTTAACAAAGAGTTTATTCTCTCACAATCCAGTTGGCTACAAGCCCAAATTCAGGGCATTAGCTCCAGGAGAAGACTTTCTCTCTCTGTCAGCTCTGGAAGAAGGTCCTTGTGATGCATCCGTCTTCCCTTGGTCTGGGAGCATCTCAGGGCAGGAGCCTGAGGTCCAAAGGACATGCTCTGCTTCCAGCACTGCTTTCTTGGTGGTATGATGTTCCCACGTGTCTCTGCTCGCTTCTCTTTTTTATATCTCAAAACAGATTGGATTAAGACACTATCTAATCTTGTAGATGTCATCAGTATAACCTCATCATAGTGATAGAGTTTACAACACACAAGGAAATCACATCTGATTACACAATCATACAATACTGGGAATCATGACCTAGCCAAGTTGACAGATATTTTGTCAATCCATGACAAAGTACAAGAGCCATTTTCCTCCATTGTACTAAACCATGCATCATCTTAAACCTTCCCAAATAATCTAGGAGATCAGTCTTGTACTGGACTTATCAGAGGTGAAGCCCTCAGAATGCCTGCCAAATCCAACAGCCCATTTCTGTGTTATTTCTTAGGCAAAGAAACCCTTCATTGGTAGGAGGATGGACAGCTGATATAAAGACAGCCATCTATAGCCTGGGCAGCAGCTTAAGAAAACTACTGCTTCATGAAGTTCCCCTCCTGACAAGGGGGCTGGTCCTGGAGGCTGATTTGATGGTCAAACAGGTGCTCTTCTGTGAGGAGCTTGAATGTGAGACCCACGGAGAGAGGCAGTATCCAACAGAGCAGGACAGGATCAAGAAGCACAGAGAGAAAAAGGAAGGAAGGAGAAGCCACGAGAGAGAGATGAGGTACTGGAGGAGGCAGCTGGTGGTAGAGGAGGAAGAAGGTCCATCCAGCGAGAGAGTGGAGTCAAAAACCCTGAGCTAGGAGCAAGACACTCCACAGCTATTACTATTTGGTCACTGTGGAGTAGCTGATGGGACATGTGAGCATGGTCACCTCCTGACAGTGGGAACAGCCTTCCCCTTCTCTGGGTGCTGAGAGCTCTCCTCTTTTTCTTTACTGTCCCAAGTATCTTCACCAGAAGCTCCCATACACTGAGATGACCTGATTGCGTCTCTGTTTTGTGAAACTTGAAAGAGCTTCACAAAGATTCTGTCTTACATACAGTTTAACGAGGGTGTTTTTATAGATGTCTGGGGTTGTGGTGACGGTGTATCTAGTCTTCAGGAAGAGCAATACTAAATATTTTAGGGGGAAAACCCCCCACAAAGCATGAATAAAACTAAGTTGGCATAAAACAGGGAGCAATTTTGGCTCCTTTGTTTATTAATTTTCAGTGAGAAAAAGTGACATTAAAAATACCTAGATTTTTAATAGAAAAATTACATTGATTAAGGGTAGAGTTGCACAGCTAGTTATTGTGATTGTTGTCAATAAGTTGTACATGTGTAAAAAGCTGAACTAGCAAAAGTTGTGTAATATATTTACAACAACGACCAAAAAAAGAGTAGCTGCTGAGTCTGCTTATGTACAACCAAACACCTCATGGGATTTGGTTCCTTGGTTTGGAGGTTTAGGGTTATGGTTTCATGGGACATCCCAGTTAATTGGCCTAATAATGTGTTTAGTGCTTCTGTTCTACCTCCTAGCTCTTTATGTAGTGCCTGGGGTCTTAACAGCTTGCAAGTGGCCATCCAAGGCACAACAATTGGTCTCTCTTCACCTTGAGCAATAGAGAAAGAACAAGAGTCAGGAATGGGAGGAGGTAATGGAATGTGTGGCTAATTGCCTCCATGAACAACTGCCTCCTTTGCCATGAGACCAGAAGAACTATGTGGTGCCTGACTACGCTTACTGAACATTTTGATCAAAGATTTCCATATAAGAATCCTGATCAAAAGGGGGAAATGTAGAACAGAATTTCAAATTCTCATGAACTCCAGACTTCCTGGATTCGGGTGGGGGGGCGGTAGATGATCCCTGAAATTATTACTCTGAGATAATCTTTAAATCTTAAATCAAAAATATCCCCTGAAGTCTTCTTAAAAACCAAAGAATAGTTTAGCTTAACTAGTAAAACAGATCTGCCTGGAGCATTATGCTCTTTTAAGAACTATCTATATGGGATCAGATTGACAATAGCAACTTGAAAGATTATGTAGGAACCTTAGAGGGTAGTGAGTTTATGTTAATGGAGGAGGAAAAACAGAAAAACAGGGTGAGAATGGTGGCACAACTCAAAGAATGTAATCAGTGTCACTAAATGGTGCATGCAGAAACTGTTGAATTGGTTTATATTTTGTTGTGTATATTCTCAACCACAACAACAAAAGTAAAAAAGGGGGGAGGTGGGGGAGGAAGCCACTGACAATACATTAAAAAAGAACAAACCTAGATTTTGCAATCTGTATATCTTATGACCAGTAGCTGTTGAGTCGTGGTATAAAATGTTAATGCACTTGACATACTAACTGAAAGGTTGGAGGTTCAAGTCCACCTAGAAGCGCCTCAGAAGAAAATCCTGATGGTCTACTTCTGAAAAATCAGCCATTGAAAACTCTATGGAGTACAGGTCTACTCTGACACACATGGGGTTGTCATGAGTTGGAAGCAACACAATAGCAAATGTTTTGGTTTTCGTAAAACTTCTGAAGAGAGAAATAATTTGCAATCCACAAAAAAAAAAAAAAAATTTGATATGCTTGCTTTTTTTTTGAACAGCAGGCAAATTCTAGTCCTTTCTGTCTGTATCTGATCTTGTAAGAGCAACTAAAATATAAAGCTTATTTAAAGCATCATTTTTTTTCTCCAAGAAAGACATCTGTCCTCACGTCTACCATTTTATTAGCTGACATAATAGTCCCTTGAAGTAAAGAGAAGTTTTAAAAATGGAGAAATTAAAACACTGTCAAATTAAAACTTGAATGCTATGTCAAATACTCGGTAACAAGATACTTAAATATAAATCCCTGTGGAGAGTTTTTATTATTATTATTATTATTTTATTGTTGTAATTTAAGTGAAAGTTTACAATTCAAGTTAGTCTCTCATACAAAAATTTATACATACACTGTTATGTGACCCTAATTGCTCTTCCTATGCTGTGACAGCACACTCCTCCTTTCCACTCCTGATTTCCCGTGTCCATTCAACCAGATCCTGACTATCTCTGCCTTTGCATCTCACCTGCAGACAGAATCTGCCCATTAAGTCTCATGTATCTACTTGAGCTAAGAAACACACTCTTCAAGAGTATCATTTTATGTCCCATAGTCCAGTCTAATCTTTGTCTGAAGAGTTGGCCTCAGGAATTGTTTTAGTTCTGGGTTGACAGAGAGTCCTAGGGCCATGCTATCTGGGGTTCCTTCAATCTCAGTCAGACTATTAAGTTTGGTCTTTTCACTAGAATTTGAGTTCTGCACCCCACCTTCCTCCTGCTCCATCCAGGATTCTCTGTTGTGTTCCTTGTCAGGGCAGTCATTGGTGGTAGCCCGGCACCATCTAGTTCTTCTGGTCTCCTGATGATGCAGTCTCTGGCTTATGTGGCGCTTCCTGTCTCTTGGGCTATTATTTTCCTTGTGTCTTTGGTGTTCTTCATTCTCCTTTACTCCAGGTGGTTGGGACCAATTGATGCATCTTAGATGGCCACTCACTAGCTTTTAAGACCCCAGATGCCGCTCACCAAAGTAGGATGCAGAACATTTTCTTAATAAACTTTGTTATGCCAGTTGACCTAGATGTCCCCTGAAAGAATGGTTCACAGATCCCGGCCCCTGCTACTATGTCCTTTGTAGTGTTTGGTTGTATTCAGCAAACTTCTTAGCTTTGGTTTAGTCTCGTTGTGCTGACTTTCCCTGTAGTGTGTGCTGTCCTTCCCTTCAGCTAAGATAATTCTTGTCTACTATCTAGTTAGTGAATACCCCTCTCCTTCCCTCCCCACCCTCGTAACCATCAAAGAATGTTTTCTTCTGTGTTTAAACCTTTTCTTGAGTTCTTATAATAGTGGTTTTATACAGTATTTGTTGTTTTGCGACTGACTAAATTCACTCAGCATAACAGCCTTCAGATTCCTCCATGTTATATGATGTTTCACGGCTTCATCTTTGTTCTTTATTGTTGCGTAGTATTCCATTGTGTGAATATACCATAATTTGTTTATCCATTTGTCTGTTGATGGGCATCTAGGTTGTTTCCATCTTTTTGCTATCACGAACAGTGCTGCAATGAACACGGCTCATATTTCTCTAGGATATATTCCAAGGAGCGGGATTGCTGGATCGTATGGTACTTCTATTTCTAGCTTTTTGAGGAAGCACCAAATCGATTTCCAAAGTGGCTGTACCATTTTATATTCCCACCAACATGCTTTGTTTTATTTCTTTGATAGAGTTGGCAAATAGTTTTCATCTCTTGTGCCAACTTGAATTAACTGATAATGGCTGCCAGGAGCTTTGTGCTGAGAAAAACTGAGGTTTCATCAAGGTTGCTTGCGGAACAGTGTGGTGATTGGCTAGTGATGTCTGCCATGGGTATAGACATGGAACACTGGGTGGAGTGTCTGCTATTCCTGCACTAGGGAGTTTGCTTCTTTCAATGCCTTAGTGAAAGAATCTATGTAAATATCAACAATGGCTTTTATTTTCATTATTACCAAAGTAATCCATATTGATCATAGAAAAGTTAGAAAATGTAGACAATGAAATAGAAGACATTAAAAATCATTATAAATTCTACCATCAAGAGATATGGCAACATCCTGGTATGCTCTCTTTTCCCTTTTAGGTATTATTTTCTAAAAATAGGATTATATTTATATAGTTTTATAACCTGATTTTTTTAGCTCAATAGTATCTCATGAAATCTTCCTATATCATTTAAAATATCTTGTGTGTACTCCATTTTGTCGGTTTTATGTAGTTTAACCACTCTTCTTATATAGTATGATGGTTTCCAATTTTTACTATTTTAATAAACCTGAGTCCATGACATTTTTTGTAATAAAATATTTTAGCACCTACATGGTTACTTTATTAGGATAGATTCTAATGAGCGGAATTGCTGGGAAAAAGTGAATGCAAATTACTATTGACGTGAATTAATGAAAGGCACTCCCAAAATGTTATAGAACTTTGTTCTCCACCAACTTTGTAAAAATCAACAGTATATTTTTAAATGTGTCTGAGGATTGAATAATAGTACTAAGATTTAAGAGCCTGATAAAGAATTCTTTGGTATAGATTAGCAATTAGCTTTTCAAAAATTGGTTTATGCTCATGTGATCACAATGAATCATATTAATGTCATATTTGGAATTATGTGGGTGACAAAATACTTATTTTAAACACAAAGATATAATGAAATAGCTACCTGCCTGTCATGAGTATTCTGACTTATTAGGTGGGTCAGGACTTGACACTGAACTCTACTTTAAGATGGGTGAGAGAAAATAAGGAAAGTTCTTATAAGTAGGAAGGGCAAAGTTCTACACTTATCCCCATCTCCAACACGGCATGGTGATTATATTAAAACACAATGAAGCAAAACTACAAAAGAGCTATTAGAATTACGGAAATGATCCTACAGCTGAAATGGAAAATTCAATCACTGGAGATGATAACAAACCCATTGCTGTTACGTTGATTCCGACTCATGGTGACCCTATAGGACAGAGTAGAACTGACCCATAGGGTTTCCAAGGCTGTAAGCAGACTGCCACATCTTTCTCCTGCAGAGTAGCTGGTGGATTCAAACCAGCGATGTTTTGGTTAGCAGCCCAGAGCTTAACCACTATGCCACCAGCTCCTTGAAGATTATTATAGCAGACTCTAAATCTGCTTAAAATAACCAAGGCTGAGGTATGCATGTCTAATACATTTACTCTTCCCAAGGTGAATTCAATTAACTTTATTAGACAACCACATTATGCCAGACACAATGGATACAAAGACTATGAAACATGGTCTCAGCCTTTAAAGCTATCACAAAACTATTGGGGGAACATCCAAATAAATATTTGAAGGGTCAGGTTAACAAGCACTAGGATAGATTAAGTAAGTACCAGACATAGGGAGAAGAATTGACGCCTTTGAATTGTGGTGTTGGCGAAGAATATTGACTATACCATGGATTGCCAAAAGAACAAACAAATCTGTCTTGGAAGAAATACAACCAGAATGCTCCTTAGAAGCAAGGATGGCAAGACTGTGTCTCACATGCTTTGGACGTGTTATCAGGAGGGATCAGTCCCTAGAGAAGGACATCATGCTTGGTAAAGTAGAGGATCAGCAAAAAAGAGGAAGACCCTCAACGGGATGGATTGATGCAGTGGCTGGAACAAAGGGCTCAAGTATAACAATGACTGTGAGGAAGGCACAGGACCAGGCAGTGTTACGTTCTGTTGTACACAGGGTAGCTGTGAGTTGGAAATGACTTGACGGCACCTAACAACAACAGACACAGGGGACAAGAGGAAGCACCAAGCTATACTTGTAATCATTAGTGAAGGCTTATAAAGGAACAAAGGATCCCTGGTGGTGCAATGGTTAAGCACCCAGCTGCTAACAGAAAGGTCAGTGGTTCACCAGCAGCTCCTCAAGAGAAAAAGACCTGGCAATCTGCTCTCATAAAGATTACAGCCTGCGAAACCCTATGAGGCAGTTCTACTCTGCCATATAGGGTCGCTATGAGTCGGAATCGACTCGATGGCAACGGGTTTGGTTTTGGTTTGCATAAAGGAAGAACATTTAAGGTGGAGTCACTGTGCAGACTCAGCTGGTGTGAGATTTGTGATCAGAGAGTCCCTGCCTGCTCTCTGTAAGGATTTCACAAGCCTCTGTTCTAACCAGAACAGACTGCTTGCAAAATAAAATATCTGGAATCAATACTGATGAGCATCAATTGTCTGTCCATTATCTATCCCACCTTTCTCAGTTCCTAGTATCTCCTGGGGTTAACAAAATTCACATGGAGAACCAAACCCTCCAGTACATACTCGTATCTCTCTTGGTTTGAAATTGTCCAGAGAAACACTATCTACCTCTTTAATGCCATCAGCCTGTTGGGGAAAAAAAGAAAACGGCATCGATAAAGATTCTGGTGTTTCTTTTACACTTGTTATAACAAAAATTCCTTTTAAGAAAACATAGTTGTTGTTTTAAGCTGCTAAATTTGTTACGTAGCAACAGAAAATGAATACAGCAAGTAAGGAGTAAAGAGGACTCTAAAGAAAAAACATACACCCAAACAAAAAAATCGATACTTAAATAATCCACATATAGGGTTATTCATGTCATTCATTCACTCACTCATTCATGAGCTACTCATTGGGTACCCACTCTGTACTAATCATGATAAGAGATTAAAAACTAATAAACAAACAAAAACAAAAAAAACAAAAAACCCAGTACATTTCTACAAGCTAATTAAGCACTGGAAAATATATGCAAGCCCACATGTGTTACATATCACCTTTCAGAATCAGCCTTCATGTTTTGAGAAAGAGAGATTTATTTGCCAAGACACTGTAACACGGAAAGAAAAAATAAGAATCTTTGTGTTTTTAACCACAGCAGCTGCTTTGAAAAAAAGTCATCATAAAAACAGTTAACCACGGAATGGTAATTGCACAACTTGTCCCCTGATTGCTAGATTAAAATCTCCAGATTTGTAATTGCAGATATCTATAAGCAAATTCACCATTCAGAAAATACATGTCCTCCCGGCAATTTTGTAAAGGATAATCATTTTAACCCAGGGATTTAGACGTAAAATACGTATTTCAATCATCCTAAAAAGTGAGTTTACTGCTACTACTGGTGTAAATGTACAATGCAGATATGATTGATAATAAAACTAATTATTTGACCAGATAATACTCAATAAAAATAATTTTTCTGATATTAAAATATGCTAGGAATGGCAGAAGTCATATTTTTTCAAAGGTTTTTAAAAAACTAATTATGCATATTTTAAATTCTCCATTAGCCATATTTCTGTTACAGATAGCAGACCAAACCTCTATATTCCATTGCATAATCATTCAAAAGAAGTGATACGATGTCTTCCTGGGGCCCTCAGTATATTGCAATCCTATCAGATGTGTGCTGCTGAATTTTTATCAATGTGAAAAGCTTAGTTTTGTTATAACTAAATATACCGCGAAGTCTGCCAGATGGAGGATTGAGAGGCGCTGTAAAAGGGTGCAGAGGTTAAATGTGTATCTAACTTCAAGCTACTTCAAAGGAAAGTCTTGTGATTGGAACAGTGAGAAACAAGCCTTCTGAGTATTTAAGTGCACAGTCAGGGGCACACACAGCTCTTCTGTCTGTCCCCAGATCACTGAGGGGAGTAACCCATGAGTAGCTTAGGAGTCCACTATCTGTCTGTCATTTTGTCGTGGTCTTGCTTGTTGCTAGAAGGGTCACCCATGGTTGGACAGGTTTTAGCAGAGCTCCTCAACCAAGAAACACTAGGAAGAAAGCCCTGGTGATCTAATTCTAAAAATTAGGTTGGAAGGCACTTAAAATACACAGTGGCCACAACAACGGGCTCAAGCACACCAACGATTGTGAAGACGGCACTTGATCAGGCCAGGTTTCAATTTGTTGTGCACGGGGTTGCCAAGAGTTGGAACCAACTCAATAGCAACTAGCAACAACTTAGGGGCAGGACAGCTGAGGGTGCTTGCACAGACGGTGAGTTTATCCAGTGCAGAAGAGTTTATACTGTTAGGGCTGACATGAGTTGCTTTGCATCTTTCAATTTCTTCAAGGGCACTACCCAAATGTCTAGAATTCAAAAGGCTGCAAACTCACAAGTGTGGAGACCCATTGAACTGAATCTCTTAAGGAGACCATAGTAGTGTTCAGCCTGAAACCTGGGTGAGCTTCAGCAGTGCTGCCTGGAGAACCTTGGACAAGGGTCTTAAACTCCTCTTGCTGGAGCATCTTCATTTGTAAGATGGAGATGGTTATATGACCCTCCTGGAAGGCTTCAAGAATAAAGCACCTTTTGGAAGAGCTTGATACAGAGCAGACACACAATGTCTTTCCTAATTTAGAAATCATTACCCTAAATTCTTTTTGGTCGATCATTGGAAGGGTGAAATAGTAAGTCTTTTAATTGCCCACCCATTCTTAGATAAAGACAAACAATTAAAGGAAGGTTTTCAGTAGTTTATAGCTACATTCTGAAATGGTGACTTGGTCACCACAGCCCAGGTGGCACAACTAGACCCTAGTCTGTTCTCTCTTCCCCGCGCTCCTCTTTCTTTTCCCTAACTCTGCTCCCTCCAGCTGAGCAAACTGGGCCTATGGATATTATTTTATACTAAACGTACCTGCATACTCACTTAGTCTTATAACTGGATAGTAGTTTAAACGAAACAATAAAAATATGAACAGTACAAAGAGGAGTAAGAGTTCAAATCAGATACAAGACTCTTAGGAGAGTTTAGATATATTTAATACTAAGAGTTCAGAACTCCTGGGCAAACGTTCTTCTTTGCCTCTAGACACCCCTTTGGATAAGACTGACTGTGTAAAAAGTGTTAGTAGCCCCGGACATCGCATGAAATAAGGCACATTCTGAAAACACAGCTGTCTGTGCAGTGAAATTTTTCTTTCACAGATCAAACAGTCAAACTGTTCTGAAGAAGTTACCACGGCGTCAGACAGGCCTCCCACCCCTGAATAAGCATATGAGAATAAAAAGTGGATTTGCTTTATTAGAACAAAGCCACTCTGCCAACTTAAATGCTATTTTATGTCTCCCCGTAACTTTCCAGATGGTGATGAACTATATCACTCACAAATTAAGAAAGTTTTATCCTTTGCTTTAAATTCTACATCTTAAAAATAATATACAAATGACAAAATACCTTGACAAGACATAAAGCAAGATGTAACACACACACAACTACACACGTACACACAAAGTTCCTGTCTTTGAGCTGAAAATCTCCCAGGAGAGATCCAACTTATAGGTATAATTGACAAACAAAGCAGAAATGTGAAAATGATCTGATGAAGACACAAAAGAGGGCTAGGGGAGCAAAGTAGAGGGTCAGAGTTAACTTCATAGAAGAGGGAATATTTGAGCTATTTTTTGGGAAGAATGGGGAAAATTCTAGCAGGGAGAGAGGGAAAGCATTTCATGGAGAGAGAATAGCATATGCTGGTGGTTCTCAAATGGTAGCATGCATCAGAAACACATTGCTAGGCTTGAGCTTCAGAATTTCTGGTTCAGCAGGTATGAGGACCACCTCAGAATCAGCATTTCTAACAAGCTCTCAGGTGCTTCTGATGCTGCTTGTCCTGAAGCACTACTTTGAGGACCACCGGTATACACAAAAGCACAGCAATGTGCTTAAACTATCATCTAGACCATTCCAAGCAAGACAGAATATATGGGAACAACTTGGACAGTCTTATCCAAAAAGCACAGCAATGGTACAGGTGGAATAGATTCAGGGAACACTGA
Source organism: Trichechus manatus latirostris (assembly GCF_000243295.1). NCBI lineage: Eukaryota > Metazoa > Chordata > Mammalia > Sirenia > Trichechidae > Trichechus > Trichechus manatus. The sequence continues at coordinate 2,169,961 of NW_004444039.1, read as the reverse complement.
GTAGTGTGGCTTAGCTGGAGTGTGGGACATAGCAGACATTGAGAGATTGGGGTCAGAATGTAGGGGGCATTGAACACTCTGGGGGACCACTAAAGGTTTCTGAGCATGGGAAAGGCATGACTTGAACCATTCTGGAGATACACTCTAGCAATAGCTTGTAGGATGGATTAGAAGGGAGAAAATGGGGGGGGGGGTACTTAGTCCACAAGAGAGGGAACAAAGGCATAATTAGGATCTTGAGACTGAAAAAAAAGGGAAGCGATCTCAGAGACCTTGCAAAAGTGGCTTCTACATGATTTGTAATTGATACAACGTGTTGTATAAGTGAAAAAGAGAAAATTTAAACTTTCTTCCAATGTCAAAGTTGAGGTGATGGCAAAGATGGTGGTGACAGCATGAGACTAGAATGAAGGGGAAAGGAACAGATTTAAGTGAGAAAATGATGGGCTTGGTTACACAGGGGTTAAATCAAGGTTTTTGGGTTACGGAATGCAGATCAGGAACTTGATAGGTTGTTTAAAGGTGTGTATTTTGGAGGCAGGCATTAAAGCCTGGAGACTGGGTAAAATTTCTAGTAAAGAGAGTGTAGGTGGAGAACTGGACCAAATGTAGATAGAGTTGTAGCTCATAGAGAGGGAGAGCAAACTGGCAAAGTTGGGATTTGAGAAGTGGGGAAATGAGAAGAAGGCAGCATTCGAAACCAAGAGATAGGAGTTTTGTGATGGAAGCCGATAGTCAGCAGTGGCAAATACAGCTAAAACTTTGAGGATAAGCAAGTAAGAGGCTATTCGAGTTCGTTGCTATCTTTCAGAAGGGCTCGAGGAGCCTAATGGTGGTACACACAATGGAATACTACACAACGATAAAGAATAATGATGACTTTGCAAAACATCTTAGAACATGGATGCCTCAGGAGGACATTTTGCTGAGTGAAGTAAGTCAAACACAAAAGGAGAAATAGTACATGATGCCCCTTTTACAAAAAGTCACGAACAGGTATATCTACAGAAAGCAATGTTCTTTGGTGGTTACCAGAGATGGGAGGTAGAGGGAGGGAGAATCACTTCCTAGGTAGTAGACATGGGTTAATTCTGGTGATGAGAAAGGCAATACACAATATGGGGGAAGTCAGCACAACTTGACCAAGGTAAATGAAAACACTGAGAGGTACAAAAGAATAAAGGAAAACTATGTTAAATGCAACAACATAAATTATTCTGCAACAACAGTAATAATAACCCCAAATTTGTGAGTGGTTACATAGGTACATATGTATGCTATACCGGTGTGGGAAGGCATATGGGAGTACATGTGCATGCATATATAGGTATACTTGTGGGCATATGTATATACATGTTTGTATGTGCTGCATATATATTAATATATCAATAAAGCAGATAGAGGGCACCGTTAGGGATACTTCCTAGACATACCCAAACACTGCATGGGATTGACTGACTGGGTTTGAAGGCTCAGGACCATAGTCTTATGAAACAACTAGGTCAATTGACATAACTTAGTTCATAAAGATAATGCCCTACACCCTAGTTTGGTGAGTAGCGTCTGGGATCTTAAAAGCTTGCAAGTGGTCATATAACTACAACTGTTGGTCTCTTTCTGTCTGGAGCAAAGGAGAGTGAAAGAAATCAAAGACTCAAGGAAGGAAGTAGCCTATAAGACTAATGGCCCACATGAACCACAGCTTCTTCTAGCCTGACACCAGAAGAGCTAGATGGTGCCCAGCTACCACCACCGACCTTTCTGGTCAGGGACACAATAGAAAGTACCAGTTAGAATGAAGAAAAATGTAGAACAAAACTCAAATTCATAAACAAGACCAGACTTACTGGGCTGATAGAGACTAGAGGAAGCCTTGAGACTATCACCCTAGGATACTCTTTAACCTGGAACTGAAGCCACTCCCGAAGGTCTCCCTTCATCCAAATATTAGGTTGGCTTATAAAATAAACAATATCACCTGTGAGGAATGTGCTCCCCTAAACAATCAACTATACGAGACCAAATGCCAACATTTACCCAAAAGCAAAGATAAGAAGGCAAGGAGGGGCAGGGAAGCTGGATGGATGGAAACGGGACAGGTGGGGCGGAAATGGGGAGAGTGCTGACACATTGTGGGGATAGTAACCAATGGCCTGGAACAATCTGTGTATGAATTGTTGAATGGGAATCTAATTTGCTGTGTAAACTTTCATCTAAAACATGATAAAACATTCAACAACAAAAACAGAGAGAGAGATGAGAGAGAAATGTTCAAGGAGCATTGTGGGGCAGAATCTGGGGCCTCAGGTGTGTATGTGAGGTGAGTAGTGGAGGTGCTGAGGGCTGAAGAGGATTGTTCTAGAACGTTTCAAACTGAGAGAATGTAAATGTAACAAAGAACTGAAAGCTACACAGTTGTTTCATGCTTCTAGAAAAGTGAAACAGAGGACTGACAATTACTTGGTTAATTTGTACCATGACCTCAAGTAAACCAGATCATTTAAGAAGGAATTTATTTAAAAAGAAATTGAAGAGTTTGGCACCTAGAAAAGCATTGTTAAATAAATTCCACACAATGTGTTAACTGATGAATTCCAAGTGTGAAATTTTCAAGAGCAGAGATGACTCATTTCCTTCGTGATAAAAATTTCTGACTTAACTAACGAGATAACTTGATAGATTTTGCCCCAAACTTTACCAAAAAATGTTAAAAGCCTAATCCTAAACAACCCACATATAACCAAAAAGGAAAATTCCTTTGCAAGACATATGTTGAGATTCGGAATACCATATGAGGTAGCGATTGCTGTTACTGCAAACTTTTGTAACCACAGCCAAAAAAATTACGGTACAATTTTTGTAATATATTTCTAAGGATTGATTCTTGTCCACTTATAAAAGTATTTATTTATTTTCTTAATACTAGTATGCCCCACTGATGTTTATTGACCGTGTGACATAAATAGCGTTTAATAAAGTAATACATAATAAAATTCCTACAAGGACTTATTGTCTATCGAAAAGAAACGTGCTATAATGGGGACAGTCATCTTTCAGATAAATCTGATTTCGATTGTTTCAGGTAGTTAAACACATACACGGTGCTACCCCGTTCCTCTTAAACTATCATCTAGACCATTCCAAGCAAGACAGAATATATGGGAACAACTTGGAAAAATTCAAAGGACAAAGGAACTTTCAAAGACATACAAACATAAGAGCCTCCCTTTAGAACTCACTCCAAGGTGTCTGGGAAGACAGATCTGGCGATCTGCTTCCAAAAGGTCACAGTCAAGAAAACCCAATGGAGAAGTTCTACTCTACACACAATGGGGGGTCGCCATGAGGAAGAATAGACTCCAAAGCCACTAACGTGACAACAACAAACGTAAAACTCATCAGGTAATTCACTGAGCATTTGGTTTTAAAGAAACAAATAAAAAACACAGTAGAAACACAGAAGCCATAAGGCTCTTTCCGACAACATTTCCCAGGTGGTGCTGATCATGTCTGTTACAGAGCGAAATCACAACATACGCAGCCATGCCAAGGTCAGTCCAATAGTATGCAACAGCTCTAACTCCATTTCTTCTCACTCTGCATGGTACTGGCAAATTCTAGAGGGAGGAACCCTTTTCAGCCCTTTGTGGAGCAGCAATTGATATTGTGCTACTTTTCGGAATTTTACTTCATCCCCTGGAGTTTTCCTTTCTGAATAGACTGGAAAAGTGTTTCTCACATGGGGGGTGATTGTTGCTGTTAATTACCATACGGTCGTCTCCAACCCATGGCCACTCCATGTACAACAGGATGCAACATTGCCCGGTCCTGTGCCATCTTCACGATCATTGGTGGAGTCCACTGTTGAGGCCACTGAGTATTTTGAGTGCCTTCCAACCTAGGGGATCATCTTCCAGCACTATATCAGACAATGTTTTGTTATGATTCGTACAGCTGTCAATGGCTAATTTTCAGAAGTAGTTTGCCAGGCCTTTCTTAGTCCAAATTTGTCCCCCAGGGATACTTGGCAATGTTCAGAGACATTTTAGGTTGTCACAAATGGGGGAATGCTGCCACTGGCATGTAGTGGGTAGAACCCAGCAGTGCTGTTAAACATCCTAAAATGCGCAGGGCAGTCCCCACAACACAGATGTCTAGCATTCTTTAGTGTGAATAGACAGTATTATGTGTCTGTATTGACAAATTGAATATTTGTCTTCCTCCTATTTATTAAAGCATTTTATACTTTAACAGTGCAAGTTTTACACTGTAGGGGGAGCTGCTCATGAGTGGCATAGTTTTTGGACCTTTTTTGAATTTCATCTTTTTCTTTTAAGTAGTTTCAAACTCTCTCTTTCCTGAATCCGTCCTTCTTTCGCTGCCCCGTGATGGGTGGTGGACCTGCCAGAGTCAGCGGCACAGGTGCAAAGGCGGAAGAAGGAGGGAGAAAAGACAGACCAGCAATCTAAGGCCTGCCAGGGCTTTGTCTCAGCACTTCGGTCCTGAGGAACGTGGATGCTTGGCTCAAAGGCAACAGAGGTCTGTAAATTACTGAGTGCGACAGTATTTACACTTAGAACTTTCAAACAAGAGAACACACAGAGACAAGTGATAAAATAATGGAATCAAATAGAAGCAAGCTTCAGCAGTGCACAGAGAAGACAGTGTATCTTGTCAACAGATTGCAATTTAGTATACACACTCTGAAAGGGTGAAAGTTATGGCAGCCGGATATTTTCTTATCAGGCTCTTCTTAAAGCAGTTTTAGGTTTACAGAAAAGCTTCACAGACAGCGCAGAGTTCTCCGCACTGTGCACTGCTTCTCCTGTTACTAACATCCTGCATTGGGTAGTACATTTGCTACAATGGATGACTCAGTATTGATACATTGTTAGCAACTAACATAGCCACCCTATCGGACAGAGTAGAACTGCCCCATAGTGTTCCCAAGGCTGCAAATCTGTATGGAAGCAGACAGCCACATTTTTCTCTGATGGAGCAGCTGATGCGTTCGAATCGCCGACCTTTTGGTTAGCAGCCGAGCGCTCTAATCACTGTGCAACCAGGGCTCCTAAAGTTCATAATTTACATTAGGGGTCATTCTTTGTATTGTACAGTCCTGCGGGCTTTGACAACTGTAAAAGGCAGCCTGGTATTTTAACACTCACTCACCTTTATTATATATGGAATAAATCTCCTCCTTCCTACAAAGCTACATATACAAGCTGTCTTCATATAAAGGTTTGATTTGCCACCCTTGTCACCCCAGTGCAGGGAATGAATTGAACTGATTTTATTTTAAGAAGCAAAACAAACCTCCAAAGTTGTGGTCACTTGGAAAATTCCTGTCTGAGTAAAATGATAGAGATAAGGTCTTAGGTGCCAAGGGTTTTCCAATGGGAAGATTGACAGGCAATCAATTCCTATGTGGTTAAGCTTCAAATACCATATTTCATCGATTCTAGGAGGGACATTTAAAAAAAATTAAGAAATCCGGATATATTTTATAATTGATGAGTTAAGAAAGTATTATGTCATAGTTTAACTGGTTTGGTCTATTTTAGTGGCAGATGAAATAATAGTACATCCTACAATTGATGGCATTTTATTTTGAATCAAATAAAGTAAATGCTTTCCAAATTTTTCTTCCTAATCACTCAGATCAAGCAGATTGCCTCTAATAGCTCCTCGTTTTCTGCTTGTAGATATGTATTTTTAAAATTTGCGTCCTGGCCAGCTTCTACTTTAGCCTAGTTATATATTCCATTTGCCAGAACATAAAAAATAAATAAATAAAGATTATTTTTGTGCGTAGCTTTTTGTTCCTAAGACTGTTCCTTTTTCTTTTATATTATTGTGGCTGCTAATGAGGGCTAAAAACCAATGATGACTAGAAATATATATATATATTTTCAATAAATATGTTATTAGGCTGGAAACAGAAGCACACAGATATGCTAGCATATACTCATCATCTTTGGCATTAACTGGCTGCATACATTTTACTCTAATTATATAAAATGCTATATATAGCTTAATTCTTCTATGATTTAAAGAGTATGTAAATTCAAATCAGGGGGTTGTATGAGATTAAATTATCACACTGGAAGCTAAAAATTATTTTTTCCCCATGCAAGTCCATAAATCTGAATTGTATGAGGCTACTAACGTAGTAAGGAGCCCTGATTAAGCACTTGGCTGCTAACTGAAAGGCCAGCGGTTCAAACCCACCAGCCACTTCACAGGAGAAAAGACTTGGCAATCTGCTCCTGTAAAGATTAAAGACTAGGAAACCCTATGAGGCAGTTCTACTCTGTCCTAATAGGGTCACTATGAGTCAGAATTGGCTCGACAGCACACACCACCACCAATATGGTATAAGTAATGCTCAACCGGAGTCCCTGGGTGGTGCAAAGAGTTAACGTGCTGGCTGCTAACTGAAAGGTTGGAAGTTCAAGCCCACCCAGAGGCACCTCCGAACAAAGGCCTATGGATCTACTTCCGAAAAATTAGCCATTGAAAACCCTGTGGATCACAGCTCTACTCTGACACACAGGGGGTCACCAGGGGTTGGAATCAACTCGAAGGCAACTTTTTTTTCTTTTTTCTTTTTAATGTTCAACTAGGATATCAAAAGACCTGGAGCCAAGAACAATTTATTTAGTCACTTCTCAGGGGGCTTACTTCCCGATTCATATAAGTAAAGATACCAGCTTAAATGATGCAAAGGTACCTCACATGCTAGAAATCAGTGATATTGGGGAAGAACTGAGACAGAATTTCTAAGTTGCTTCATAAAGGTTTATTAAATACTTCTTATTTGCAGAAGGCTTTCTTGCTGCCCTTTTTATCTCAAGCTTCCTCGGCTTAATTTAGTCTCATTAATTCCAACCAAACCTCCAGATGATCTCTTAGATGCCTTTGTACTTTAAAACTCTAAGATTCTGCAGCATGCTTCCTTCCTTAACTTCTACCAACTCTCAGCTCCTTCTTTGCAATTAATTCCTCCCCCTTCTGCCATCCATGCTCTGGTATAGCTGTCAGCCAAGCAGTGAGGACATTCTATTCTCTTTTACTTTTATTCCTATGCATGAACCCTGTCATGGATTGAATTGTGTCCTCCAAATATATGTGTATCAGTTTGACTAGGCCATAATTCCCAGTATTGTGTGATTGCCCACCATTTTGTCATCTGACGCGATTTTCCTATGTGTTGTAAATCCTTTCTCTAAGATGTTGATGAGATGGGATTATTGGCAGTTATACTAATGAGATGAGACTCGATCTATAAGATTAGATTGTGTCTTGAGCCAATCTCTTTTGATACATAAAAGAGAAGCAGAGAGACAGGGGGACCTCAAACCACCAAGAAAGCAGCGCCGGGAGCCGAATGCGTCCTTTGGACATGGGGTTTCTGTGCTGAGAATCTCCTAGACCAGGGGAAGATTGATGACAAAGACCTTCCTCCAGAACTAACAGAGAGACAAAGCCTTCCCCTGGCTCTGGCGCCCTGAATTTGGACTTCTAGACTACTAGACTGTGAGAGAATAAACTTCTGTTTGTTAAAGCCGTCCACTTGTGGTATTTCTATTATAACAGTACTAGGTAACTTTGTGGCCCCTCTCTGAACTTCTTCCAGTCTGCCTCCAGTCTTTCTGACAATTGGATTCCCAAGCAATACACAGTCTGGCAGGTGAAGGACTGTCAATGTCTGGTCCAAGGGGACATGTGGCACCAACACTGCTGACCAGTCTGTGAGTCACTTAGCCCCTGCTGACCATCTCTCTAACTTGACATGCATAATCTGCCTCATCGCCAAAGTAGATAGTGTTTTTCCCATGATACATTTGTACAAATCTTTTCAGTTTTTGTACATTCTCTTCTCTAGACTAGCATCAGACTACGTACATCTGCTCTAAATCTTTGTCCAGATTATTTTAGCAATGCAAACTATTAATTGAAGGCATACCGCTACATCTGTTTTTAGCTCCTAGTACCTTGAATATGGAGTCTCTGGGTGGCGCAAATCGTTAAGCACTGAACTACTAACTGACAGGTTGGTCATTCAAATGCACCCAGAGGTGCCTCAGAAGAAAGGCCAGGTGATCTACTTCCAAAGTATCAGCCATTGAAAACCCTATGCAACACAGTTCTACTCTGACACTCATGGGGTCACCATGAGTCAGAACTGACTCAAAGGCAACTGGCTTACCTTGAATACAAAAATCAAAGACCCTAAAGAACCCCAGTACATAAAAGCTGTATTTTATCTTTCCAGTAACTACGTATTATTCCCTAAATGTTATATTAAAAAATTTACTGGCACTTTGAAATTGAGAGCTGGACGTTTCCCTGGGAAATGAACTAGTCAGACTGACTTTTCAACATCTTTAACTTAGTGTTTTCTAGATCTATCAGCTCCCTCTCTTCGTTAGGACTTCCCTAAGAAACTACACGTAGTAAAATTAGGAATTGCTCTGATGACTTTAAGAGGAAAACAAACAAACAATGGCACACAGTGAGACATAAAATCCATTTGTTTATCTTGAGGCTGGAAAAAGTTTGTAACAGGCACAAAATACCAAGAGGATGAAGTTAATCTCCCTGCAAATGTCAGTGACTCACTTGTCTCCTTCTGGGCTTGTGGTCTTTTGGGAAGATGCCTAGAATTTGAGATTTTTCTCTTGCCCATATGGAATGATAATCTCTGTGTTTTGAAAATTAATTCCAGGGATTTATCCCCTGAAGCTCATTCCAACCAAAGAAAAGAAAAAAAAAAAAATCCATACTAGTAAAGTTAAGTTCAAAATTTTTGTTTTCTACTGCTTCTTGCCTATAAGACTGTTAGATATTCTTTCTCGATGGAGTAGTGGAATGAACATGGGGCTTGGGGTCAGAAGACCTGGGTTCTAGTACTATGTCTGTCATTTATTTATTTTGGGAACAATATTTTCATCAATACAATGGTAATAATAAAAATAACTAAAAACCGTCACACAGTGTTAATGGAAAAATTAAATAATGTGCATCAAATTATTCTGTCAACTGCAAAATGGTATGACATGCAATGATAGCCTGGGACATAATGAATTATGAGTAATGAGTTATTATTACTGCTATTACCAGCATCATCTTCAGCTACCTTTCTACATGGCCACTTGAATAAGGGTTTGTCCATGAAAAATTCTATAAGAATCCATCGTTTCTTTATCTTTAAGGTCCTAGTCAACTCAAGTTACCTAATTATGAAAACACTGTTGACATTAGATTATCATAAAGTCTAACCACATGGCTGTCCAACTTGGCCAGGGCCACCAAGATTATTGACACATCAGACATTTGCAGTACTTCAATTTCTAGTGAATGATGTCCAAGTTAGGAGAAGCAAATCTTTTCCTCATGGATCAATTGTCCATCCAAAAGGCAATACAATCAGTATCAGAGCATTTTGTATTGTGAAATGCTTTTCTTATTATAGCAGGCAAAGGATATAGTTCCTTTTCAACCAGTAAAGCAATTATGCGAAAAATCTAGTACTTTGAAGACCTGATAAGTGGCTCTAGCTTTGAAAGTAGACCATGTCTCATTTGCATAAGCATTTTGATGTTGGTAGTATTACATAGATATTAAGTAAAAAGATGTCAAGGTATTTTTTCTCCAGATGGGGCCTTCTCTCTAGGGTGACCCTAGCATGACACATGACCTTACCTTTCATCACATTCTGGCACTTGTAAAACATCCTTTCCATGGATCATGATTAAATATCACACTAGTGAAGATCCCTTCATAGATCTTTTATGGAGAAGACTTGAGGAAAACCGAAGTGAATCACATGAACCAAACATCCTCCATAGAAAGGTCAAACTAAAAACTGAATATTGCTTTTTACAAAAGTTGACTGTGGTAGAATATGATATTTAGAAGTCATCACTCAGCCTCTTCACCATTTGATATAGTCTTAAGTCAGTGAAATGCTTCAATTTGCTACACAGAGGTCTTCAAAAAGGAAAGAAAATAAAACAATTTTAGAGTGCAAAAAGTATGAGTATTCTTTTGAGTGGAATCAGTGGAGATTTTTGGGAAAAGCAATCAACTGGAATAGAAGAACAGAGAGAAAGTCCGCTGCTATTATACAGATTTAGGAAAGGGTCATAAACTGTTGACGTTTGACAGCAGGGTCAATTTGTTCTGAACACTATCATGGTACCCATGCTGATTATACAGCACAAATTAAAAGACCGCAGAAAGTTATGCTCTGAAAGATAATCCAGCATTAAAAATAGCTGCCTTTGTGAGACCTAACCTCTTAGGTGACCATCCAAAGGGCACAAGACAAGTCACCAAACCCCTAGTTGGAAAGCAGGATGTGCTCTTGTTAGGACAAATTACCAGAAGCAAGCAGTTGGTGCTGTTATCTACACACCAACTGTAAGTCCCTTACTTGTTGCTCAACGCCAGTTGTGCTAGAATGCTTTATTTACTGAAGAATTAAGTTGTCATACCTGAGCTGTTTCCCCAGCTGGCACGCACTTCCATTATTCACTATCTTTTTGAATCATTTTAATCCTGTAAAGCCTCAAATCACTTCCTACGTCTGTCCCTCGATATTCTCACCGTCCCAGGCAATGGTACTCTCCACTCCTCAACTCCAACATCACCTACATCAGTATCTCCCATTTGACATCCATTATATATGGCAGCCCTCCCCTTCCTGTATTACGAGAAAAATCACCTGCTCGAACCTCTTGGCTCAACTGCCTTCTTCAGTGAAGCCTTCCTTCCCTTCTTCCTTCCCTCCCTCCCTCCCTTCCTTCCATTTTTCCTTCTTCCTCCTCCCCTTTCCTCTTCCTCTCTCCCTCCTCCCTTCTACCTCCTTTCCTTGTTCTTCCCTCTTTCTCTCATTCAATAAACATATATTGACTGCCAAAGCTGTGCTAAGTGCTGGGCCAGGCTCTGAGAATACTAGACAAAGTCCCTTCCTTATGGAGCGTATATAGTCGTGTGTCTCTGTGTGTATTTGGAAGAGGGTGAGGGGTTTTATACATCATTGTCATAAAACAAACAGCATGCATATTTTTACTTAAGTCAGGGGGTACTCACAATATTATAAAAGGAAATGCACATATTTAGAAATGTCAGCAATTAAATCCCCCTATCCCATCCCATACATTTCCCAAATCTTCTTTCCCAAGTCCTCTCAACTTAATTGAGACAAAAAATCTGTTTGGTTGACCTTGGCAAAGTCTAAGCAAGCTATACAATTTAAATCTGTGGATATCAAAGCAACACAGAGGTGCATGTTGAGGAGCCCCTGGATGGTACAAATGGTTTTAAGCGCTTGACTACTAGCCGAAAGGTTGGGTGTACAAACACACCCATAAGTGCCTTGGAAGACAGGCCTACTGATCTACTTATGAAAGGTCACAGCCTTGAAAACCCTATGGAGCACAGTTCTACTCTGACACACATGGGATCTCTATGAGTTGGAATTGACTCAAGGGCAACTGAAAATAACAGGCCACAGGAACAATGCAGGAAAACAAACAGCGACACAATGAAATTTTAGTAGTTCAACACAACAGAGACATATGCTGGAATTCTTCTAACTTAAGATATTAATTCTTTATTTCACTTAAGTTCACTGAGTGGACAAGAATGATTTGGGAGTCTTTAATAAATTTTGAAAAAACAATTTCTATTTCTCCATGAACTTATAGATTCTTAAAATGTAAATTCTGGTTAAGGGAGACAAGTATTCTATCAAGAATTCTCCCTGAAGAAATTTTTCACTGCATTACCAAAAGCAAAACAAAACAATACAAAACGTCAATGCCATTGGCTAATTTATTTTGCTCTTTAAAAGGTGGAAGAATAAAAATATAATAAAATAAATTGCAAAAAAAAAAAAATGGTGCTATTCCCCATGTCAGGAGAAAGATTTGGCAGTTGGCTTCCATAAAGATTTACAGCCTTGGAAACTATGGGGCAGTTCTGCTCTGTCCTATAGGTTCACTATGAGTTTGAATCAACTGGATGACAGTGGATTTTCAGTTTGAATTCCCCATGTAGATCAACTGACCTCTCCCAAACTGTTTAACTGCTGTATCGGCTCAGTGAAAAACGCACCGGTTCTATTGCCATCCCTGTCCACTACCTGCAGATCCTCCCCCATCACTTGCTTGCATGTTACCCATGTCAAACACTAGCGCCCATTAGTCAGACATCCAGCCTTTAGATGGACCACGTTGTTTCAGTCCTGTGGTTCCCAACTCCTTGTTGAATCAAAATGTTCTTCCCCAGGACATTAAATCACAGGCAGTTTTTGCTAAAAATGTCTTTCCCTTTTAACATGAATTAATGAGTTTCCTGGAAAGGCTAAAAAAAAGAAAGAAAGAAAGAAAAGCCAAGATAATGGCTGTCATTCACCTCCATAATTGACACGGCAAGTTACCCAAGAAGGGTCCCTCAAGAGGGACTCAGCGCACTGCAGTTCATTCTAGACTGCAAAGTACTCACGTCATTCACTGAATTTCAATTTATTAGCCAGGATTCCTCCCTTCTCTCTTGGTAGAATAATCTTTACATTATTTTTTATATTCTGGATCCTTGCTACTCAAAATGTGGCCTTTGGACCAGGGGCCCCTGCATCACCTGGGAACGTGCTAGAAATGCAGACTCTCAGGTTCTAGCTCCACCTAGAAAATCGGAATCTTCATTTTAACAGGGTCCTTGGATTATCGATGTGCACATTAAAAGTTGAGAAGGAATAGTCTGTGAAGATAACTTTTGTGACTGCCCCCTAGGTGATGCACCACCCCGCCGAAGCACCTCTTCCCCCAGAGTGATCTTTGCAAAACACAGACCTGGTTATATATTTCTACCACTTAAAGGTACAAACTCTATTTCCATTACAAAGCCTACAAAGGCGTCTGTCAGCAGGTCTGTGCCCTCCTCTCTAATCTCGCTCCTCTCTCTAATCCCCGAATCCTCACACTCCCACACTTACCACTCTAGACATGTGCCATCCAGTGCTGTAGCCAACAGACACATGTGGCTGCTGAGCCCTTCAAATGGTGTTAAGTCTGAACTGAGAAGTGCTGTAAAGTGTAAAAGACATGGTGGCTTTCAAAGAGTTAGCATGGAAAAAAAGAATGTAATTAGTCTCGTTAATTTTTTTTTAATTTATTACATGTTCAAATGATACTACTTTAGATGCATATCTAGTTAAGTAAAATAAAATAAAATGTTTTCACCTGGGGTGGTGGAAACAGTTAATTCTCTCGCTGCTAACCAAAAGGCTGGAGGTTGGAGTCTACCCAAAGGTGCTTCGGAAGAAAGGCCTGGCAATCTATCTCCAAAAAATTAGCCACTGAAAACCCTACAGAGCACAGTTCTACTCTGACACACATGGGATCACCATGAGTCAGAACTGACTAGACGGCGACTGGTTACTGGTTAAGTAAAATATATTATCCAAATTAATTTCAATTGTTTCTTTTTACTTTTTTAAACGTGGCTAGTAGAAATCTTAAACTGTTATATGTTTCTATTGGACAGTGCGGCTCTGTGCGAAATACATTGAGGCTTGTGATCCACTCGTGCAGTTTCTTAGCTTTGAATTATCCTCTTTACCCTGTCTGACTGGCAAACTTCTCCCGATTCTAATGTCTCCAGTGCTTTCCCTGACATCTGATTCCAGGATAAAGCAAAGATGTCTTAACGCTTTAGCAGTTGCTCCATCCTAGTCACGTATGAACAGTTAGGTCTTTTCTACAGGCTGATTAATCTGTGAGTTCAAGGACAAAAGCGGGGTGGGCCTCACATTTGAGATCTTTGCTACTATGCCTAAAGTGTGCTAGGCATTTTACAAAGTCACATTGCCCATTTTGTCCTCACAAGCGGGCCAAGTGGGTTGAGGCTCAGAGAGGTTAACTTAGTTCCCCAGCATCACACAGCTGCTAAGTGACTGAATCAGGACTCACATCCAAGGCTCTCTGGCTTCAATCTCCGTATCCTTTCTTAGTTCTCATTGCATCTCCAGAACTTAGCACAGTGCCTGGCATTTTGTTGGTGCACAGTAAGTGTTTCTTGGATTAAACTGACTTCTAGTTCACATGAATTCCTTCACACTTTATACTCTGACTCAAATTATTAACAGTCATAGGATAGTTTTGGAAGAAGCTTGGGGAAAATGACATTGCATTGGAAATTTTATGACTTTTATTAAAGAAAAATAGAAAGGGGAATATATCTCCAAAAAGCTGACTCACGCTGTCCATCTTCCCCTTGCCTTTGGAAAAGAGAGTGTGATGGTTGAAACAGCACTAGAGTGGTAATCACAGATCCTGGGTTCTGATGTGTCTTCTCCCACTAAATTCACTTTAAAAAACCACTCAACCTTTCTGGGTTTGCTTTCTGAATCAATACAATCAGAGTTGGGAACACTAGGTGTCTTCCAGTCCCAAGGATCATAAAAATTTTCTCTGAGATTTTTGCATTTCCTTTCATATCTGAAACCATAAAGAGTGACATTACTTATCCAATTTTCCTTCTGTCACTTGATATACTAAAAGGTGAAGAAAAAAAACACTGGGACTGAAATCCTCCAAGGTCTCATTTAGTGAAGCCCTATTCCTTGCCAGATAGCTTTCTTTAGAAAATGCCAATCAAGGCAAAAAAATAAAATAAAATAAAATAAAATAAATCTGAATCAAGGAAAAACAATACAGAAATCTTTGCAATTACAAGATTTTATAACCCAATAAAACTCAAGAATCATCACTGGAGGGAATAGCTGGCAACTCTCTGGCATAAGGAACCACTCAACATATGTCCAGCTTTGATTCTAAAACGTTCATGAAATATCCACTTAAAAATCGCATTTCCAAGCGCTTGAGAAATACTGCAGCAAAGAGTAAAACTGCTAATGTTAATGGTGCGTAATAACCGTTCTTTTCTTTTCTTTTTTTAACACGAGATGAGGATTGAAAATGACCTTAGGAGGAAAAATTACAGCTCTGAAGATAAATTAAAATGACAAATCCAACGAACTTGACTGGGATCAAGTAAAACCTAAAACTGAAGCGATGCCTTGGACTCGGAGGGAGCGTGCCGAAAATAGCCAGCATGTAGGTGGAGCCAAGACAGAAATGCTTCAGAATTCCTTTGACAATCGTTCCCTAAAATAAGCGTTTATTTAAGATACAAATAAAGCGGAACTATCAAGCTTCAAGAATTCACAGCTCTATTTAATATTCCTAAATCTTGCATTCTATTTTAACGGATCCTAAAATGCCTCAGAGTCCAAAAGAATCCTATCCCAAGTTACATTTTTAGGATTCAGAACAAAAATGGGGAGATTATAATCACAATAGAATGATTTGTAAGATACACAAAAAACACTGAAATTTTTATGACCACCAACAGTTATATATACATATATATATATATGGGCAGGTATGTGATGTCTGGAGTCCCTGGGTGGTGCAAATGGTTAATGTGCTCTGCTGCTAACTGAAGGGTTGGAGATTCAAGTCCACCCAGAGGTGCCTCAGAAGAAAGGCCAGGTGACCTACTTCCAAAAAAGCAGCCATTGAAAATCCTATGGAGAACAGTTCTATTCTCACACACATGAGGTCACCATGAGTTTGGGTCAACGAGATAACAACTGGATTTTTGTTTCACTAATTAAAATATTTTCCTGGGTAGTACATCACTCAGGCCTTAACAGCTTATTTCCTGACCTCTCTGAATTTATATAAAACTTCCTGATTTTCCCTCAGTGATAAAAGTTAAGGCATCACCTCCATGCCACCCTGTTTCCTAAAACTCACTCCCGTGAACAATTTAACTTTGGAGTTAATAAACATGTAATTTTAGAGATGGACTATTTTTATACAAGACTATGATTTCAAGCTTGATTTTTTTTCTGTCCCTGGAGCTTAGCTAAGTGGTTCTAAAGTAGGATAGGCAACAGACAAAATGACTCCTTTAAAAAGACTGGTGCTGGTGGGCATTGAGACTTGTTCACTTGTACTCATGAAACAGCCGCCATTTTGAACTCAAGAACAATAATTCCCAGGTCTCTTGCTTCCTTGACACTTAAATACTTCAGATAGTGTGGTAAGGAGAACCTGTCAGTTAATACAGATCCTAAGCAGACCTAAGGCTCATGCATACAACTGCTAACAATCGATACTTTCCAGAACCAGGAAGCTCAGTTTCCTGACCTTGTGGTGCAGTGGTTAAAGTGATTGACTGCTTACCAAAAGGTTGGTAGTTTGAAACCACCAGTGGCTCGACGGGAGAAAGATGTGGCTGTCTGCTTCCATAGAGATTTACAGCCATGGACACCCTATGAGGTCGCTATGAGTCGAAATTGACTCAATAGCAATGGGTTTGTTTGTCTTTTTGACTACCTATGGAGGAGCCCTGGTGATGTGCTGGTTAAGGGCTCAGCTGATAACCAAAAGGTCAGCAGTTCAAAACCACCAGTCGCTCCTTGGAAACTCTATGGGGCAATTCTACTCGATTCTTTAAGGTCGCTGTAAGTCGGAATCAACTTGAC
>NW_004444039.1:2144395-2147085 GCF_000243295.1 Trichechus manatus latirostris | reverse complement strand
AGAGTCTGTGCATTTGGTATAACCCACCTTGTGCAACAGATGTTAAAAGTAGTATCAGTTTCATGAGAACAGAGGTTAATGTTCAGTTAATTAACGTTCACTTCTGTGCCTTGGTTACCAGTGGCATCGCCGGGGGGTGTGGGAGGTGTGGAACACAGGGATGTATCAAGACAACGTGATTGCATAAAAGCTGGGTTCCTGACATTCAACAAGTAATACGCAAGCAGAGCAGCAGGCTATTGACGGCCTTTTGTTTTCAGTCAATAGCTCAGACATTCTCTTGTAGTTGGTTACCATTGAGTCGGCTCTGACTCATGACGACCTTATGTATAACAGAACAAAACACTGCCCAGTCCTGTGTCATCTTCTTGATTATTGATATGTTTGAGCCACTGTTGTGGCTACTGTGTTGTGCCTTCCAACCTACGGGGCTTATCTTCTAGCACTATATCAGACAGTATTCTGTTGCTATCCACAGGGTTTTTGCTGGATAATTTTTGAAAGTACATTTCCAGGCCTTTCTTCCTGGTCTTAATCTGGAAGCTCTCTGACCCCATTGGAATCTGATATACCATGGCATAGCTTTTCCAGCATCTCATTAACACACAAACCAGTACGGTAGGACAAACTGACAGACGCATGGTGGAGACATTCTCCTAACTCCTGTAAACTCAAAGTGTTCCATTTGTCTTGCCCAAATAATGGCTATAGGGAGTCAAGGTTCACGAGGAACATCTGTAGCTGGGCATTGTAAATATTTGACTCCAAAATGATATCAAACCAATCAAAACCAAACGAGTTGCTGTTGGGTTGATTCTGACTCATGGCAACCGCATATGGTCAGAGTAGAACTGTGCCCCATTGGGTTTTCATGACTGTGACCTTTTGGAAGAAGATTGCCAGGTCTTTTCTTCCCCAAGGTGCCTCTGGAAGGGTTTGAACTGCCAACCTTTAATTTAGTGGCCCAGTGCTTAACGGTTTGTACCAGCTGAATACAAATATATATAGTTTTTCCTTTCTATCTCCCAGCTGAGCTTCCAGCTGGTTTTATTTTTCATAAAGGAATAGGCACGTAGATAATTACTATGTCTACTGGATAATTCTTTTTGATAGCTACACGGCCCCTCATTCCCTGTCATCAGGGTGCCATCCAGAGTCTTCATTTTCTGTTTCTCTGTTACTCTGCCCATCTAATTAATAGCATCCTCTTTTTTCAACGTGACTGCGGGCCACTATCCAGCCCTAGTCAACATTCCCTAAAGGCTAGACCCATCTTTTCATTCTTGTAAATTGTTATTAACCTTGCCTGTAATTAGCTCGTGTTTTGTCACAATCCAAATCCATGAAAGGTAAAAAGCTAGATTTAAAGACTTAGGTGGAAAAATAATTTATGTTTCCAAGTCACTGTTTTTATGAAAAAGCTTAGTGATATCCTTAATACTCAAAGTATATATGCAAACATTGGAAGCAGTCTTACACACAAGCGGGTTGTATTTTGTCCTATAAATACAACCCTCTTATGGCCTGAAATTATACTGCATGGTCACTTATGGTAATAGTCACATCCTATGTGCCCTCTGCGGGCGCTGACCTTGCCCACATGCCCTGCTGAAGAGAACAGCCATTGGCAGTGCCTTGCGCACGTGGGTCATGCTCTGTGCCATGTTTTACAATCTCTGCATCTAATGGGTTGGACCCACAAGGGGCACTAGACTACCAACCCTTAGGTAGACCAGAAGCCCGTGAGATGATCTGGTATAAAAAGTTCATGTCCAACAAAGTCAATATTAATTTGCTGAGCCAAACATACTTGGGATTTTGACAGAAAAATTTTGAAGCAGTCAGTTGGTAGTGGGAGAAGAATTTACCTCCCCACGCTCCTCCAGGAAGAAGTAGAGGTTGCCAGAAGCAGAGCACCAGAGAAAAGATTCTTCAACACTGCAGCTGCTGAAGGAGTCATGAGATGGGAAAGAAGTGCCGGATCCTGGGTGGCCCCCGGGGTCCGTCTCCATGACAGTCTGCAGACAGTGACCTTGGACTCCATGGATTGTTGCCTCTCCATGGCCATGCTTTTCATGAGCATAACCCCGATGATTTGACGTTACCGAGCTCAGCCTCTCTGTTCCTTCCAAATGAAAATTCTAGCTAACAGTGGACACGCTTGATGAAAATGTCCTTTCAAAGAGGAAGAGTCTAGAATTGTGTAGACCTGCTTGGGAAGAAACTTGCCAAGCGTGTGGGACACGGTGGGCACTTCCTTATTGCAGTGGGTGTGGCTTTGGAAATGGTTTTAGCGTTGAGTTGAATGGTTTAGCAGTGAAAGAGCAATCACAAACTGTATCATCGACAGCAGGTGCTTGAGTGCTCTGGATTCCCTCTTTCATGTTGTGCCAGGTGGCCTCCGCACTAAAGTTAGCAGGGGACTCACTATGAAGCCAGAAATGCCCCAGATCCAGAAGGTGGGGGAAGAGATGGGGGAGACTCAATAGAACTAGTCTCTAGGCCCATGGACAGAACAAAGTAGGGACTCGAAAATATTCGAAGAATTAGATAGATGATAGCAGCCATCAGGTTGACTCCGACTCATTTCGACCTTATGTACAACAGAACGAAATGTTGCCTGATTCTACGTCATACGTCATCCTCATGATGGCCGGCATGTTCAAGTCCATCTTAGCAGCTACTATGCC
>NW_004444039.1:2138770-2142950 GCF_000243295.1 Trichechus manatus latirostris | reverse complement strand
TTCTGACTCATAGTGACCCTATAGGACAGAGTAGAACTGCCCCATAGGGTTTCCAAGGAGCTGCTGGTGGATTCAACTGTTGACCTTTTGGTTAGCAGCTAAGCTCCTAACCACCGCGCCACCTAGGCAAATGTATAGAGATGAGAATTTAACAGTGATCACCTGGAACGGGAGAGAAGGAAGGGGAAAGAGGGAAGTCTGTCTTGCTAGCACCAACTTTTTATTCATGGGGATGGAAAAACAGGGCAATGGCTACTCGTGATGATTGCGTACGATGATTCCTAGAATTGGTTTCATTGACTTGTACCAGTGACAAATGTTTAACTGGCAAATGTGGTGTTAACTATATTTTTTACAACAATAAAAAAGCATATATTTTTATTTTGCCTATTTGTTTTTCTGGAGCCCTGTTGGCATACTGGTTCAGAGCTTGGCTGCTAACCAAATGGTCGGCAGTTCAAATCCACCACCCTCTCCTCGGAAACCCTACGGGGCAGTTGTACTCTGTTGCTCTGTGTCAGAACCTATTCAATGGCACCTAACACCACCACCAACATCTATTTTCCAGTTTATTTTTAAGTGAGCCACGTTGCCTTTGTAAGAAGAATAAAATATAAGTTCGTACAAGCACATAGCTGCGTCTGATGCACCCGGAATCCAGCTGCATGGCTGGAAAGTGACTCTGAAGCTCCCTGAAGCCAGAGGGGACACAGAGAGGGTAAAGGGGCACCTTCAGAGAGCCCAGAGGTGTTGCTGAAGTCCCACATCCCAAGAAAACGTTCCTGCTTCTCTCCCTCATCTCTGAGAGCCACACACACTCTTTCTCGTCTGGGTCAGCAGAACGGCTTTTGTCCTGAGATCTGGGACTCGTTGGACTGAAGGTCTCCCTCCTCCTGCCACACGTTCTCTCTCTAGGTGGGCTGTTAGGAACGCATACCTACCCGGATCCAGAACCCCCTGTGCCAGCTCTTTCTAACTCTTGGGAAAGAAAGAAAGGCCGAGAATGAGGCTGGATCTGCCAAGGGCAAACCTCCCAATTTTGCTTGCCTCCGAAAGCAGAAGATAGCAAATGGAATCTGAGATAGAGATAGGAATATTTCTGTCCTCAGCTTACCCCGCTTTTCACTCTATCCCATTGCCACTTCATTTGAGCACTTTAGAACATGGATGCCACTGCATTTTAAATACAACTTTAACTTGGAAGCTGTCTCATTTCCCTGGCACCAAGCAGGCACAATCTAGAAAGACCAAAATTACAATTTTACTGCTAACTTGACCCTGTGGTAAACTGAAAGTTTCAGAAATCCAGGTTCCTTCGCGAAGGCAACTTCAAGTCCAGAAATGTAAAAATCTAGAGAACAAAATGGAAATGGGTGGGGCAACTGCAAAACCCTTGTTAAGGTAACTAACTCTAAAAATATAAACCTCAGATTACTTCACGATCTACCTAAATTATAATATGTGAGTCATTCTGCCTGACTAATGATGTCTTTTAAATAGTTCTAAATGTTCAGACCTGCAGCTTTTAAAGTAGGGGCATGGCCCCGATTCCTCCCAAACTTCCTGGTTTCCACCTCTCAGCATCATCTCAGAGCTCCCTGCCATGAGGTCTCAGTAAATTTTTCTCCTCCCTCCTTCTCTTTAGGCTAGAATAGAATGGGAACACAAGTAGACTTCAGAAAGAACCTGCGCGTGTAGAAATAACCTATAAATAGCATTTAAAAGCTCAGTGAGTAATGAAATATTCAAGATAGCAGTATTACATAATTCTGCATGATGTATTCCTGTTTGAGATGCTCTGTCTGTACGTCAAGGACTTTATTTAAACTAAGCCATGCATATATGAATATATAAGCTCGCTGTATATATGTGCATATATGTAGTGAGCAAATGAGAACAGACATCCCTGTATTTTTGCTGACAAACACTGCCATAGAACACAGTAAAACTATTTCTTCCTAGTTCTCATCACATAACAAAAAACATGCTCTTTTCGATAAATAAAACCTGATCAACAAAGGGTTGGGGGGCTTGAAATTCGGATTTGGTTACTTGGCTAATTATAGCAAATTGGAGAAAGTGGGAGGAAAACAGAAATGGAGCAAATTAAATGGAAATAGAACAAACAGGTAGAAAAACAAAACAAACCCGTTGCTATCAGGTAGGTTCTGTCTCATGGTGAACCTGTGTGTTACAGAGCGGAACTCCTCCATAGGACTTTCTTGGCTGAAATCTTTAGGAAAGCAGATCTCCAGGCCTTTCTTCCATGGCACTGCTGGGTAGGCTCGAACTGCCAGTGTTTAGGTTAGTTGCTGTTGTTGGCCATCAAGTCAATTCCGACCCATAGCGACCCTTATAGGACAGAGTAGAACTTCCCCATAGGGTTTCCAAGGAGCAGGGGTTGGATTCGAACTGCCCACCTTTTGGTTAGCCGCGGAACTCTTAGCCACTGCGCCACCAGGGTTTCCATTTAGGTTAGTGGTCAAGCAATTAACTGTTGGCACCACCCAGGGATCTTCTAACAGGTACAAGATGTCCTTTATTTAAGAAGAGGCCACCAGGAATAATGTCCCCAAGGGAAACTGCATGGAGTATCTCCCAGTGCATTTGCTTTAATTAACCAAAGTAAATATGACTTATCAAAGAGGTTTAACTTAATTAACGAGTTAGGATTTCTTCTTTTGAAAAATGAAATGAGGGAGAAGAACCTTGTTGCTTCAACTTTTTCATATAGCTGGTAGGTGATGGACAGTTGTGCAGGGTGTTGCACCAGGGCATGGAGCCAGGTGGCCAATGGGGTTGCAATCCTGCCTTCCGTCTGCGTCTGTCAGAAGCCCTGAGTTGGGGCTGTGGCTGCTGGAAGGGGCATCTTTTTCTAATTTGCACAAAGGAACTGTATGCGTTAATGGTGGGTCCCTGGGTGGTGCAAAGCGTTCACGTGCTCCATTGCTAACCGAAAGGTTGGAAGTTTAAGTCCACCCAGAGGCCCCCTGGAGAAAGTGCTGATGATCTACTGCCGAAAAATCAGCCATTGAAAACCCTACGAAGCACAGCTCTCCTCTGACTCTCATGGGGTCGCCAGGAGTCGGAGTAGAATCGACAGCGATTTTTTGTATGTGTGTGACATACTATGTAGAAAAATCAAACTGTGTATGACACTGAATTTCACAAGTTTGTGCTGTTGTTAAAGAGACAACGCTTTCACAAAGTACATGTTCAGAGAAAGTGTTACTGTCTTCTAGTCACTATTTTCAAATTGGAGCTCACTGTCACCAGGAACCATTTTTACGGTTTTACAAATTCTCTGTGGGAACTGATTTAATATTATGCTTCTATTTAGATGGTAATCAAAAACAACAATATAACCTCTGTGCGATAGCAACTAATAATACCAATAAACCCTAACAGGTAGACTTCATAAGTAAATAATTTATTCGCACCAAAAAAATAGAAGAAGGCTTCACTATGTTCTACCTGAAAATGATCACCTGGGACTAGAAATATATAAAACCCATTAACCCATTGCCATCAAGCAGATTCGGACTCATAGTGATCCTCTAGGACAGAGCAGAACTGCCCCATAGGGTTTCCAAGACAGTAATCTTTACAGAATCAGACTGCCACATCTTTTTCCCTGGGAGCGGCTGATGGGTTTGAACCACCAGCCTTTCAGTTAGCTACCCAGCACTCAACCACTTCGCCACCAGGGCTCCTTAGTTATGTATAGATGCACTGAATTCAACAGTACCCTCGACATAGCAGTCGGTACCATATTCACATTTTGAGTGGTAATTTAATTTCAGCGAAACCACATCTTTTGCCACATTAAATGAGTTTTGTTAATTTGATTTTAATTGATTTTGTAGCCTATATATGTGATTGTCAATTTCTTTTGATTTTATGCTTGTACAAGGACTCTGAGTGTAAGGAGTTGATAACCAAGTTTGCATATGTTTAACATGTTTATTTTGCTGCGTGTATACATGACAAAAATAATTTAAGTCAATTCTGGTGGTCCAAGGAATTTTTTTTTACAGAAAAGATCCTTATATTGCTCAGACTTGAGAACCTCTTCCTTTCCCGGAACTCCTCCACAGCAGACTTTTGAACTGCGGTGGGGTCACAGAGTTATTATAAGAAATCATCCCATCTACTGTAGTCTGGATAAATCCCAAACATG
>NW_004444039.1:2125641-2126642 GCF_000243295.1 Trichechus manatus latirostris | reverse complement strand
AGGGAGAAGACACCATGTAAAGCCCCATCTACAAGGCAAAGAACGCCTGGGACTACCAAAAGCTGGAGGAGACAAGGAAAGATCTTCCCCCAGAGTGACAGAGAGAGAGAGCATGGTCTTGTCAACACCCTGACTTTGACTTCTAGCCCTCTTCTTGACCTGCACAGTCAATTGGTTACTATGTCCTGGCTGTTCCATCTCTGAAAATACCTTAATTCTAGATCAGTTTTCTGTCCCTGCTGTTACTGCCCTAGCTCAGGCCTTTATCACGTCTTACCAAATTCTTAACTTAACCTAAGCACCGCAGAGCCTCCAGCACGGCCTGTGCCAATCCATCTTCCTGACTGTTGCTGTCATGAACTTTTGGAATCAATCGTCTTTGAGTAGCCTATGAGGACCTGAATTACCCTATTTTCTCTCCTGCCTCTTCCGCAGTTCTCTGCTCACACTGTGTTCTCCAGTTTTCTTGCTAGTTGTGATGCGTGTGTGCCATTTACCCCTTCATACCTCCAAACACACTTTCCTCTGCCTTCCTGGTGGACACCACTCATTCCCTAAGCCCTATGCAAGCACCACCTTTGTGAAGCCACCATTGGATTCCCGGGCTCTGCTGAAAGGGTTCCCTGTTCTCTGCTGCCCTCCTGGCACGTACGACAGATAGGGCACTCAGGTAATATCACACTCCCATTTCATAGCTGTCTTCCTCTAGTTTGCGCTTGGGAATGGCAGAGGTATCTTTGCATATCCACAGCCGGTTCAGCGCATTGCAGATTACATATGGCTAAAATACCAGGGTAACCCAAGTGCTAGGGAGTCCCTGGGTGGGCAAAAGGTTAACACGCTCGGCTGCTAACTGAAAGGTTGGAGGTTCTGGTGTACCCAGAGGTGCCTCAGAAGAAAGACCTGGCAATCTCCTTCTGAACAATCAGCCACTGAAAATCCTATGGAGCACAGTTCTACTCTGACACACATGGGGTCGTCATGAGTCGGAGTTGACTCAA
>NW_004444039.1:2123726-2124985 GCF_000243295.1 Trichechus manatus latirostris | reverse complement strand
CTAGAAGCTCCACCAAAACCTGTTCAGCATCACAGCAACTCACAAGCCTCCACTGACAGACGGGTGGTAGCTGCCCATGAGGAGCATTGGCTGGGAATCGAACCTGGGTCTCCTGCATGGAAGGCGAGAATTCTACCACTGACCCACCACTGCTCTCAGTTTGTACCACCGTCGAAGACGGTCAATAAATTTATGTTGTATTAACCCCTAGAACTCTGGTCCCGGTATCATCATGATAGGAGGACAGAGCAAGGAAGCCTTCCAAATTAAAGGGCAAGAGGACCTCTGTCTTGACTGACTCACACTCTGCTTTCCATGTCTTGTGGCATTTCACATTGTGTAACAATCCCATGCAGTCAGAATTCTAAGTGACTACACACTGGCATATTACATCTTTTACCGGCCTACTGAGTTGAATACTTTTCCCCATAAGCTGAGTTACCTAAGAGAGATGGGAATCTGCCTAGTCATAACCTGAACTATGACTTGGGACAGGTGGCTTCGGCCAAGGCTCCATTTGGGCATTAGAGAGTTTTCCCCGGGCCTCTATGCAGGTTGCTGCAGAAGGGGAGGCAAAGCACAAGCACGGAGGGGCTCTGGCAGCTGAGCCAGCTGGCCCTGCTCACCCTAAGTCTGTCTGCTCTTCTTCCAGCAGGCGCTGGGCGTCTGTAGGTTATTAGCATCCCAGGCTGACGGGGCCAGCAGTCCCTACTAATAATACCAGCGAACATTCGCTGAGCACATACTATGTACCAGAAACTGTTCGAAGAACTTTAAACATATTGCCTTATGGAATGTTCTTGACTGTGAAATAGATGCTATTATTACCCCCAGTTTATCAAAGAGAAGGTAAGACACAGACCGGGTCACCAACTAACTCACGCTTCTGTATTTAGCGAAGGCTGGAGGTGGGAAGCAAACCCGGAAGCTGAACTCCATAGCTTGTAGATACCAACCCAAACCAAGTTAGGACTCATTTCTGTCTCCAAAAAAAAAAAAAGAGAGAGAGCGAGAGAGGATTAGAAAGTGACCCCCCCACACACACACATACTTCATATTAATTTGTCTTACTAGGACCTTAAATGGTATAAAATCTAACCTCCATTAACCTTCTTCCCAGAATCTGTTTAGCCAATAGAGATTTGATGGTGATAATTGTTCCTCCCAGGATCTATTCCCTAAGAAGAGTTTGATAGCTTTTTAAGCAGTTGTCCCTATAGAAAGCGATGCTGTTGTTCCTAAAACAAACGAACAAACAA
>NW_004444039.1:2121434-2122694 GCF_000243295.1 Trichechus manatus latirostris | reverse complement strand
ATGTAGTTGAGCAATTGTGCTGAGGATAGATAGGCTGGGACAATTCTTAATAGCTGTTGATGTCTTGCTTCAAGATGCACATTTCCAGCTGGCAAGGCTGGTATGGGGACACTGCAGTTGATTCACCATTGATTTGATTGAAATTGGATTGCAAACAGTTAAGGTATTACAGTGGCATTAGCTGGGAAATGTGGAAACACTGTGTAATATGTTGGAACGCTGACCAATGGGATCTTATTATTGAATGGACTGCATATAGGAATCCACTTTCGCCTTCATAAGTGTTCCAAATACAATGTAAGGTGATAAAAATATTTACTATGAAAAATCGTTTAGATATGCCTATGTTGTACCTATGTATTTTTATTCTAGAGATGAAAAGGTATTTTGAATAAACATGCTGATAAACCTTCACCCAAGTCATATTCATTTTTCTGTATTAAAATAATAATGAAACAAAAAAGTTATTTTACCTGTCAGCATATTCCTAGATCCACTGAAGTAAATAAACATTTGAATGGTTAACTTGTCAAATTTAATTTGTCAAATGATAACTGTTCTGATGCTTTTCCTTTGATATTTTTAGCATCTGTTAAAACATGCTTAAACCACTTAAATGTACATGTAGATGGTGCCTACAGGATGTCTATCAAATTTCACACTCGGCCCTGGGACCTGAGCAGTGGTGGCCTGGTAAATGTTTACCAACTGGCTCTCTTAAAAGAAAAAACAAGCAAACAAAAAAACCGATTTATACCAACACTTGCCAATTTCCATGGTGTAAATACTCCCACCACAGCAATTTCTAGCTGCCAAAGTGAAGTCACTGAACGTGGAGCGGGAAGTGATGTGTAGAATTCGCTCTCATGGAGGGATATGAGCTGGCTCCAGCAAATTCCTGGACCTGAACTAGTCAGTATTAGATGTCTGGATTCTGGGGATTTCCCTTTTAAATTCCTTTTTCTTTTTTGGGGACAACAGAGCTCTCTAAGGCACAATTTCCTCATCTGCAAGATGTGTTAATTAGAATAGGTAATCTCTAAGGTTTCTTTCAGGTCAGTTCTTAAAGTACTGTAATATTTTTCCTACTCTAGTTTTTTTTTATGACACCAAGGTTAAAAAAAAAAAAAAATTCTGTTTAGTCCAAGTTTGCACTCTTAAGCACTTGGACATGAAGGATGGCTTCCAACATAAAGCTCACTATTCCTGTTTCAAGGAGTTCCTAGGTGGTGCAAAAGGTTAAATGCTGGACTAGTAACC
>NW_004444039.1:2116306-2120389 GCF_000243295.1 Trichechus manatus latirostris | reverse complement strand
GCCCACCAGCTGACCCTGCTGGTATTTGAAATACCGGTGCCATAGTTCCCAGCATCATAGCAACACATAAGCTACCGAAGTATGACAAACTGACACATGGGTGGTAGGAAGATGTCTATAGATGTTAATAAATAATGAAGAACTTCAACAAGTTTAGTGTAAAGATGGACTAGTAGCAAAATGACGATGGCTCTCATACATTCCTTTACTTGACAAGTACTTTTTGAGCACTTGTTATGGGCCATGGCCTATGATAGGCATTGAGGATTCGGGGGTGAATGAGGCAGACACAGTCCCTTCCCTTAGAGAGCTTAGAGTCCAGTGGATGTTGATGTTCCTACTGATGTATTTAGTTGCTGATGAAACTGTTAAACCCATGCCCAGCATATAGCAGGCCTTTGATAAATGTTTGATACATTGATATTTAATGAAAACCAAAAACGTCACTCCTTTTCCAAAAATTTTACCCAAGTTTTATCATGGAGCTTTGGGAATTGAATGAAATATTTGTTACTGTGATACAATATTAAGCTTTTATTTTAATGACTAACCTGAGCACGTTTGTTGTTTAAATTGTTTGAAAGGTGTTTATTGAGCACTGATTATGCCAGGTACTTTGCTTTATATCCTTCTTTCATGTAATTCTCACATCTCTGAGATTATCTCCCAGATAATCTCTGAAATTCCATTTTATAAATAAGCTGAAATTGAGTGAACAAATCAGTCTTAGAAGAAATACAACCAGAAGATTCCTTAGAAGTGGGGATGGCAAGACTTTGAATTGCTTACTTTGAACCATCATCAGGAAGGACCAATCGTCAGAAAAGGGCATCACGTTTGGTACAGCAGAGGACGGATGAAAATGAAAGAAACCATCAGTGAGATGGATGACACAGTAGCTACAACAATGGGTGCAAACATACCAATGATCATGAAAATGGCACAGGGCTGGGCAATGTTTAGTTTCGTTATACAGAGGGTCACCATGAATTGGAGCTGACTCAATGGCAACTAAAAACAATAAGCTGAAGTTCAGAAACATTAATAAACTTGCCCCTAAATTGTGCAGCACAGTCAGACAGGCCTGACTCGTCCCTCGGTACTGCAACGATTTCCTGTGCTATCAGGAGTTGTTACAGCGGTTGTTTTACCTTTACCTGACCACAGCCCCTCCCACGTGAGCCAATAATCCCCAGGGATTTTTCTCCTTCTATGCATGATGTAAGGAGCCCCGGTGGCGCAATGGTTAAGTGCTTGGCTGCTAACAGAAAGGTTGGCAGTTCAAACCCACCAGCGACTCCTCGGGAGAAAAGACCTGGCAATCTGCTTCCATAAAGATTACAGCCTGGGAAATCTCTGGGGCAGTTCTACTCTGTCATACAGAGTCGCTATGAGTTGGAATTGACTCAACGGCACAAAACAACAACAACAACCACGCATGATGTATACGGGTAGTAGCTGACTTATGATGTATTCGAACTACAACGAACTGTAGTTAAGACCATCCTTTTTGTTTGTTTGTTACATCTTATTATTAGTAATATGTACTACATACAATGCTGAAACACATAATTTGCTGGTGTTATCATTCTCATGCCAACCCCAAAGCCAATTAAGGTTCGGTTTTTTAAGGTTCCTGTTACTAAAAAAAAAAGGGAATTCTTGTTGTTTTGTTGTTTAGGGGTTCCGGTTGTTACCCGGAGGTTTGGCGTTTTGATTCCCCCGGTTGTTCTTTGGAATTTTTTTGGGGCGTTTTTCTTTTTTCCAATTAAGGTTCTGTTTTTTAAGGTTCTTGTTATTAGGGCATTATTATTAAAACCCAAAAAAAGTATGCAAATTAGTCAGAACTGAGTTATGATGGAGTCGTTGGAACAGATTACCTGTACTGCAAATCGGTCAGAGCTCCCAGGTATGTAACCCCAGGAAGACTAACTAGAGTTCTACCTTTAATTTGCTGTCCTCTGTCTCCATCTGCTCCTAGCTATAGACCTGTTAGACCTTCGTCAGAGTCAAGAAGGCATCAGAGTAAGGCAGAACCAGGAAAGAACCTAAGACTTGAAACAGTGTTCTTCCATTCAGAAGAGAAAAAGTAATCGAACCTCAGCAATAGATTTATGGAAACTTATGAAAATAATAAACATTTTTATGAACCCACATAAGTAATGGAATCATTTTTCCTCAAGTCACCAAAGAGAAAGCACGAGAGAGATGAGACCAGTTATAATTTAGAAAAGACACTAGAATGTTCTCAAATCCATTGTGATTATCGGACTGTATCTGAGCTTTCCAGAAGCTGGCCGAGAATAAAGTCCCCTAAGAACCAGCAATTGGAAAGAAAATTACATTAGTTTTAATACACACCAGAGTTTTTTTGAGTTTATTTGCCCAGTTGTAGTAAATGAACTAAATATTTTAATCAATACGAGCTGGCCTAAGATACTTCTCATTTTCCTTCTGAAATTAGGAGGTCCTAATATGAGTCGGGGTGGGAGGGGCGCTAGTGGTGCAGTGGTTAAGAGCTCGGCTGCTAACCAAAACGTCAGCAGTTTGAACCCACCAGCACCTCCTTGGGAGAAAGATGTGGCGGTCTTCTTCTGTAAAGATTTATAGGCTTGGAAACCCTGTGGGGTCACTATAAGTCGGAATCCACTCGATGGCAGTGGGTGTGGTTTCAGTTTCGTTTAACTACCTTGTACTTCGCAAGGGTCTTTGCTACAGAAAAGTTTTCCCATTTGGACCTTAACACCTATTTCCCTCCTTGGCCCCTTCTAGGCCTTTCTAGTATAGCATATGTATTTCTTTTCAAAACCAGTGTCACCATTGTCAACTCTGGGATAACAAACTTAGTAGAAATACTTCTGGTCAGAGACTTGATATAAGATGGGTAAAAATCACATTTTTTTTTCACAATTAGGATTTTTTAATAATGTGTTTTTATTGATTATTAGTAAATGATGTGTTTTATTAATTGTACATTTTTCTTTTCGTCTGTACCATCTGACACCAAAGACCTTATATTTAGTTATCAAAGTACTGTGATGATTGAATTTAAATTAAATAACCAACTAATACTTTTTAATGAATTATGCACCATTTTGTCAAAGTCAGTGAGTAACATATTGAAAATATATTTGTATTTGGGTGCAAAAGGCCTCTGCTTATAGTTTTTCTCAGGACAATTCCTCTATAATAAATGAAGCTGCCAATATAGCAATAAGAAAGCACTAAAATCATACCTGACTGAGTGGATATTCCAGGCTTTTCCATGTTGGCTAAATTCAGTCATTGTTTCTTTTCTACCTCAGTATCTCCACTTCACTGTCTTTATATGTGGAACCAAGCAGGAGACAGAACACAGATCCTAGTAGTTATAACTCTGTTGAATTGTTCCTACAATTGAGTTTATGAAAGGCCTCTGTAGATGATATACTTTATGAGGTAGCTTTACAACAGAAAGCGTTCATAGAGATCATATTATATGAGCCATAACCGAGAGGCCAACAAAATGAGTTTAAGCTGGTTTGAGTTTACTTTGGGTTGACCTGGTGTTATTTTTATGGATGGTTCCAGTCGGACTTAGACTTCACACACACTTGTGTTTTATGTGACTGGTGTTCTGTGAGCCAAGTGGTAACATGGTCACACTCAGAATTTTGTGGACAGGAAAAATAAGAACAAATATTGTATTTCTAGAAAGGAGAATGTTCTTAAGATACCTGAAAGGATATTACCTGAACTATAGATATAAACACATGAATCAATTTGAAAAACAAAGAAGAATGATTAAATCAACTAAATAGCAATGCAAGCATTATTTACAGTGATTTTTAAATGCTGTCTGGTTGCCTTCATAGCATGGAAGGTTTTTGTGGTAAGACTGAGTAGTACATGAAGCTCACCATACTGTGCAGTGACTATCTTTGGTTAAATTTCAGAAACCACACTAATGATTTATTTCTGCATATTAAAAATGAACTTCTTACATGAGAGGACAAAGGAGAACTACTTCAGGCGTTCTAAACTTGAAATACTGAAATTCTGCACAATTGTAATAATATATTAAGTGCCAAATCTGTTTAAAAA
>NW_004444039.1:2114409-2115650 GCF_000243295.1 Trichechus manatus latirostris | reverse complement strand
AGATGGCCGCTCACTAGCTTTTAAGACCCCAGATGCCACTCACCAAAGTGGGATGCAGAACATTTTCTTACAAAACTTTGTCATGCCAATTGACCTAGATGCCGCCTGAAACCATAGTTCCCAGACCCCTGCCCCTGCTACTCTGCCCTTCAAAATGTCTGGTTGTATTCAGGAAACTTCTTAGCTTTGGTTTAGTCCAGCTGTGCTGACTTCCCTTGTACTGTGTTGTCCTTCCCTTCACCTAAGATAATTCTTGTCTACTCTTAGTTAGCGAATACTCCTCTCCCTCCCTCCCCACCCTCGTAACCATCAGAGAATGTTTTCTTCTGTGTTTAAACCTTTTCTTGAGTTCTTATAATAGTGGTTTTATACAATATTTGTTCTTTTGCGACTGATGAATGTCTTTTTTTATGACAAAATGCAGTAAAATACACTCATGAAAACCATGTAGTATCATAAATTATGTATAACAGGAGTCAGTGATTAACTAAAATTTGCTATGGTCTGCATTATCCAGACCCAGGCATCAGATGAAGAATTTTGCTTTTTTATGAATGAAATTCAGTTTGGGAGAAGCCTCCAGAACGTAAAACCCAAAGACAAAATAAATGAATAAAACAAGCAGTCACTCATAATTTTGTTTCTGCCTGTTCTGTTTCAACTGAGCAACTGGAACATGGAGAAACTGTTTCTACAACAGAATTTTCCTTCTATGCAAGGCTGGTGAGTCGTAGGCCAAACTGCTGGTCGAAGCCACTTCCTTTTAGGAATAGCTGCTTCTTAGCTGCTTCATGATCAGACATAGCAAGGATGTTGCTGGAAGGCAGCGGGGTGTGAGGTCTGGAATGAACGCAGGGCAGCTGGCTCCACAGCTGTGCAAACCGTGTAATTGTATGGTTTAAGTGGGAGGAATGAACAGCCCTAGGTTTCCGCAGATCCACAGGGGACGGCCAAGCCTTTTCCTCTCAGAAATGAAGGTTTTGCCTTGCAATCTCTGGTGGTGTCTTTGTGAGGTCAAAAAAAGTAATTAGGGCATCGGTTGGGGGAAGAGAGAGAGAGAGAGAAGACTAGAAGAGAGCCACCTGTTTATTTGCCCGCCTTTGGCCAAATTGGACTAATGCCTCTTGTTAGAGATTGAATTGTATCTTCTAAAAATATGTGTTGAATTTCTGGTTCTTGTACTCGCCGATGTGATCCTGTTTGGAAATAGGAACTTTTTTGTTAGGTTAATGAGGTCATGC
>NW_004444039.1:2103188-2113701 GCF_000243295.1 Trichechus manatus latirostris | reverse complement strand
TCATTGGTGGTAGCCAGGCACCATCAAGTTCTTCTGGTCTCAGGCTGATGAAGCCTCTGGTTTATGTGGCCCTTTCTGTCTCTTGGGCTAATACTTTCCTTGTGTCTTTGGAGTTCTTCATTCTCCTTTACTCCAGGAGGTTGGGACCAATTGATGCATCTTAAGTGGCTGCTCGCTACCTTTTAAGACCCTCAGATGCCACTCACCAAAGTATAGCAGCCAAACTCTTAACCACTGTGTCACTGGGGCTCCTACCAGTGTAGGCTACATCCTAAATCTAATCACTTCTGAGTTTAAAAAAAAGGACCCAAATAGACACATAGACACACGCAGGGAAGACAGGTGTCATGGGGGAATTCTCTACAAGCCAGGGAACCAAGGAATGCGGGGGGTTACTGACAAGGAGGTAATTGACACGATGAGACCCGGATTGACATTTTCAGCCTCCAACATGGAGACAGTAAATTTCTGTTCTTGCAGGGCACTGGCCTGTGGCTCTAGTGCAGAAGAGTACAAGGGCTTTTAGTTTTAATCAGACAGGCACCTTCTCAAAGACTGCTGTCACGTGGAAAACTGAAGTGAGGCTGGCACCTTATTAGGAAGTTAAAAATGCCTGCAACCCACAAGCCCTTGTGAAAGTGAAGCACTGCGTTCCTGCCTGATGAATGATACTGCAAGGAGACCACGTGTCCTCCAGCGATGGGAGCTGACAGCGAAGGCATGAACTTAGCCTAAATCTGCTCATCCACAAAAGCTCTAGTCAGCCTGTCTACACTATTAGCCTGTGGCCACAAACAAAAGCAACATTTGAGAAAAGACTAAGTCTGATTTTCACTTTTTCATTCCTTGAGCTTCAGCGGTATCTGTGGCAGACCTAGGCACCTAAAGCTGTTCCAGTCACCCAGACCACATCTGTTGCTCACATTTGTGTAGCACTCAAGAGTTTGCAAATCATTTTCACATTTCGTCCTCACAGTAACCACGAAAGTCAGGCGGAGAGTGTTATCCCCAAGTTACAGATTGGAGGGGGGTCAGAGAAATGATTCAGCTCCTAAATAGCAGACTTAGTCAGCAGACCCTTGAAACCCATCGGATAACATTTGTTGGTGTTATTCAGAGAAGAGAAGATTTTCTTCTCACTGTTCAGATGCAAAGATCTTGTGATTTTCAACGTATCCATCTGATTTATGTGGATTTATATACTCGCAAACCGAAAAGTTATGTTCTTCTTCTCTCTCTCTCTTTGCCTCCCTTCTTTCTCCCCTCTCTATCTCTTTCTTTGCTTTTCTCTGTTTCCCTCCCCTTGCAACCCCTCCCCCAAGTTCAGAGAACCATTGGAATTCCATAGGTTTTTCTTCTCATTTTTAGGTGGCCATTTGCAAAAGGTATCTCAAGGTTAACTCACTCAACTCCAGTCAGCAGATGTTGTTTTGGTGTGCCATCCAGTTGATTCCGACTCAAAATGACTCTGAGTCAGACGATAGGTTATTCTTAATACTCATCTCCTTAACTTCCCAATTTTGAGAGTGACTTCCTTTCTTGTTTTGGGTTAAGCATACTCTTTCTGCAGTCTAAACAAGAAGAATTGAATAGGGGTAAAATTGAGCCCCAGGAAAAATCTGTTTCCTCTGTGAATGTTTTTGAATTTGTAGCTCATTTGGACAGTTCCTAGAAGTAAGA
Source organism: Trichechus manatus latirostris (assembly GCF_000243295.1). Classification (NCBI taxonomy): domain Eukaryota; kingdom Metazoa; phylum Chordata; class Mammalia; order Sirenia; family Trichechidae; genus Trichechus; species Trichechus manatus. The sequence continues at coordinate 2,112,021 of NW_004444039.1, read as the reverse complement.
TTTAGACACCAGAAGGGCATCCTTTCTGTAATATCTTGGTAGAATGAAATAATGGTGAGGCCGAACACATCGTACCTCACTCTCCACTTTGTGCTAACAAATACTATGTGCCAGGCATCATATGAAGGGTTCACATTTATTAACGTATTTGCTCTTCAAAACAAACCTTTAAGATGGGTACCATTATTAGTCCCATTGTACAAATATGGAAATTGAGGCACAGAAATCATCAACGACTGGACCAAGGCTATATAGTTAATAAGTGACAGAGCAGGGATTTGAGTCCCAGAAGCCTAAATGTCTCTTGAGTGTCTCCTCATAACCACTCTACTTCACGGGGAAAAAGACAGGGCTTTCTCAGGGTTCCTGTTTACCCCCTTTGCAGGCCTGCCTATTCCATGAGCTTCAGATGCCTTTGTCTTTGTGGGCCCCTTCCTTTATGCAAATTATTAAAAAGTCTATCTTATGACTCTATTGGTATAATGATGACTGTAATCCAGGCTAGATTATATTCACTTTTATTTCTCATTTTAAAAGAAATGAAAACATTCGTGTGGGTCCTGAAAGGATCATGAGCCTAGGCACTGTGCTGTCTGTGTTCCATGGCTAAGTCAGTCCTAGCTCTTTGGGGCTGTTCTCTTTCCTTTGACTCAGATCCAGTCAAGAGAATAAATGTACCACACGTTTAGCTCTACAGAGGAAGTGTCAAAGTTGGCTTTCCTTACAAATTCATTTCGGAATAGGGTTCAGAAATAACCCCTAGAAGACCCCTAGATGATGTTTGTCAAACTGTGGGTTGTGAAAATCACTTAGGTGGATCAAACTAGCATTTTTATAACTAAAATCTATTGGAATACAATGGCGTGAAATGAGATGGGTAGGATAGTATGGAAAACATCATAGTATACGTGTATCTAATAACCTCATAAAGGTATTTTGGCAAACATTTTATGGTATGTATGTATGTATCTATCTATCTATCTATGTGTATGTATATACCCATTGCCCATTGCCATCGAGTCAATTCCAACTCATAGAGCCCCTTTAGGACAGAGCAGAACAGCCCCACAGGGTTTCCAAGGAGTGGCTGGTAAATGTGAATTGCCGACCTTTTGGTTAGCAGCCAAGCTCTTAACCACTGCACCACCAGGGCTCCTTATATGTACATATCTATATATATCTATAGGTATATGCATACCTTGCAATGCTTAAGTCCTCAGTTGCTAATTGAAAGGTTGGCGGTTCAAACTCACCCAGCGGCTTGGTGGGAGAAAGACTTGGAGATCTGCTCCTGTAAAGATTACAGCCTAGGAAACCCTATGGGGTAGTTCTGTTCTGTCACATGGGGTTGCTATGAGTTGAAATCGTCTCTGCGGCACCTAACAAAAATATATATACAGTCATGCATCCCTTAACGTCCAGGATACGTTCTGTGGAATAGGACTTTATATGATCTGGACATTGTTGGAACATGTCTAAATTGGGACCAATGGCATTCACTGATTTTCCACCTTTGTGTTGTTTAATAATCTTTTGTTTCACTTCCAAATCGACACTTCTCCTTTGCAGCTTGCTGCTGCTATCACCAGCTCTGGTTTTGCTGCGTTTGGGAACCATGATGCACTTCATGGTAATATTTTTTAAAGAAAATTAAACAGAAATGACAGCGTGGGAGAAAAATTGTAGAACAAAAAATCAGACTGACAAAAAAGATCAGATATCCTGGTCTGACAGAGACTGGAGGAACCTCCAAGACTATGGCCCTAAGACGCCTTTCTGAACTGGAACTGAAGCCATTCCCGGAGACCACCTTTCAGCCAAACCATAGACAGGCCCATAAAATGAACAATGACACCCGAGAGAAAACTGCTCCTTGGAACCATCAATTATACAAGATCCAAGTAGCAACATTTGCCCCAAAGCAAAGATGAGAAGACAGGAAGGGGTAGAAAATCAGGATGAAAGGAAACGGGGAACCTAGGATGGACATGGGGAGAGTGCTGACATATTGTGGGGAATGAAATCAATGTTATGGAACACTTTATGTACAAACTATCGAACAGGAAACGAATCTGCTCTGTAACCTTTAACCTAATGCACAATAAAAATTTTTTAAAAAATTAAACAGCGGGATAACTCTACTACACTCAAGAGACACGCAATACACGTAATTGGATTCTGCTGCCTATGAGTTGAAGCAAATCCTGTTATACGGTAAACTTTTTTTGGAAGTAGGGAAAGTTCACATTAAAACAGTGATACAAAAGTACAGTACAGTAGATATATAGCCCCTAACATAGGTGTTTATTATGACTATCGAGACATATGTATGATGTGTTATATATGTACTGTACCATTATATGCCTGGCAGCACAATCTCTTTGTATACAAGAGACATGAGATAGTCGTGCTGCCTGTGGGAAGCTGTTGCTGGTTATGTCTGCCACATCCCATTCTCCGATCGGCTCTTCTGAACTCTACTATAACCTTATGGGACCACTGACATATATACCCTTGGACGTTGCCTAAACGGACGTTTTATGGTGTATGTATATTCTGGGGGTGATGTAAAGTCAATTTTTTTTTTTTTACAGTGAATCAAAGTCAAATATGTTTTTAAATACCAAGTTAGAATTGACTCCTAGTTACATCTCTTTTTTGCCCTTACGCATGTTCAGCTTCAAATCTGGCCTCATAGCAAAGCTGGTAACGTAAGTTTGCTCTCTTGAAGCTAATCGAGACAGTTAAGATTACAGGTTTTGAAGTCATACAAAATATGATGCAAATTTCAGTTCTCCCTCTTATTAACTGTACTATCTTAGTTAAATAATTTAATCTTTCTGTTCCTAAATTTACTCATGGATTAAATATTGTAATAATAATGCTGATCTCATAAGGTTGTTGTGAGAAATAAATGAAAAATTGCCTATAAAGCCCTCGGCACAGCACATGTTAGGAATTGCTTTATATAAGCTGACCACCCCAAAATTTATTTCTAGGCCAGACCTCTGTTTTGAACTCTAAACTTGTATAACTGCTTATTTGATATCTCCATTTGGATGTCTAATAGACACGTCACACTTGACACACCTGTATTTGAACTCCCGATCATCTCCCCATCCCCCACAATGGCCCTTCTATCCTTGTGGTTTCTCAGGCCAAAACTCTGAAGTACTCCTTGCTGTTCTCTTCCCCTCAGAAGCCATGTCAAATCCATCATGGAATCCTATAGGCTATGCCTTCCAATATATACAGAATTCGACCACTTCTCACTGCCTTGTGCTCCCACACTGCTGAGCCACCACCGTCTCTCTGGATTTCTGTACCAGTCTCCAAACCAGGTTCCCTGCTTCCTCATTGCCTCCGTATGATCTGTTCTTAACATAGCAGTGCCACGATTGTGTTCCTCTTATGCTCAAATTTCTTCAGTACTCCGCATTTCACTAAGAGTCAAGTCAACGTTCTTGCAATGGCCTACCAGGCTTTGTATGATCTGGTCACTGTGCCCTCTCAGATCTCCTCTCCTACCACCCTCCCTGCCATTCACTCCTCTCCAGCTACTCTGACCTCTTTGCCAGGTCTCAAACACACCAGGCACACTCCTGCTTTAGTGCTTTCTCTCAGTACCCCCACCCCATATTAGCAAGGCTCTCTCCATCACTTCATTTGAAGAACTTTGTTCAAATGCTCTCCTCTAAACGATGCCTACTCTTTGCCCCTCATACCTCACTCTCTTCACCTCCTTTATTTATTTTTGTCTGAACCCTCACTAACTTATACTATATAATTTACTTATGTATTGTTTATTGTCCATATACCGCTTTTAGGTATTAACATTTATTAGGGTAAGATTTTATTTGTTTTGAAAACTAATGTCTCCCCAGCATCTAAAGATGATCGGGCACGAAGTTAACTGCTCAAATAATATTTGCTGAGTGAAAGAATATTATTATATTATTATTTCCCCTCACCTCCCAAACAGGGCCCAGGTGGAGTATAAATTCTTTCTATATCTTTGATTAAAACATGATTTGATATTAAATCAATTTATTGTTTAATTATTAGAGATTCAGAAATAATGAACATTTCATGTTTATAAATGGAAATGATCATTTTGATAAAGTTCAAGATAGTTTCAAAACCAAGATATATATTGGATCTGTAAGTCTACAGTTACAGCCTGATTGTTTACTATTCAAAGATTCTGCTGCTGAACTCTCCCCACATCACATCAATCCTGGTAAGGATAGAAAACCACAGTGAACAAGATAAAAAAGGAAAACCCAAGAGAAGGCCCACAGCTTCCCTTCCCTACCTTTCTCCCTGAAGAAAACTCCCAGCCAGGGTAGCAGAAATATTTTAACTTTAAATAAAGTTCATAGTTTTGATTATTACTTGGGAACGGATATCTTTATTTCTGAATTGAAACTGGTTGTGACTGTAGGACTTTTTAAAAAATTGTTATTAACTCCAGCTACTCCACAGAGAAAGATGTGGCAATCTGCTTCCATAAAGATTTACAGTCTTCCTCTGTCCTATGTGGTCACTATGAGTCAGAATCTACTTGACAGCAATGAGTTTATTAATTAAAAGTAAATAGGGACAGGGAGACACTTCCACAACTGAACGTATTGTATAGAGATAGTGGAAGATAAAAAACGAAGATGCTTTTTTAAAATACATAAGAGTCCTGCCTGTTCAATGTACCAGTTACTCAAGTATTTCTCTATGATTATGAGAAAAAATAAACAGCCAATATTAATCTTTTGCTGTAAAAAAAAAAAGAAAAGATTCTGCTGCTGAATTATTAGTGTTGGGTATACAAAGGTGGAAGAAAGATTAATAGGAAATCTGCAGGCTTTTACACACTTGTATTCATAAATGTTAAATAACTACTAGTGTGAGATTATTCCTGTTGTACTTCAGTAACCAATGTAGAAAGTCACGAGACTCCATCGTCATTCAGTAAGGCCATAAAATTGACTTCACCTTTTATTTAATTGTATTTCATCAAATAAAAGACTTTAAATTAAAGCAACTAAAATGCCAACATGGCTACTTTCCTCCCCCCTGAAATGACATCCACTTTACCAAAAACCAAACCAAACCTGTTGCCTTCGAGTCGATTCTCACTCATAGAGATCCTATAGGACAGAGTAGAACTGCTCCATAGGGTCTCCAGGAAGTGGCTGGTGAATTCAAACTGCCAACCTTTTGGTTAGCAGCCATAGTTCGCTGTAGCTCTTAACCGTTGCACCACCAGAGTTCTACATCCACTTTAACCAAAACCAAACCAAATCTGTTGCCGTCGAGTCGATTCCAACTCACAGCTACCCTATAGGATAGAGTAGAACTTCCCCATAGGGTTTCCAAGGAGCACCTGGTGGATTTGAACTGCCAACCTTTTGGTTAGCAGCTGAACTCTTAACCACTACGCCACCAGGGTGGGAGAGTGAGGAAAGAAAAGATGAAAAAGATATTCTAAATATGCTCAAGTGCCTCTTACACCGTATGATGATGAAAATGTTTTATTTACCAATTGTTCTTTCAAAAGCTCTTTTGTTTACATAACATAACACACTGGCTAGATGCATGACCTTTTTTTCATCTTGTTAAGTCAAGGGAAAAAAAGTTATCTCTACAAGGTAACTTGTTCCCACGTGAACTCTTACTTGTACACTAAATCATGTATCATTAATTGAATTTGCACATATTAAAGAGTAACTCCATAAGTAACTTTTTGATATGTTTGTTTTAGTATTAAAATATACTAATGACAATGTACTAAGGTACATCAACATGTATTCTGGCCAGTAGTCTATTTGCTCCTGTCAGCTTACATGCCTGTGACGATAAAAGAAAAAAAGTTCTTTGTAGCTTATGGCCAACTTCTACAGTCAGTGCCTAGAGGTTAGGATTATTTTATCTGTGAATTCTAAAAGGGGTACACTGCATCTAAGGAGCCTTGGTGATGCAATGGTTAAACACTTGGCTGCTAACAGAGAGATTGGTGGTTGGAACCCACCAGAAGCTCCACAGGAGAAAAGAGCTGGTGATCTCCTCCTGTAAAAATTCAAAAACCACTCCAAACCTGTTGTTGTAGAGTTGATTATGGGGCAGTTCTACTCAGTCATACAGGGTCGCTATGAGTTGGAGTTGACTTGATGGCACACAGCACATTGTATCTTGGCTGAATCCTGCTATTTAGCTGGCATGGATCACCTTTCCCAGTAATTTAAAGATATTAAAGGAAAATACAGATATTCTATACCCACTTCTCTGTTAATTATAAAAGAGAACAGGTTAAAAGCCTTGAAATGACAATTGGGAAGTGGATTGCTATTTAGTTTCCTCTCTCTTCTTTTGTTGCTAAGATTTCTCCAATATCTTATCAATTACACAACAAATAAGGTTATCAGGCATGAACTGTGCTATAGGCTCTAATCCCTGAACATTTAAATTACCAAAAAAAACCCCAAAAAACCAAACCTATTGCCGTCAGTTCTGACTCATAGCGACCCTACAGCACAAGTAGAACTGCCCCATAGAGTTTCCAAGGAGCGCCTAGTGGATTTGAACTCCCGACCTTTCGGTTGAATATTTAAATTAAGATGTTTTAATTAATATGCTGCATATTAAATGTGCCTTAGTAATATATGTTGATTCTTCTTTTGACTGAACATATTTTTACAGCATTGTTTTTGTTCTTGTTAGTTGCAGTGAAGTTGATTCCAACTCCTGGAGACCCCATATGTGCAGAGTAGAATTGGACTCCATAGGGTTTTCAAGGCTGTGAGCTTTTGGAAGCAGATCACCAGGCCTTACTTTCGAGGCACCTCTGGGTAGGTTTGAACTGCCAGTCTTTCAGTTAGTAGTCCAATGCTTAATTAACCATTTGCGTCACTACTTCTGATTAGAATTATGCTATTTTGATGCTTCATGCCATAAATAAGACTATATATAACATCAATGGTATTGTATTATCCTGTAGTTCCAACTAGTGTTAGAAGCACCAGTTTTTAAAGCGAATTTTTAAGACTGGATAGGACTTTAAAGATTTTTGTAGTCTAATTCCCTCATTTTGAGGATGAGTGAATCAAAGTCTAGAAAGGTTAATGATTTGCCCCAGGTCTTAGTGGACACGTGCATTAGAATCAAGTTTTTCTGACTCTTGCCTCATATTTTTCATGTAAAACTCACTTCTATGATCTTCCATGGAATTGAATTATTTGAACATATGTAGAGAAACCAAACCAGCAATTTACCATTTAGCCATAAGATAATAGTAAACACATATTTAGATGTTAAAAAATTTAATAATGCTTTTACCAAAGATACTAAGAAAATGTAATCACCAAACAAATATTTTTTTTTATTCAAGTTATCTCATAAATGCTTTTATAAATTGTTGTTTAAATAATGACATGGTAAGCAGTCAAGTTAAATATTTATGGGAAAGAACTTCCTATTTCCTTGTATTGTTAATTACTTACTTTCTTGCAACTTGTTATATTATTTATGTATTATTTATATTATCTGGAGTTGTCCTCACTATTACCACCTTGATGCATGGCATACTCAGATTATCAAATTAGCTCGCTTTAACCATGGCATAGAACGCAGACAGACTCTCAGAAAGCCCCATAACAGAGGCTCTTGTTCAGCTATGTGGTCAATCTTTTGGATTCTGGCTACAGAATGTGAAAAACAACACCCGAAAGGAGAGCTCAGCAATGCCAAATAAAAGCCAGAACTATATGACCTGCAGTAAATTGGAAACCAGTAAATAAATACATTATATACATATATAGAGAGAGAGAGTGAGGGACGGAGGGGGAGAGGGAGAAAGAGAGAAAGAGAGATACACATTGTCATTCTTCAATGACAGAGTGAAGGGGGATGCTTGCCAAGACCTTTGGATTGATAAAACAATCTTGGTTCGACAGAACGATATTCGCAATTTGTCTAGGGACAGTTCCCATTGCTAAAGTAACACATTCTGGGCAGCCACTTCTCAATATTGTGGGCTTTCATAATTTAGCTAAGTGATGAAAGTCTTCCTTTTCAGTTCTGAGAGGGAGGAAAGAGGTCTCCAGACACTCAGTCTGTAACTTCCTCTGGCTGCCCCATCCATCTGATAGGTAGCCAGAGCAAGCCAGTTCTGATTGGCATTATCCTCTAGCCCTAAAAGAGTGGAAAAGACCTGAGGAAGTTAGAACCACTATCCTTGGATGACATCAGGAAATACAACAGATCTCAGCTTTCCAAAGAGAACGAGTACGCTGGGGCTAACCTTGGTACTAATTTGAAATCTCCCCATACAAGGCAATTCTGAAATGTTAACGAAGACAAATCTCTTTATGATTAGAAAAGTACTCATTCTTCTCAAAAGTGCCTAACACTGGTTTTCAGTTTGGAAAAATCCTAAATAACCAGGATAACTAGGTTGGTTTATTTATTTATTTATTTTTTGGCATTCCTTTAAGAAATTTAAGATGAGGCTAAACATAACACTTTCACTTACTTTAGTCCACAATTACTAAAAACTCTCATTTTCAGTGCTTTCTATGTGTCAGATTCTTTTCTATATACTGGGAATATAGAGATGAAGAGAATACAATAGCCCATAGGAAAATGCCTGTCAGCTGAGCTGCAACTTTCATCTCTTAACTGAGTTTGTGGTACACAGAAGTGAATGAATGACTTCACAAGGCAGGGTGAGTGCTTATAAGCTAAATGTCAGTGATGTTCGTTACTAAGTGAGAACACAATTAGAAACACTTGCTACTAATAGTGTGAACACACTCTTCTGTTATAAGATGTCCTTTTAACT
>NW_004444039.1:2077398-2093025 GCF_000243295.1 Trichechus manatus latirostris | reverse complement strand
CTTAATGTAAAGAAGTACATCCTTGAATTTCTGTTTCTTATTCATTCAACGTTTTAGAGAATCGGGATATTTCTCCCTCATTAGGTTTGCCTTTCTTCAGAGGGGTTTAAATGCGCTGCTCTATTATTTCATCACAGACTATTTTATTACTTAGAGATACACTTGACAGAAGTGACATAAAAATACCACATCCATTTTCATGCTCTTGAATCCTTTCATCAGACGTTCATGTCTGACTATTGTCTTCCACGTCTTGGTTTCCTTCATGTACTTTCTTTCTTCCTTATTGTCTTTCATATTTTCCCCTTCCCTTTTTCTCTTTTTCCTTTGCCTCTTTTTTTTCACATCCTCAACTAGCCTTATGTGACAATTCCTTCAGAGAGTCATCCCATTTCATGTATGCCTCTCTTATCTTGGGATAGATGCGCTGGGAGTTGAAAGCAATGATGGTGGTGCTGCTTCAAGTACTAACACTACCTCGTCCAGTGACACTGGCAAGTCACTCTATTACTATGGGTCCCAGTCACTTCACCTAACAAATTCAAGGATTAGATAACATTATCTTAAAGGCTCTACCTTAACTTCAGACTCTATAGTTATTTGTAGCTATTCTTGTATCCCTGCTTCTTTCTATAAATACTCATGACATAGTCTGTCTCTTAACCTAAGAAAATAATTGTTCCTTTGACTTGCAATCAGTCATATTCAGGAAACCACATGGTATCCATACTTCTTCCAAGTGATTTCATGTTATTCAAGTCTATTTTATGTAACTGCACATCCTTTAGAATCTATTCTCTTCTCATATTGTTTCCATCATGTGGTAACACCCATATATAATTGTCTGTGGGTGGGCATGTGTGGGTGTGGGTTTGTATATAGAAAGAATTGAATTCAACTGTGACCTCAACAGCTTCCAAATATAATATATTTTCATGACTTGCTTCATCTAAATATGACTGCTGGCTCAGGAAGAGAGTTTTTTTTTTTTTTCCCTTTCCTTTTCTTTTCTAAAGCCAGTCAATAATTTAACACTGTAACACAAATGTTATATACAGGGCAATAGCCAGAGAAAGAGAATCAGCACAATAAGGTGCTCAAAACAATAATATTTGATACATCCTTCACTAGATAGAAAAGAATGGAGGTGGAAAGGAGAGGGAGAGATAACGGTGCAATATTCCATCTTCATTCAGAAAACTCTTCAGGCGAGTAAGTTTATTCCGTAAGAATATTCTCAGAGTGTATTTCTAGGACACTGCCTCATCAGAACCACTTGGAGTCTTTATTAAAATACATATTTTCCATGCCTCCAAACTGGACCTACTAAATAAGATTTTGAGGGGATGAGACCTAGGTAAGGAGTCCTGGTTAAGGACTCGGCTGTTAACCAAAAGGTTGGCGGTTCAAACCCACCAGCTGCTCTGCAGGAGAAAGATGTGGCAGTCTGCTTCTGTAAGTATTTACAGCCTGGCTGGGAACCCTATGGGGCAGTTCTACTCTGTTCTATAGGGTTGCTATGAGTCAGAACTGATACGACGGCAGTGGGGGAAAAAAAAAAGTAGAGACCTAGGTATCTAGATTTTCAAAAGGGTCCCCATTATGTTCAATTTTATCACTTCTATTCAGCATTATGGGGCATTGGTGACGCAGTGGTTAAGAGCTTGGCTGCTAACCAGTCGCTCCTCAGAAACCCTATGGGGCAGTTCTACACTGTCCTATAGGGTCACTATGAGTCAGAATCGACTTGATTGCAATGGATTGGTTTTGTTTTGATTTATTCAACATTATACTGGGGATCTTGACCAGGGCAAAAGGCAAGTAAAATAAATCAAAAAGATATGTGGTTGTTGTTGTTAGTTGCTGTCAGGTTGGCTCTAACTCATGGTGATCCCATTTACAACAGAATGAAACATTGTCCAGTTATGCTGTCTTCCTGGTTGTCGGTATGCTTGAATTCATTGTTGTGACAACTGTATATTTTGAGTGCCTTCCAACCTATGGGGCTCATCTTCCAGCCTTATATTGGACGATATTCTGTTGTGATCATAGGGTTTTCATTGCCTAATTTTTGGAAGTAGATAACCAGGCCTTTCTTCCTACTCTGGCTTAGTCTGGAAGTTCCTCTGAAACCACCTGTCTGTCAGTTTGTTGTAAAATGGTGGCTTGCATGTTGCTATGATTCTGGAAGCTATGCCATGGATATTTCAAATACCAGCAGGGTCACCCATAGCGTATAGGTTTCAGTGCAGCTTCCAGACTAAGACAGACAAAAAAGATACAATGGTTGGAAAACTAGGAAAATAGCATTCTTAGTCAAATATATGATTGTGTACAAAGGGAATCCAAAGGAATGTACAAACTATTAGAGAGAATAAGTTTACACAATGTCAGTATAAAACTTCACTTTTCTTTTTGTATACTAGCAAAATTAGAAAATAAAACTTAAAAATACCATTTACAATAGCATCTAAGCCATCAAATACTAAGGAATAAACCTAACAACAGATGAGCAAAACTTCTACATGGAAAACTGTGAGACACTGCTGAAAGAATTTAAGAAGACCTAAATAAACGGTTAGTAGGGTGAGTATACCGTGATCATACTCATGGATTGAAAGACATGATATTGTTAAGGTATCAGTCACTTCATATTGACCTATAGTTTCAATGTGATCCCTGTCAAAATCGCACTAACTTTTTCTTGACAAGCTGATTCTAAAATTTATATGAAAATGCAAAGGGACAAGACTAGCCAGCACAATTTTGAAGAATAATAATTAAGTTGGAGGATTTACAATAGAAGATAGCAAGACGTCTTATAAAGATATAGAATTAAAACAGTATATGGTACAAAGAAAGATCAACAGATCACTAGACAAGAAAGGAGAATCTAGATATAGACCTACATGTGAATAGTCACCTGACTTATGACAAGAGTTCCAGTGCAGTGCAACGGGGAAAGGACCGCTTTTTAATAAATAGTCCTGGGTCTTTGAATATCTATATGTGGAAGAAAATAAACCTTGATCTCTACCTCACATCATACACAAAAATAAATTCCAAATGGATCACGGGCCTAAATGTGAAAGATAAAACTAATAGCTTCTAGAAAGCAATTGTTTTCATAGGACAATTTTTTGTGACCTCAGGGTAGGCAATGATTTTTAAACAGGACATAAAAAAGCACCAACCATCAAATAATAGATTGCTATATTGACTCCATTAAAGGTGAGAACTTCTGCTCATCAAGACACCGTTAAAAATGCAACATATCAAAATCTGTGGAATGCAGCTAAAGAAGTACCAATAGGGAAATTTTTAGCACTAAGTTCTTACATTAAAAACTAGGGAAGATCTCAAATCAATAATCTAAGTCCCTTCCTCAAGAAGGAGCCCTGGTGGTGCAATGGTTAAGCACTTGGCTGCTAACCAAAAGGTCAGAGGTTCAAACTCACCAGCAGCTCTAAGGGAGAAAAGACCTGGAGATGTACTCTCATCAAAATTTCAGCCTAGGAAAACCTATGGGGCAGTTTTGCTCTCTCCCATAGGGTCACTATGATCAGAATTGACTTGATGGCACACAACAACCATCTCAGGAACCTAGAAAAGAAGAGAAAAAGAAATCTAAAGCTTGCAAAAGGAAGGACTAGTAAAGATCAAAGCAGAAATCAGTGAAATTGAAGACAAGAAACCAATAGAAAAAAACAATTAAATAACAAGCTAGCTCCTGAAAAAAATCTATAAAATTGATTAGCCTCTAGCAAGACTGACAAAGATAAAAAGAGAGATACAGATCACCAATATCAAGAATGAAATAGGGGATATTGCTACAGATCTTACAGCCATTAAAAGGATTATAAGGGACATGAAATCTTCATGCTCATATACTCAACAGCTCAGAAGAAATAAACTACATGTACTCTTTAAAAAAATATGACACTTATCAGAGAGTAACAGGGCAAGGCACAGACTGGGAGAAGTTATTTTCAATAAATATAACAAAGACTTGAGTTTGGATTGAATTGTGTACCCCCAAAATATGTGTTATAAATCTTAAACTTCTATACGTATGGGAATAGAACTTTCTTTGTTATACCTAATGAGACCGTATCAGTGAAGGGTGAGTCTTAAACCGCTCACCTCTGAGATACAAAAAGAGTAGATTAGGCTCAGAGAAGAAAGCGCAAAGGGAAGAGAAGATACATGTCACATGAAGATCACCAAGGAACCAAGGAACAGAAGATGAAAGGAGACAAGGACCTTCCTCCAGAGCCAGCTGAGAAGGAAGGCCTTCCCCTAGAGCCAGCACCCCTAATTTAAACTTCTTGCCTCCTAAACTTTGAGAGGAGCCCCGGGGCAGCAGTGGTTAAGAGCTCAGTTGCTAACCAAAAGGTCAGCAGTTTGAATCCACTAGCCATTCCCTGGAAACCTTATGAGGCAGTTCTACTCTGTCCTGAAAAATTTCTGTTGGTTCAAGTTACCCGCTTGTGGTATTTTTGTTATAGCAGCACTATGAAACTAAGATAGACTTTGGTAATGGAGGGTGGGGTGCTGCTCTAACAGATACCTAAAATGTGGAAGTGGTTTTGAAATTGGGTAATGGGTGGAGACTGGAGGAGTTTTAAGATGCCTAATAGTAAAAGCCTAGATTGCCTTGAAGAGACTATTGGTAGAATCATCGCTGTCAAGAGACAGTTCTGGTGAGGGCTCAGAAAGAAGTGAAGAGAGCTATAGAGAAAGTATCTATTATCTTAGAGAATACACATGGCACCATCAACAGAATGTTGTTAGAAATGTGGACCTTAAATGTGTTTCTGGTGAGGCTTTAAAAGGAAATGATAAACATGGATTAGACAATGGAGTAAGGGAGGTGCTTTTTATGCAGTGGAAAAGAACATGTCTGAATTGTGTTCATATGCTTGGTAGAAGGTAGAATTTGTAAATGATGAACGTGGATTTGAGGCAATTTCTAAGCAAGATCTTAAAGGGGTTGCTTATAGTAAAATGAGAGAGGAAAAAGATAGATTTAAAAGTGAACTGTCCCAAATGAAATCAGAACTTAAAAATTTGGAAAATTCTGTTGTATAAGCTAAGGTCATGTGTCCTGGAACATCACCAAGGATGTGGTTACAAATCTTTTGTTAAAGAGATTCAGCCTGTGACTGATGGAGCTAATCTCTAATCAACTGTTGTTGTTGTTGTTGTTAGGTGCCTTTGAGTCGGTTCCAACAAATAGTGACCCTATTTACAACAGAATGAAATACTGCCTAGTCCTCAGCCGTCCTCACAATCATTGCCATGTTTGAGTCGACTGTTGCAGCCACTGTGTCAATCCATTTCATTGAGGGTCTTCCTCTTTTTCGTTGACCTTCTACTTTATCAAACATGATGTCTTTCTCCAGGGACTAGTATGTGAGACGAAGTCTCATCATCCTCGCTTCTAAGGAGCATTCTGGCTGTACTTCTTCTAAGATAGATTTGGTTGTTCTTCTGGCGGTCCATGGTATATTCAATATTCTTTGCCAACACCATAATTCAAAGCATAAATTATTCTTCTTTCTTCCTTATTCATTGTCCAGCTTTTGCATGCATATAAGGTGATTGAAAATACAGAGGCTTGGGTCAGGCACACCTTAGTCCTCAAAGTGACTTCTTTGCTTTATAATACTTTAAAGAGGTCTTTTGCAGCAGATTTGCCCAATTCAATAAGTGGTTTGATTTCTTGACTGCTGCTTCCATGGGTGTTAATTGTGGATCCAAGTAAAATGAAATCCTTGACAACTTCAATATTTTCTCCATTTATGATGATGTTGCTTATTGGTCCAGTTGTGAGGATTTGTGTTTTCTTTACGTTGAGGTGTAATCCATACTGAAGGCTGTATGTAGTCTTGGATCTTCATTAGTAAGTGCCTCAAGTCCTCTTCACTTTCCGCAAGCAAGGTTATGTCATCTGCATATCACAGGTTGTTAATGAGTCTTCCTCCAATCCTGATGCCCCGTTCTTCTTCACATAGTCTAGCTTCTCAGATTATTTGCTCAGCATACAGATTGAATAAGTATGGTGAAAGGATACAACCCTGACACACACCTTTCCTGATTTTAAACCACCCACGCAGTACCCCCTTGTTCTGTTGAACGACTGCCTCTTGGTCTATGTACAGGTTCTGCATGAACACAATTAAGTGTTCCGGAATTCCCATTCTTTGAAATGTTGTCCATAATTTGTTATGATCCACACAGTCGAATGCCTTTGCATAGTCAATAAAACACAGGTAGAAATCTTTCTAGTAATCTCTGCTTTCAGCCAAGATCCATCTGACATCAGCAATGGTATCCCTTGTTCCACGTTCTCTTCTAAATCCAGCTTGAATTTCTGGCAATTCTCTGTCAATATACTGCTGCAACCATTTTTGAATTACCTTCAGCAAGATTTTACTTGCATGGGCTATTGATGGTATTGTTCAATAATTTCTGCATTCTGTTGGATCACATTTCTTTGGAATGAGCACAAATATGGATATCTTCCAGTTGGTTGGCCAGTCAGCTGTCTTCCAAATTTCTTGGCATAGACAAGTGAACATCTCCAGCACTGTATCCATTTGTCAAAAATCTCAACTGGTATTCTGCTAATTCCTGAAGCCTTGTTTCTTGCCAATGCTGTCAGTGCAGCTTGGACTTCTTCTTTCAGTACCATTGGTTCCTGATCATATACTACCTCCTGAAATGGTTGAACATCAACCAATAACTTTTGGTACAGTGACTCTGTGTATTCCTTCCATCTTCTTTTATGCTTTCTGTGTTGTTAAATATTTTGCCCATAGAATCCTTCAATATTGCACCTCGACGCTTGAATTTCTTCTTCAGTTCTTTCAGCTTCAGAAATGTCGAGCGTGTTCTTCCTTTTTTTGTTTTCTAACTCCAGGTCTTTGCACATTTCATTATAATACTTTACTTTGTCTTCTCGATCTACCCTTTGAAATCTTCTGTTCAGCTCTTTTATTTCATCATTTCTTCCATTCACTTTGGCTACTTTGAGTTCAAGAGCAAGTTTCAGAGTTATCTTCTGATGTCCATTTTGATCTTTTCTTTCTTTCCTGTCTTTTTAATGATCTTTTGCTTCCTTCATGTATGATGAAGAAATCAACTACCACAGCAGAAAAACCACCAGCATAGGCTGAAGGGAACAGAGACAGGATGAAATTAAGAAAAGCTATCTTTCTCTTGGAATTCTACAGGCAGAACAGGCCAGTGGAGCTACTTGGTTGCAAACATCTGTTGCCTTCCAAGAAAAGAAAAGGACCATCCCTGGAGCAGCTCATCAGAACTGTTGGAAGGAGCATGGGAAGCAGGGATGCTTCGTTTCAAAGGGTAGAGCCAAGGCCTCCTAGGTTGCAAGGAGTCCAGTCTCCACCACCTCTGTTCCAGAAGGTAGGGCTACCATTCACATGAGTCAAAAGGATGGGGCCTGCAGCCCAAAGCTGAGGGGGCATGGCTGCCATTGCCAAGAGCCAGGAGAATGGAACCACCTAGGGCTAAGGGCTACTCAAATGGACCAGGAGAATAGGGCCACGCATAGCTGAGAGTGTGAGGTTTTCATCCCATTGGGCCTGGAAGGTAGAACTTCCACCCAGGACCCAAAGACCTCCAATCAGAATCTGTAGAGCGTGCTCAACGCCCAGAGTCTGGAGGGCGGGGCCATTGCCCAGATGGTTTCAAGAGAACAGAGGATTACTTTTAAGACTTGAGAGTTAACTTAATTTGTTTTGCTGGGTTTGGGACTTGCTTGATACCCATGATTTCCCCCATTTGTAGTGGAAATATCTACCCTATATTTGTTCCACCATTGTACTTTGGAAACAGGTAATATGTATTCTAGGCCTCACGGGTTCACTAATGGAGAGGAAATCTGTCCCAGGATGGAATATGCCCAGCTCCTCTCCCATACTTGATTTAGATGATTCAGAATATGAGATTTTAGACTTACAGTTGATATAAGACTTTTGGGATGATGTGACAGGGTCAACGAATTTTGCACGTGGGAAGGACATTAGTTTTGGGGGGCCAAAGGGTAAAATGTTATGGATTGAATTGTGTCCCCCCAAAATATGTGTTATGAGTGGATAGGATTAGCTATCTTTGCTTAAATGTGTCATTAAAGAAACTGTCTACAAATTTCTGATATTAATCCCTTTTATATTGGGTTTCACCACCCATCTGTCAGTTTGTTGTACTGTGGTGGCTTGCATGCTGCTGTCATGCTGGAAGCTACGCCACCAGTGTTTCAAATATTAGCAGGGTCACCCATAATGGACGGGTTTCAAGGGAGCTTCCAGACTAAGACAGACTAGGAAGAAAGGCCTGGAAATCTACTTCTGAAAATCAGCAATGAAAAGTCTATCACATATAGTGCTGAAGATGAACCCTCTGGATTGGAAGTCACTCAAAATACATAGCAGTCACGACAATGAACTAGAGCATACCAATGATCATGAAGATGGCTCTGGACTGGGCAACATTTTGTTCAGTTGTACATGGGTTGCCATGAGTTGAAGCTGACTTAATGTCAATGAACAACAAATTGGACTAATTTTGTTGGATTTGCAAGGGAAAGGGGGTAGCTGCCTTGTTTTTACCATTGCTGCCCAGGATGTCAGCCCCACAGTGTTCTTACAGGCCCCAATTCAGGTTCTTCTTGTTGCACAGCTTTAGGGGTGCACCATTCATGTCATTGTCAATGTGAATAGAATTGTGGAATTGTGAAGTGTACAACTTGTGCAGCCATACCCACAAGGAGGTGATTTCTCAAACAGATGGTTCCATGCCTGGGAAGTTAGGCCAGCCCTATTTCCTATAACAATATGGATCTAACACTGACTTTGCTCTGACTTTTTCTTAAGGCTTGAATACGTAGCTTTCCTTGAATTGACGCCTAGATAAAGATGGATACAAGACTATTCAATATAGTGCTTCTCTCCCAGAAGGCCTAAATTTCTGACCCGTGCAAAATTGTGCCTAATTTAAAAAACCACTTGATATGAGACATATTAACAAAAGCCACATACGGGAGCCATGTTTTCTCTTCATTTAGAAATTTTCTGACCCTATAAAGTCTTGTGTGTTTGGTAGCTAGTCTCCAAGATGGTCCCTAAGGACCTCAATTCCTGGTACTCATGCTCTTGTGTGATCCCCTCCCACAGTGAATCAGTGCTGGTCTGTATGACCACTAGAATGTGATAGAAAAAGGTGGTGGTGTGTCACTTCCAAAGCTAGGTCATAAAATATATTGGGGCTTCTGCCTTGATCTCTCTTTGGATTCCTTACTCTGGGAGAAGAGCCGCCATGTTGTGAGGACACTCAAGCAGCCTGTGGAGAAGCCCATATTGTGAGGAACTGAGGCCTCCTGCCAATAGCCATCATCTTGAAAGGAAGTCCTCCAGCCCCAGTCAAACCTTCCGATGACTGCAGGCCCTGCTGGCATCCTCATTGCAACCTCAGATGCTGAGCCAGAACCACCCAGCTAAAACACTCCTGGACTCCTGACTCACAGAAACTGTGAGATAATAAATGTTTGTTGTTTAAAGCCACTAAGTTTTGGAGTAATTTGATGCTCAACAATAGATAATTAATACATATGGGTTCTCAATGGACTCAGAACATCAATCCTGAATGCTGAGATGCCACCTATATCTATCAGAAAAACTACTTCAGTTTTCTAGTGCTGCTGTAACAGGAATACTACAAGTGGGTGGTGGTAAAGAACCCAAATTTATTTTCTCAAGTTTAAGAGGCCGGAGGGCCGAAGTCAGGCTCTAGCTCTAGGGGAGGCTGTCTCTCTGCCGGTTCTGGTGGAAACTCCTGTCTCAGATTCTCTAGCCCTGGTGCTTCTTGGTTCCCTGGCAATCTTCATGTGACATCTATCTTCCTCCATTTGTGCTTGCTTGTCTCTGTGTTTCTATTGTTCTTTATATCACTCAGAAATTATTAGGTTTAGGATACACCCTATATATACACTGAAATGGCCTCATTAACATAATAAAGAAAACCGTATTCCCAAATGGGATTGCATCCATAGATACAGGGGTTAGGATGCCAATTTGTATTTTTGAGGAGGGGGGCACACACTTCAATTCATAAAAAAAACTCATATTGTAATCTAAGTCTAGTGGGCCAATAGCAAATTATAAAACAGAGAAGAACCAAATTGTAAAACAGAGACTTACCAAACAAAAATTAAGAAAACTTTCTCAAGTGGCAGTACAAAATTTTCCACTGGAAAACCTTGCTTTTCGTCTCCCCGTCTTTGCGTGTCTAAACCCTTTCCACTCTTTATGTATGTATTCCTACCCTCACTCCAACACCACTATGAGAATGTAATCTTTTCCTCTTTCTTTCTCTCTGTCCACCTTGTAGCACTTTGCAGTTTTCACTTTGTATGAGTATACAAGTAAAACTCTGTGGATTCTATTTTCCTGCCAGACAATATGAAGCAATGGTTAATAGCATGGGCTCTGAAGCTAGCCTTGCTGAGTTTGTATCAAATTCCATCCTTAACAGTTGTATGATTTTCCTTTCAGGGGACATCTAGGTCAATTGGCATAACAAAGCTTATTAAGAAAATGTTCTGCATCCTACTTTGGTGAGTGATGTCTGGGGTCTTAAAAGCTAGCAAGTGGCCATCTAAGATGGATCAATTGGTCCCAACCCACCTGGAGTAAAGGAGAATGAAGAACACCAAAGATACAAGGAAAGTAGTAGCCCAAGAGACAAAAGGGCCACATAAACCAGAGACTTCAGCACCCTGAGATCAGAAGAACTAGATGGTGCCCGGCTACCACCAATGACCACCCTGACAGGAAACACAACAGAGTCCCTGATGGGTCAGAAGAAAAGTGGGGTGCAGAACTCAAATTCATGTAAAAAGACCAGGTTTAATGGTCTGATGGAGACTGAAGGAACCCCAGAAAGCATGGCCCCGGGACTCTCTGTCAACCCAGAACTAAAGCAATTTCCGAGGCCAACTCTTCAGACAATAATTAGACTGGACTATGGGACGTAAAATGGTACTGGTGAAGAGTGTGCTTCTTAGCTCAAGTAGATACATGAGACTAAATTGGTAGCTCCTGTCCAGAGGTGAGATGAGAAGGCAGAGAGGGTCAGGAGCTGGTTGAATGGACACGGGAGATCAGGGGTGGAAAGAAGGAGTGTGCTGTCACAGTATAGGGGGAGCAATTAGGGTCACATAACAATGTATGTATAAATTTTTGTATACGAGACTAACTTGAATTGTAAACTTTCATTTAAAGTATAACAATAAAAAAAAAGTTGTATGACTTCATGTGTATCATACCCCTTGTGCATCTATAAACCTAGGTCTTAGGGTGGCTATGAAGATTAAAAGATATAATTCATGTAAAGTGTTTGGCAAAGGAAATTCCCAATAATAAATTCCCATCTATTATTTTAAATCTGTTATTACTAGTAAGCTCCAAGGGGGCCGTAGCTTGAAATTAAGCCTTGGCATCATTCCTAACCTTAATAATCATTGGACTTTGGAAAAAAATTAGTGAGTCCTTCCAGCCTTAGTTTCCTCATATGTAATCTAAAAATAAAATAAACTCTCTCACTGGGTCTTGGGAGGATCAAGCATTATGTAATAAATGTAAAACACCTAACAAAGAGCCTGACAAATAGTAGGCGGGCAACAAATGTTCATTGCTTCCTTTCCTCCCAATTTCTTAAAGTAGATTCAGTGCAGAGTGGCTGGGGGCTGGCTGCGAAATCATGCTGGCTACAAGAAGGAAAATGTTTTTCAGGCTTTGTATGTTGAACCGAGTTGAACATAAACTCAAACTGCTTTCCTGTTACTTAAACGTTAAACATGCCTGATGATACACAAGCCATGTTTCCAGTTTTGTTTGACAGTATAGGTAACAATGTTGAGCTTTATTATTTTAATTTTGTATTTTGTACTTGGTTGATTTTCAACAGAGTAACTGTAGTTAGTGGCATAATCTGAAGTCTAAAGGTTTTGCTGTTTCTAATTCATGTTAGTTATACAGAAGGGTGACATAGACTTGGGCATATCCTAGTGTGGCAAACTGCTGGGCTTGGCCAATTGCAAAGTGACCTCAGACGCAAGGCTGTAGGTTGGGATCCCATGTGAGCACCATGAACCCCAGTATAACAAGACAACAGGGCATAGAGAGACTGAGTTTCAGCTCCCATTCGCCTCCATCTGGCTGACTGGTTTGATAAATCACTGTTTTCCAGAAAGACAGGATGTTGTAGGGAAATGCTGTGACGTCAGAAACACTCATGTTTGAAACCTGGCTCCCCCCTTTTTTTTTCCTAACAGCTTCTATGTGCATAATTCAGTGACATTGAGTACGTGATTAAAGTTGTGCAACGATTCACATTATCCTTTTCTGAATTATTAAACCACTATTAACATAAACTCTATCCCCTGAGCAAAATCTTTCTCTTTGCCCTTCCCTCCCACCCCTGGCACCACCAATAATCTGTGATTTGTATATATTTGCTTATTTCATATAAGTGAGATCATACAGTACTTGTCCTTTTGCAACTGACTTATTTTTCTCAGTGTGATGTTTTCAAGGTTCATTCGCGTTGTGGCCTGCATCAGGACTTCGTTTCTGTTTATGACTGAGTATTCCATTGGGTGTATATACCACATTTTGTTTATCCATTTATCTCTTGATGGACCTTTCGGTGGTTTCCACTTTTTGGTATTGTGGAAAGTGCTGTAAAAACGTTAGTGTACAGGTTTTTGTTTCCTATCCTGCTTTCACTTCTTCTGGGTATATACCTGGTGTTACGAATTGAATTGTGTCCCCCAAAACTGTGTGTCAACTTGGCTAGGTTATGATTGCCAGTATTGTGTGATTGTTCACCATTTTGTCGTCTGATGTGATTTTCCTACCTGTTGTAAATCCTACTTCTATGACGTTAATAAGGTGGGATTATCAGTAGTTATGTCAATGAGACAGAACTCAAATCTACAAGATTAGGTCGTATCTTGAGTCAATCTCTTTTGAGATATAAAAGAGAGAAGCAAGCAGAGGGACAGAGGGACCTCATACCACCAAGAAAGCAATGCCAGGAGCAGAGCGTGTCCTTTGGACCCAGGGTCCCTGTGCTGAGAAACTTAGACCAAGGGAAGATGGATGACAAGGACCTGCCTTCAGAGCCGACAGAGAGAGAAAGAGCTTTCCCCTGGAGCTGGTGCCCTGAATTTGGACTTCTAGCCTACTAGATTGTGAGAGAATAAACTTCTGTTTGTTAAAGCCATCCAAGTGTGGTGTTTCTGTTATAGCCGCACTAGATAACTAAGACATCTGAGATTGGGATTGCTGGGTCATATGGTAGTTCTATGTTCAACGTTTTGAGAAACCACCGAAACTGTTCTCCACAAAGGCTGTGTACCATTTTACATTTCCACCAGCAATGACTGAAGGTTCCAATTTCTCCACAACCTCATCAACATCTACTGTTTTTCATTTTTTGGATCATTATCATTGGAATGGGAGTGAGATTTTAGTGTCTCATTGTGGTTTTAGGGTCACTATGAGTCAGAATCGACTTGATGGCAATGGGTTTAGCTTTTTTTAGTAACTAATAACATTGAGCATCTTTTCATGAAGTTGTTGGCTATTTGAATATCCTCTTTAATGAAATGTCTGTTCAAATCCTTTGCTCATTTTTTGTTAGAGTTGTTTGTCTTTTAGTTGTTCCACATCTTAATAGATGTGGGATTCATCTGAGTTTTTATTTTATGTAAATTGGGTTAAATACTATCTAACTCATAAGTTTGTGATTTTTTAAAATGAGAGAAGCATGCACTGCTTGTGGCATACATTAGGTACCTACATTGGATATTTAATAAACAGTATTTTGCTTTTCCTTTGTTCCTTTTATCACCTGTAAAATGAGCTAGTTGAATTCAGTCCCTTCCAGCTGTAATGCTCTGTTATTATAGGAGTTACACTCTTAAATGAAACATTGGAAGGATCTGGCCACTTGTTCTCGATAGGTAATGAAGTGCTGCATGTGGCTAGAATAAAAATAAAAGCAAATTGTGGTGATGGAGGAGGGAAAACAAAAATTCCGAAATGTACGAGACTAAGAGGGAAGGCCTCCAACATAGATTAGGTAGATATTTTATTTGCATTTTATTGTGTCTACAGATGGGCTGAGGACTGTAATCAGATCACAGGATATTAGTCAGAGACTCTGTCCAGTAAATAATGGCAAGACAGATGCAGGAACATTAACCCAGCTGGCAAGTTAGCCTTCGGGCAAAAACATAGCAGGGCTGACTTTTCTCTCTTAGCCCAAACCATATCTTATTATTTCATTCATCAATTAGAATCAACCACTCCAAGGTATGAAGAATTTTTTTATCTTTTAAATTAAGATAGAAAATGAAAGATAATAAATTTGAGGCATTTGATTTAGGTTAAAAAAATGTGTGTGTGTATATAAAAAGAAGGTAAGAATATTCACCAGATTGTAAGGAGTACTTATTTTTAGAAGATGGATTTAGTTTAGTTTAGTTTTGTTGTTGGTATATATTTTCTAAATTTTCTATAATTATTATGTGTTACATTGGTAGAGTAAAAGAAAAGCATATTATGAGTATTTTAAGAAGTTCCCATGGTGACTTGGGCCGACAGACCCCCACTCTCTGGAAATTATAAGCAAATCACATACTGCAAAATTCATCCCAAAGGACAGAGTCCCACCATCCCATTGTGATATTTTCCCAGATAAAAAAAAAAGACTTTTCACAATCCTTTTAAGAAGCTAGACGAACCTAAGATTATAATTACAGGCAGTCCCCGGATTCCAAACGTTCAGTTTATGGACAACTCGTTCTTGCCCTTTAATGTTATGTAAATTTGCACTCACTTTGAAATGACTGAACCAATCCCTACTAGCAACAAATTTTTCATCACAATCACTTTCACTTCCCTCGTGTGCAGCTTGTAAATTATTGAAAAGGCTGGAAGCCTTTTCTTGCACTAAACCCAAACCCTTTGTGTCCAGTCGATCCCGGCTCATAGCGACCGTATAGGACAGAGTAGAACTACCCCATAGGACTTCCAAGGCTGCAATCTTTATGGAAGCAGACTGCCACATCTTTCTCCTGTGGAAAGACTGGTGGGTTCAAACTGCCAACCTTTGGGTTAGCAGCCAAGCGCTTAACCACTGCACTACCAGAGCTTCTTTCTTGCGCTAAAGTAAGGCTAAATAAGAACCGTATGCACCTGTTCTGGCTTGCCTACAGATTCTTCAAGACACACTCAGAAGCAGATCTCATTTGTAACCTGAGGACTGCCACAATTATATCTCAGAACATCGAGACATTCAACCTTCAGATGTTGGAAATGCACGAACATCTGTATATCCTCGCACTCTTGCTCATGGACGTCTTTCCTAACATCGAGATGGTCGCTAACATCATATAAGACTATGAGATGTAGTGAGAAGGATCAAAAGAATCAGAATTATAATTCTGGCTCCATTACTAATAGCTGTGTGACCTTGAAGAAGTTACTTAATTATTGGAAGCATGGATTACTTCATCTGTGGGGATGATACCTA
>NW_004444039.1:2071555-2073163 GCF_000243295.1 Trichechus manatus latirostris | reverse complement strand
CTGGATCCTTCCTTCTCCCCTTCACCCACAGTGTTCCCTGTATTAAACATAGGTTTGCAGAGCCTGGGTGTGAACAATGAGAGGTCTACACTGAAGTGTGTGGACGGTTTGGAGGGTCGGCTTGGTAGTTAGCTTGTCATCCGTGAGGGAAGCACAGTGTGCAGCTTCCTGGCTGACACTGGAGAGAAAACGACAAAGAAACAAGTATTTGTTGAGGATGATGGTCCGGTACCATACAAACAAGGCTGGAAACTGGAAAAAGAAATGTCGTCTGAAAGCACTTCTCAGAGACAAGGGTCTGGGAAATAATGTGGTCACATGTGAAGTACTTGTATAATGGACAAAGAAAAATAAAGACCCTCCCCATGAGGGGACAGAAGGAGTGTGGCCAGTTTTGCTGTGCTTGTCCCAGGAAGGTAGTACTCTGAGGGGCAGGTGGGAGGACATTAGGTTAGTGAATGGAGAAGGTTATGATCCAGTTGGTGGGTATGCAGTATAGGGGTATCAGGTGCCTTTGCAGTGACCGCTCCTGCCTCAGTCTACATGGAGCAAATTATACCTGCAGGTCTACATCTGAGCCGCATCTATGGCCGTGACAAGACTGTCTCAGGGGCCAGGCCTGGGAGAAGGAGACCACCTGGTATTGGCTGAGTATGACCCCTGGAACAGTTAACTCATTAACCCATTGCTGTTGGGTCAATTCTGACTCGTAGAGACCCTATAGGACAGAGTAGAACTGCCCCATAGGTTTCCAAGGAGCGGCTGGTGGATTTGTACTGCGGATCTTTTGGTTAGTAGCCAAGCTCCTTACCACTGCGCCCCCAGGAGTCTAGTGGTTCTGGAAGTGGCTGTTCCCAGGGAGCGGGTAGGTGGGTGTCTAAATCTTCCGCTGAGTCTGGTCAGAAGCAGGAGTGTGAATGGCAGCTGGTGTAGGAACTCATCAGCCCAAAAGTGTAAAGGACTAGTCTAGGCAGTAAGGATCCAAAGAAGAAAAAGGATCCCAGTTAAGGTACAGCTCAGAGCTGCTTTCTTGAGCATGTTCAGAGCAGCGTTTGAATTGATCTCAATCGGGTTCTGATCACAGTGAATGCTGAGTGGTCACGTACCCAATAATTCTACTTTCAGGCAGAATAAAAACTCAGACTTCACTAACTATTGTATATTCAGAAGTCCTTCTTGCCGAAAACCAAACTCATTGCCATCGAGTGGATTCCGACTCACGGCAACCCCAAGTGTTTCATTGTAGAACTGTGCTCCATAGGGTTTTCAAGGGCTTCAATCTTATGGAGGTAGATTGCCAGGTCTTTCTTCTGCATCGCTGCTGCTGGGTGGATTAGAACCACCAATGTTTTGGTTAGGAGTCAAGTGCAAGCCATCTGCACCACCCAGGGACCTAAGCCCTTCTTAGAAGGGTGCTTGCTATTCAGGCAACCCCAAAATCTACTTTAAAATATTCATTCTCTTCAATGTGCGTGGAATTCCCCCTGCTCTATTCTGTTTTTGATTTTTTAATTTCTTCTGTTTTATAGGAGCTTTAGCAGAGTTAATGATTTTCTTCCATTTCCTACATCTCCATGTTTTTGAGCATTGTGCAGACACTTCATTTTC